>NC_083348.1:70605466-70925674 GCF_019175385.1 Lycium barbarum | reverse complement strand
AACTAGTTTCTCCATCAATGACTCAATTACC
The DNA here is from genome assembly GCF_019175385.1 of Lycium barbarum. NCBI lineage: Eukaryota > Viridiplantae > Streptophyta > Magnoliopsida > Solanales > Solanaceae > Lycium > Lycium barbarum. Next base: position 70,925,643 of record NC_083348.1, on the reverse strand, counting down.
CTCGAACCTTGCGGAAACCAACCCAATGACTTTATTAAGTCATAGATCATACTAACGGGTCTTAGGGAAAGGGTCACAAGGTTAAATGGGTCAAAACACTATAACGACTAAACGGGTCGTTACAATATATATATATATATATATATATATATATATATATATATATATATATATATATATATATATATATATATATATATATATATATATATATATATATATATATATTATTTTAAAAGCATGAATATAAATGTTGGTAGACCGAAATATCCTTCAAATATTGAACGACTTTTATACCCTTTAAAGATAAATTGAGTCTTAATAAAATAATTCTATAATGGATAAAATTGTAAATTTAATAACTTCTCCGAATATGAATTCGCATAAACTTCTAATCTTAATCAAACACCGCCTATAGAATCCTTCAAATTTTACTTTCATTGTGCATGATACAGGATATAATCCTATTTGTTTATGGACATCAAAGACGATAGTAGACTGAAAAATTGATTTCCCATCCTTTTTCAATTTGAACCGTATTTTTTAATTTGACATGAGCCTATTGTATGAATTGATTTAGAAAACGAAGGAGCCAAACAATTTTATTATTTTCTACAAATTTTCAGAGCTGAAAATTTAAGGACTAATTACACTATTAAACACTAATGTAACATGACTTAGTTCCGTATCCCCTGTATTTTAAAATTAAAAACTTAGACCTCCTATTTTATGGAATTCCTATTTACCCCCTATGATGTATATATTCAAAACTGGGTACTACTACTACTACTTTGATTGAGTAAAACGAATAATAATGTTGGTTGATCTTTATACTCATTATTAATTAAATTATCTCTATAACGTTAATGATCAAAAAAGTAAAAATGTATCACTTATAGAGTCCAAGTTACAATATAGAGATAGGGTCCAAGACTAACATGTTGAGAATGATTAGCAAATAAATATGCTAGAACGTAATAGGTAGGATAGTAGTCCTGTACCCATGTGACTTCTATTACAGCCAACATAGTGTATTAAATAAGTCAATGAAGAATCGACGTTAGGAGTGTTTTCTTTCCTTTTTTGTCATAAGTAAGAACTTTGATATATCTCATGTCCTTGATATTCACCAGGTTAAAAGATAATATAAGATTAGAAATATTTGTATTTAGTTTTTTATGGCAAATATTATTGGAATGTTTAACCTGAAATCTAGATTACAGATTAACGATTGAATTCATAAAATAAGGTCACAGACAAGTGAATTATCTAATTTTAATTAATCTCTAGACAGTGGTTGCCACGTGTCGGCTTTATGGTTACTTAATCTTTAATATTGAATTATTTTAGTTGTAATATGTTTTCTATACGAGTAAAAAGAAGAAAAAGGTAAATACCGGCAACATCAATTTCAAAGAAGTATTAAGTAGATACAATCCTATACTACAGTAATATTTTTGTAACTCATTAAATAAATATATATATATATATATATAATTACAAATAATATTATCTAATATCTTTTAATATGGTTGAGATTGACTTGAAATGACGTGAAACTGCACGTTTATAATAATTTTAAAAGCATGAATATAGATGTTGGTAGACCAAAAATAGCCTTTAAATATTAAATGACTTTTATAACTTTTTAGTCTATCTCTACTATATTTCTATTAACTATTTTGGTAAATATAAAAAGTGTCACAACTAAAACTAGAGTTTAAAGCAAATACTACTTCTAATTTTCGATTTCGAATCAGATTAGGTAAAGAGTTGTTATCACATTCAAATTAAGAAGTATCAAACGGATGTCCTTATTTTCCATGGAGTAAGTGTGTGATCGAAAGTTATTTGTGCAGGTTAGAATTTGAAGTCTAAAAAATAAAATGGTTAGGTAATTATTAGACCATAATCTGATAGGGTTAGGTATTTTTAGATTACTTTATATGTGTGGTTTTAAAAGACAGAATAAGACTCGTTAAACTAGAGTAACATATTAATTTCAAAACAATGAGTAACGTAAACGTTGAATAAAATTATAATATTAAATATTTCATTCAATATTTGGGACGTTGAATTCAATTAATAATATAATATCATTAAATTAATTACTCCTTTTCGAGAAATTAATTACTCCTTTTCGAGAAATTAATTACTCCTTTGAATTCAAATACTACTTCTAATTTTCGATTTCGAATCAGATTAGGTAAAGAGTTGTTATCACATTCAAATTAAGAAGTATCAAACGGATGTCCTTATTTTCCATGGAGTAAGTGTGTGATCGAAAGTTATTTGTGCAGGTTAGAATTTGAAGTCTAACAAATAAAATGGTTAGGTAATTATTAGACCATAATCTGATAGGGTTAGGTATTTTTAGATTACTTTATATGTGTGGTTTTAAAAGACAGAATAAGACTCGTTAAACTAGAGTAACATATTAATTTCAAAACAATGAGTAACGTAAACGTTGAATAAAATTATAATATTAAATATTTCATTCAATATTTGGGACTTTGAATTCAATTAATAATATAATATCATTAAATTAATTACTCCTTTTCGAGAAATTAAGGTACGTTTTAAGGAACTAATTATTTAAGTTTCTATTTTTAATAGGTTAAAGGACATGGAAGGGAGTTCTCAAATATTCGGAAATCAACGAGAGAAAAAATTGTAGTTGAAGGTTTATATTTTAGGTATGCAATTCGTAAAACATATAGAGAGACTACCAGCATATCAATTTTTGTTTGTTTAGTTATTTTACAAATTTGATAGTCCGCATTGTGTAGAATATGGTACGAGTTTCTTTTCCCTATACACATTCTTTGTGGTTTTTAATTATGTTAATTTATTTTTCATGAGGTGCTAATTCTTGAATTGATATTATATTTATTTACGGATTGGTTGGATGTATTTTTTTATGTATTAATTGAATTTTTAATAGAAAATATTATTATACCTTATTTTAGTGATCACTTTATTTTTAAGTTATTAACTAAATAATTTTTAAATTGATTGATATTCTTGTAACGTAATTTTGTTTAGTAATGATTTTCAACATCTTTGTATTTGTAAATGACAATAAACAAATATATGGTCACTTATTCTCTAATATTGTATTATCTTAGTCGTGACATGTTTTGTATATGAGGAAAAAGAAGAAAAAGTTAAATACTGAGAACATCAATTTCAACGAAGTATAACGTAGGTACAATAAAACATATACTATAGTAACATTTTTGTAACTCACAAAATAAATTTATATAATTACAAATAATTTTATCTGATATTTCTTTAGTATGATTGAGATTGACTGAGAATAACGCGCAACTGCACGTTTGAGAAGTATTAAGTGGCTACAACCAAATAATAATTTGTACCTCATGAAATAAATAGTACGTATGTAATTTCAAATTAACAGTAATACCTAACATCTTTTATGATTGACATGGATTAACGTGTGAAGCACCTTCATAGAGACTAGTGTGTGTATGTGTGTCTATATATATACACACACATATTTTATGCGAATACATATATTAGTGCAAATTAATAAATAGACAAAATTAAAGAGGGTGATTATTAAATCAATTTAATTAAAACTAATTAATCCATTAATATAAAACCATGACTGATTTCATGAAATTGATTATTTCAAGTACGATCCTTATTTGACTAATCAATTAATTATTTCAAATGTATCTGCAATTAACACATCATAAGCAATTTAAATATAATCACAATTAGTTATCTAAACAAAAAATGATTAATTTAAAAATTATCATTATGGCTTGATTATGCAGAAATTGAAATTTGAGGGGCAAAAATATTACTTATTTTAATTAATCAATTTCCTTGAAAATAGAGTGAAATACTTAACAATTGACAATTTGACAATTTAAACCCTTAAGTAAATAATTGTTGTAAATTGTTTTTTTCTTGGTTAATTTACTGAAACATTCTAATTGTAAAATACTTAGATTAATTTATAATATTATAGAGATTATTTTATCAAGCAAAAAATTCGTTAAAATATTATCTAAATAATTTTATAAGATTATTTTGACTTTCAAAAACACATATTTCACTCTGTTTAATATTCAAGGACTCTGGGTAATCAAAACAAGTTATGGGAGGTCAAAACTTAGGTGTCAACAGTAGGGCATGTTTAAATGTAAAGTAAAACCTATAAATGCTTTAGTTGGAAAAGAAAATTTGGCTCTAATAAATCACGCATCAATAGTACTACAGTATGGCATGTTTAAATGTAAAGTAAGACTTATAAATGCTTTAGTTGGAAAAGAAAATTTGGCTCTAATAAATCACGCATACCTACACATTAAAAAGTCTTTTCACTAAATTATCCTTAATTTAATATTATCAATTTGGGTTTCTGATAGTATGTGAACACTAACTTATCTAAATGAGGATAATTTAACTATATATAGGGAGTATATAGATAAGAAAATGACACTTCTAATTTCTTATTTTCCTTCATTTAGGACTACTATACTCTTACATGAAATTTGCACTTTAGTAACTTTTCAAACCCAAATGAAGCCAAATTAATCAATTTATATACTTTATAACTTGGATTAAGAAATTTGTATAAAAATGATACTTTAGAAAATACTGGTAAAAAACATGATAACTCCATCAAATTATTAACATTTAAAATAAATTGATAAGATTAAAATTGCGCAATGATATGACATGCGGGTTGAACAATATATAGTAGCATAGAGAAATGCAAAATAAATATATTTTGAGTTATTTCTTAAAATAGTTTGGGTTATAGAGATAGATTTAGTCTTTCAATGGGGGTGCAAATATATAGGAGAGGTACATTGCCAATTTGACAAGTATATAATGAAAAGGCTTGAATCCTTTTTTAGAGCATTGCTGCAATTTTTAAAAATAAAAATTACTTGATCAAACAAACATATCAAACTATGTAATTACATCCAATTTTAATTACCAGGGTGACTTTTCAAACAAGCCCTTAGAGAATCCAAAATATATAGGTAAAAGATGGCGTGCAATCAACCTTTCAAAGAATAATTATAAAATGTCATATCAGTGAAGCACTCTCGGATCCTATCACATAGTACTCCACTACTCCTACATTTCACGTCACTGCCATTTTATGAAGAAAAAAAGAAAAAAGTCACAACCACTTTATAGTGATCCTTGCATTTTTTTTATAATGATCCTTGCATTTTGAAATTTATTTTTTGAGATCCTGAAGGGATATCTAGCTAATTAGGTGGTTAAGAAATTACAATCTTATCTGCACATTTATGTGTCCCTCTAGCGGTGTGCTTATCTTATATATACGATTAATTCTACACCAAAATATGTTATCGCTCTTTAATTAGCGCTTACCATATGCATTTTCACTGCATTATTATTTTTTATTCATATGTGCCACTTTGTCGAAGTAATCAACGTGGCATTGAATAGATTTAATGAAAACTAATATGTGACGGAAACAAAAAGAATGCTACTGCAGAACGACGATGAAAACAATATCCATACAAGTACACAACCATCTACGATTAACCATTCTTGAAAATAAAGTTGACCTTTTCCCAAATTGATGCTTTAAAAAAAAAAAAACATTTTCCTTTGCAAATGCAATTTTTAATTATAAGATGGAAATAGATTTGCTTTGGTGTTTAGTCAAGTGTTTTTTTTTTTTTTTTGGCAATTATAGATTATATCACTACCAACAACAACAACCGAGTGAAATCCCACAACGTGGGGTCTGGGGAGGGTAGAGTGTACGCAGACCTGACTCTTACCAAGGTAGGACGGTTGTTTCTGAAAGACCCTCGACTCAATAGAAAGCATAAAAAGAGGTCAGATAAGGCCAAAAAATTCAAAGCGATATCGAAATGAAAATAATGAAAGCGGCTAAGCCATGATGAAGCAGTTTGCAAAGGGGCAGTAGCTATCACAAATAAAATACGATAATCAAAGTACAGAATAACATATAGTAGCAGAAATCAAAGCACTATAACTTATATCGCAATAATGTGACTACTAATATGAAAGGATAAACGATACTATCTACTAGTCTTCTACCCTAATCTGAGTCCTCCATACCCTCCTATCTAAGGTCATGTCCTCGGTAAGCTGTAACTGCGCCATGTCCTGTCTAATCACCTCTCCCCAATACTTCTTCGGCCTAACACCTACCTCTTCTGAAACCATCATGGCTTGCAATATAAAGCAAGCAGTGAAGCGATACCATGCTTGTCCCTTCTTAGTGTCATCCAAACAAACCTTTCAAAACTAAGCATCTAAGAACCAATAAAGATCATAAAATACATATAGAATCAAACGGCCTTTGATTTCTCCTAACTCGAATGCAAATTCCAGTCTTGATTTGATGAAGCAGCATATCTATGGGTCTGGACTTGTTTTGAAAATACTCGTGCACTCCTCTCAATCCAAATATTATATATCACAACAGCAAAACCATCTTTTAAGATAATTCCTTTTAGATTCTTGCCCTTTGCCTGTTGTATCACCCATCTCCATTCTTCGTTCCAGCTTCCAATGTATCTGTGTCAGCGCAACCGGTCCTTAGTCAAGGTTTTGTGCTAGTCAAATATGTTTTTTAACTGTAGTTTTAGACAAAATTCAATAAATAACCTAAATTCATAAAAGGAATCTCAAGAATCAATTTAGTTATTCATATATGCTTCATGCTTGAAAAGATTGGTTTTTTTGTTAATCAAACAAGAGATTTAAAGACAATCTAATCTTAACTGATAAAGCTACTTTCATTTTCAACATTAAACAATGTCATTCAATAATTTTTATTTTTTGTATCGTCACGTTTAAATGTAAAGTAAGACCTATAAATGCTTTAGTTGGAAAATAAAATTTGGCTCTAATAAATCACGCATCGTAGACATTAAAAAGTCTTTTTATTAAATTATCCTTAATTTAATATTATCAATTTTATATGGTTTCTAATAGTATATGAAAACTAACTTATCTAAATAAGGATAAATTTAACTATATGTAGGGAGTATATAAATAAGAAAATGACAATTCTAATTTCTTATTTTCCTTCGCTTAGGACTACTATACCCTTACATGAAATTTGCACTTTAGTAACTTTTCAAACCCAAGTGGAGCCAAATTAATTAATTTACATACTTTATAACTTGGATTAAGAAAGTTGCATAAAAATGATACTTTAGAAAATTCTAGTAAAAAACATGATAACTTCATCAAATTATTAACATTTAAAAAAATTGATTAGATTAAAATAGGGCAATGATATGACATGCCTATTGAAGAATATATAGTAGCCTAAAGAAATTCAAAATGAATACATTTTGAGTTATTTCTTAAAATAGTTTAGGTCATAGAGATAGATTTAGTCTTTAAATGGGGGTGCAAATATATAGGAGAAGTACACAAAAAGTCATTGTATATTGCCAATTTGACAAGTATACAACAAAAAGACTTGAATCCTTTTTTAGAGCATTGTTGTAATTTTTAAAAATAAAAATTATTTAATCAAACAAACAGGTCAAATTATGTAATTACACCCAATTACATCTAATTTTAATTACCTGGATGACTTTCCAAACAGGCCTTTAGAGAATCCAAAATATATACATCAAAGATGGCGTGCAATCAACCTCTCAAGGACTAACTATAAAATGTCATATCAGTGAAGCACTATTGGATCCTATTACATAGTACTCCTACACTTCACGTCACTGCCATTTTATGAAGAAAAAAAAGTCACTGCCATTTTATAACGATCCTTACATTTTAAAATTTAAGGATCCTTACATTTTAAAATTTACTTTTTGAGATTCTGAAGGAATATCTAGTTAATTAGGTGGTTAAGAAATTACAATCTTAACTGCATATTTATGTGCCCCTCTAGTGGCATTTAATTCTACACCGTTGAATGGCCCCAACTAACTATATCTGTATCTGCCAAATAAAACAAACAAATTATGAACGAAATGCAGTTTCTTTTTTAAGGAAGACAATATATTATAGTGAAAGAAAGTGCAAGCTGCTACGTGTCAAATGTAGAGCACGCGATAAACCTCAACCGAACTCGTTGAGGATAGCACACGCCTATTCATCGTTGGGCTTTATTGGCCCATGCTTAAAATTCCCTTTTTTCTTTTTGGGTGGTCTTTAAATTTTGCCCCTCATAATTGAAAATTTTAAATTGCTCTTGGGCTAAAATCTATGGGTTCCAGGTTCGAACCCCCCACACAATTAAAATTTTTAAAAAAATTCGCAAAGCAGAGTTTAAATTTCGCTAGGCCCTCACCGGCATACACTTGTGAAGGAATTACCAAAGTTATGCCGGACCAGGCATACTTATGCCTTATAGGCAGACTTGGCATAAGTATACCGGGTCCGGCATAACTTTGGCAATTCCTTCACAAGTTTATGCCGGGTCCGGCATAAAGTTTTCCCATAAGTATGCCCCCACCAGCATAAACTTGTTAAGGAATTATCAAAGTTATGCCGGTCCCGGCATACTTATGCCAAGTCTGCCCATAAGGCATGAGTATGCCGGGTCCGACATAATTTTAGTAATTTCTTAACAAGTGTATGCCGGGTCCGGCATACTCGCGTCCCAAACCTTGCCTTGCAATTTTTTTTTTTAAATTTATGCTTGAGCGGGGGTTCGAACTCAGAACCTCATGATTTCTACGTGAACGCTTAGAGTTTCAATGCGAAGGGCAAAACTTAAAGACCAGCAATATGAGGGGCATAATTTAAAGACCACAAATATAAGGGGCAAAATTTAAAGACCACCCCAAAAGAAGGGCAATCCGACCAAAAAAATGTTTCTTTTTTGGGTCATTCCCACAGATGTCCCCTCTTTCGGGTGGTCTATAACTTTTGCCTCTCAAAATTTGTCATCTTTAATATTTTCCCTTCAGCATTTTTTAAGCAGCATAATTTAAATTTCACAAGACATATTTTACGTTTAACTTCAGCATATGTATCATAACGTCCACACAAATTATGTCTGATAAGACAAAATTTTCAACACTCAACATATCATGAAAAACGACATAGTTTTAGTTTTCACAAGTCATAATTTACGTTTAATTTCGGCATATATATCATAACATCTATGAAAATTTATGCCAAGAAAGGCAAAACTTTCAGCACACAACATAATATGAAAAATACAACAAAATTTATGTCGCATAACTTAATTTCTATAAAATATATGTCAAACGAGGTGAAAGTTTAATTTCAAAAGATAAAAATTGTTATAAATTATGCCTTGTAAAGTAGATCTGGATATATTTATTGAATAAGTAGCAGCGCAAAACTTTAAAACCACATATATTGAAAAGGGATAAAAATTAAAGGCCGGTGCGTTTTAAGGAACAATCCGTGCAAAACAAATGTTTTTAATTTAGACAAATTAGGTCCGGAGCTTTTGGTCTATAAATAGCGATATGGGCCCACAGTCCACTTGACTTTGTCATGGGCACTTTTCGTCTGTGGGCCCACTCCGACTCATAGTTGGGCTAGAGGGTAAGAGTTCTGTTATCCAATTAGAAAGTGCCACGTCGTACGTAATCAGCTTGCCCACTTTTATTTTGATAACGTTATCTTCCACTGATTGGGCTTTGATTACACGTTTCGGCTTGACGCACATCTTCTTAGCCCATTACTAAAGTTGTCCCTCCTAATTACTCTAATGGACTCAATAATGCTCATGTTACAACTAGAAAAAAAAAGAATTAACAGATAATTATATTGTACAATTCCACCACATGTCATGATAAAAATAATAAAAGTTGATGTTCATCACACTATTTCAATTTGGGAATTCAATTTTTTTCCTACAATATTTCAAAAGTAATAAATATTCTTGATTTTAAAAATTGTAATTTTTATTATGTTTATATTTTTAAATATGAATTCTAATTTTAACTAACTCTTTTTCATTGTTGTTGTTGTTGTTGAATTCTATGTTTAAAAAAGTTGAATAATCACAATTAAATTAAGATCGAGATTTCAACATTTCAACCTTGCGTTTGAACTTCATCACTTTCTTGATAATAAAGAATTGCTTAAAGGTCAATAGGGCACAATTCAAAACTCGATTTGTAATGAGCGCGACCTCAACTCCTCTCCACTTATTATTTGGAAAATGTAGCTGTAACGTGTTAGGCTAGCTAATGGGGTCTTTTCTGTATAACTTATATTTTCTCGAAAGTTAATTATGCTATGAAAGCAGCACAAAACTGGGAATCGGGTCAATTTGCTTTGCTTATCCAATAAAACTCCTAATCCCTTCTTTACTAAAATGTTACTCCCTCAGTCCGTTTCAATTTATGTGATGTAATTTAATTAAACAAAGAGTTTAAAAAATAAAAATGACTTTTGAATTTTATGATATAAAATAAGTCAAAGATATTTACGTAGTTATAAATGTCTCGTTAAGCGTAAAAAATAAAAAATAAATTATTGTCAAATAAAAAAATATATCATTTTATTTAGGATTGACTAAAATGAAAAGTGTGTCATATAAATTAAGCCGAAGAAGTTGTACATTTTGTCAGATGTAACGTGTACTCTTACATAAAATGTACTACCTCTTTCCCTAAAAAAGATTGTCCTTCTTTCTTTTTTAATATATCTCAAAAAGATTGTTCTCTTTCTATATTTAGAAATAAATTTAACTTTATGAGATTGATTTACAGCCACGTAAATACCTAATACTTATTTTAAATATAAAAGTTTGACTATAAAAGGATATACTTGGTCTGCTTGTTTACTAGAACTATAATTAGACACAATCCAGTAGTGGGACCATATTATGAGATTTTACGTGTCTGTGTTCTGGCCAAAAACATTTAGTGTTAGTGTGGGAAAAGGTGAAAAGGTGGACACTGGAGAATTGAAGGGGGTAAAATCTGAATCACTCAATTCTAATCAGTAAATCAGCTGATTATTGAATGGCACAAAACTGTTCAAAAATATATATAGGAGTATTTTAAACAAGGAAATGCTGCTAAAACTTTTATAGAGATCAGCAGCAAGAAGGTGGCCATTTAAACTTTGTTTCAACTGATGTTGGTATGTTAAAAACCTTCTCCAACTAATTGGCAGGTTGGTTCTTTAAATTCCCTTGTAGCTTTCATTATTCTGGTTTTTGCATTATAGTATTATAGTAAAGATTTGAAGATCCTTTTCCTTTTCTAGACAGTTTCTACGTGTATTATAGTTAGAAAGCGAGCTTATTATAATCTAATTGACTATATATAGAAAGCCTCCATTACTTGAAAAAAAGTGTGAAGCATGTTCATTTGGAAGTTTTTCTATTTGTGCGTTCAGTTATTTTTTAATGATCCTTGCTTTAATTGTGCTGCTGGCAGATGCTGTTGCTGATTTGATTCTTGGTATTGGGTTTTTTTTATTTACATAAAATAAGTTTGAATATTGATACTTTTGAGTGGTCATAACTGTATAACCAGTATGATATAGAGTGTATTTGGTTTATCTCATTGTGCAGAAACTCAGAAAGACAAGGTTTTGCTTCTTGTTGATGCGCGCATTATAGCTCTGCTTGTGTAAGCCAAAGTCGGTTCACTATCTTATTATGCGATTTTTATAATCGTTGATGTTTCTTGAAAATTAGTGGATAGACTCTAGTGGGGATCTACGTATTCTTTTTTTCTTTTTCTTTTTCTTTTTGAGGTGAGAACTGAGAAGGAAAGACAAACACTTGGGAATTGTTTTAGCCCACCGAGGTTGTTTGTATGAGCATGTCTGTTGCTTTGTTGTGGGTTGTTTCTCCGAATTCCGAGGTCTCAAATGGGACAGGATTCTTGGAGTCAGTCCGGGAAGGGAACCGGCTTTTCGAATCATCCAGGTTCCCAGCTCGGGACAGGAATTCGATGTGGAAGGGGAGAATCAAGAAAAGTAGGAGACAGAGGTGGAATTTTGGGTCTTTAAATGCAGATTCCAGATATTCGTGCTTGGGAGGATCAAGAAATGAAGATGGAAGCAGTTTTTCTATACAGTCCAGTTTGGTGGCTAGTCCAGCTGGAGAAATGGCTGTGTCATCAGAAAAAAAGGTGTATGATGTTGTATTGAAGCAGGCAGCTTTAGTGAAGAGACAGCTGAGATCTACTGATGATTTAGAAGTGAAGCCGGATATCGTTATCCCCAGGAATTTAGGCTTGTTGAGTGAAGCATATGATCGTTGTGGCGAAATATGCGCAGAGTATGCAAAGACATTTTACTTAGGTCAGTCTCAGCCATTTTTTTTTTAATCTGTTCTTTAGTTTACAAAATCTTGGTGACAAAATTTGATCTTTGTTTGGTTGTTATTCAGGAACCAAGCTAATGACACCAAACAGAAGAAGAGCTATATGGGCAATATATGGTGATGTTTCAACTTTCAAGACATATAGTATCTTATGTATATCTGTGTTTAACTGGGGACATAAAAGGTGAATTATATTTCAGTTAGACGTGGAATATTATAGGTGCAAGTTGAGCTCTACTAGCTTGTGAGACATTATTTTATGCATAAAGAGGAGATTTAATTTTTTATACCTTACACAACAGTCAAAATTTGTGGAAGAAGTGCTAAAATTATTTGACTGGATCGGCGGAAGTGTAACATGCTTTTACTGTTTGTTTTATCAGTTTTCTTGGGAATCTTTGACATAATTTCAACTTTTTGCTGGCCGATAATTTGGCTCTTTGTTCAAAATCTTATGCTCTTTATACAGTCCAAAATGTTAAGAAAGTATAATTCAGATTATTTTAACATTATGCGGTTGGCAACTCCTATTTACAACTTTCTGCTCTAGGTGCAACTTGTGATCTGATTCATTTTCCATTTTGTTTGGTAGTCTTCAAAGTTTGGTCAAGCTCTGCGCATGGTCAATTATGGTATATCTTGTCAGTGAGAAACTTCCACTAAAATTGAAAAAATGAACTTACGGCGATTGAGAACACTCGGGTCAATTACCAAAAAAGAGCACTCAAGTCCAAGAATGGCTAGATATGGCTAAATTTAGCCTTTTGGTAGCATGTTTCTGGCTTGCCCCTTAGATTATTTTCTAGTCCAAGAATGCTGATTCTTGAAGAAATTGACAGGGATTTTTGTATTAGCTCGTGTATAAATGGCTTTGTCGTTTGAAAGCTGTGTTCTTTTTAAACAGTGTGGTGCAGGAGAACGGATGAGCTTGTTGATGGCCCTAATGCATCACACATAACTCCACAAGCTTTAGATAGGTGGGAGGCCAGGCTAGAAGATATTTTCAACGGCCGGCCATTTGATATGCTTGATGCAGCTTTATCCGATACTGTTACCAGATTTCCTGTTGATATTCAGGTTAGTCTCTCTAATTCGATCATCATTATATTCTCCCAATTCTAATCATGTGAAGTGTCTGACTCTTCATCTACCTGGTGCAGCCATTCAGAGATATGGTTGAAGGAATGCGTATGGACTTGTGGAAATCCAGATACAAGAACTTCGATGAGCTTTATCTCTATTGTTACTATGTTGCCGGTACAGTAGGATTGATGAGTGTTCCAATTATGGGCATTGCACCTGAATCAAAGGCAACGACAGAGAGTGTATATAATGCCGCTTTGTCTTTAGGGATTGCAAATCAACTAACCAATATACTCAGAGATGTGGGAGAAGAGTAAGTATGAAGCTACATTTAGTACACATTGACATTTCCTAAGTAATTAACATGCCAAAAAATTGTCGCAGGAGTTCTATTTCTCAGATATAAGTGTGTCGTAATGTCCGGATTTTGAAATACAATGTATGCAGTGCTTAAAATGCCTTACATATTTCATGTTGTACAGTGCAAGAAGAGGAAGAGTATACTTACCTCAAGATGAATTAGCACAGGCCGGGCTCTCAGATGAAGACATATTTGCTGGAAGAGTGACCGATAAATGGAGGAACTTTATGAAGAAGCAAATTCAGAGGGCAAGGAAATTCTTTGATGAGGCAGAGAAAGGTGTCTTAGAACTGAGCTCTGCCAGTAGATGGCCTGTAAGTAGTCATAAAATTACACAACTACTATTACAATTGATCATTCATATCCAGTAGTTTTCTTTTATTGTTATGGTAGTGAGTAAAAAAAGAAACATGAACCAAGTCTTTTTGTAGTGACACATTCCATCACATTGGTAAGCAAACTATGTTCCTGCATTTGGCTATAGTTAGTATGGACTAATCGTCATACTGATAGACATTGAATGGTGTCGTAGTTTCCAATTTTCAACAGCATTCTCTTTTGGTGATGTTCAAATCTTCTCTGTTATGTGCTGCTTATGTTCCTACATCACATGGGAGGAAATAAAGCTTGATTGACGTACCTATGCATTGATGGTCAAATTTTGCATTGAGGTCACATTCTGAATCCTTATTCTAGTATGGCAATGAGCTTTTTTTTTGTTGTTGTTGCAGGTGTTGGCATCGTTGCTTTTGTATCGCAAGATATTGGACGAGATTGAAGCAAACGACTACAACAACTTCACAAGGAGGGCTTATGTGAGCAAGCCAAAAAAGCTTCTCATGTTGCCCATTGCTTATGCAAGATCTCTTGTTCCCCCAAAGATAGCTTCTTCTCCACAAGCAAAGACATGAATGAATTTGTTGAAGACAATGAGGAATATATACTTAAGAAAATCAGGCACTTGTAAATGAGATATCTTGCTACATGTGTATCATCATCAAAAGTAGATTGTAAATTCAATATGACAACTTCCCGGTAGAATGTTTCTCCACACTCAAACCCTCAATTGAGAAAATTACTTGTTCATGCATAGAATTCAGTAACTTCCTCCTACTGTTTATTCTCTTCTTCTTTCATTTTTTTTTGGGAGATTTGAACCTTGCACCAAAATAGTACAAAGTAAAGTTACAATCACTATACTGTAACTCCAATCTCCTACCACAGTGTCACTATTTTAAGTTTCTAAACTCTTACTTTTTCCAGAGAAATTGCAAGGTTCATTTAATGCAACAAATAGGTCAGTTGATGTAGGCGCTTAAAATTTATTGAATTGAATCCATGCAAATTTTTGATGTGCATTGTGAATTCAAGAAATATTGATCCTAGAAAACATTATGGGTCAATAGAGTTATACGGAATTACGGATTCTTCAAGTCCAATTGCACTATTGAAGTCCAACTTCATTAGGTGTAAGCATTTAATTCGCTGTTTTGACACGTCATCAGCGAGTGTATTATACACACTCTATATATTTGACTGATAATACAAAAAGTGTCTTAATGACACAGTCTAGGCTTACCTCAAGTGTCTAAATGAAATAAAATTTAGTTGAGGTATCCAAGTGCAAGATCTTAACGACTACAAGGGTCTGTCGATAGATTTGACCTAAGATCAAGGCATCAAATGCATAGTCTTTTGCCAAGCTCATTAGTAAGCGAGAAACGATCTAAAAGAATCTTTCCCAAAATTAACCAAGAGCGCCGGTGTTGCATGACTTGTTTGGTAATGATGAAGTATATCGCTAGGAGTACCAAATCCTCTTTCGTTAAGAATTTGCTACGTCAACCTTTGAATCGAAGCGAACAACTTCGAAAAAATGAGTACTTGCAATAGTAACCACATAAGATCATTAAAACAATTCTTTTTTGGAAACCTTTATGTTTACATTTACACCTGATAAATGGAAGAGATCGATAGAAAAGAAAATCTTATCTAAGATCTTTCTTAAATTTCTTGAGAATATAATGTTGACTAGATTAATAGCCTGTTTGGCCAAACTTATTTTCCCCCCAAAAATACTTATTTTTTCAATAAGTACTTATTTGAAAAAAAGTGAGGTGTTTGGCCAAACTTTTGGGAGAAAATAAGTACTTTTGGAGAGTAGCAGAAGCAGTTTTTCAGAAGCTAAAAAAAATAGCTTTTGCCCAAAAGCACTTTTTTGAAAAGTACTTTTGAGAAAAATATAAATAGAAGCACTTTTTAAAAGCTTGGCCAAACACTAATGACTGCTCAAAAGTGTTTTTTTAATTAATTGGTTAAACACAAACTGTTTTTCGCTAAAAGTGCTTTTTTGAAAAATACTTTTAAAAAAAATACTTTTTAAAATAAGTTAATTTTAGAAGTTTGGCCAAACAGGCTATAAATGAATCTGAACAAAATAAATCGAAGAGTGTCAAAAATTGGTCAACCAAGTTGATGAAAGCTTGTTAGAGAATAAGGAGACAAAATCCAAGAACGACAAGGTTGCTGACGAGGTTTCGGCAACCGTCGTCTAATTATTGCTTACAAAAGTTTCTAAAATAAAATAAAAATCTATGTTAGTTTAAAGAAAAGGCAGGAATTGTGTTTCGCTAAACAAGGAGTCAATTCCTCGTATGGTCATTCAACTTAGAAAAATTATTCGGTAAAATTATTTTTTTATTTTTTATACTTCATATGATCATTTAAGTTTATATATTTGCCTTACAAAGTATCATGAGTCAAAATTCACTTTCAAAATAAAAGACAAAGGGTCAAAATAGTCCCATAAGTTTAGACATGAGTTAAAACATCTCTTATTTTTTAACACTGAATAATAATAATCCTCCAATTATTTTTAACTTCTTACTTCGTAATTAGATTGTGTTCATCCTATATGTAAGTTGATAATATTGATTTTGAAAAAAAAAAAACAAATCATAACGTTTAAAAGTAAAAAAAAAAAAAAATGAAGAGTGTTAATGTAGACGGTAAAATACGCACTAAAATTTTTTAATGAGATAAAAGCGAGGAACAACTATATTCGACATTGGGAGACATATTTAATTTTTTTAGCAGGGTTGGAGGGGGAAAATAATTTTCACCCAAATAATTACAAGATTGACAAAAATAATATTTGAAAACCTTAAAAAATATTTAGCACACAGTCATAATAGAATCTCCTCATTTTATGTGATGTCAACTGGTTTTTATTATTATGATGATATCCTTCAATATGCATCTATGTTTTTTTCCTTACAAAAACCCTTTATGATTAGTCTTTACATATAAATTTTCCTATTAGGACCTAGCTAGTTTTTTTTGTTTGAAGGAATTCATCGTCTTCCTTATTAATGTATGAATTTCTTGGCAATAATGTCTATCGTAGAAGAAACTAAGAACTAATTTAAACATTTTATCAAAATAAAGATACTCATAAAATGAATAAATAGAAAACATTATTTTATTGTTGAACTCCTAAGTTTCCAAGCAAGTACAGTACTCACAGGCTATTTCATATTCTTTTTTTAGCGGTGATAAAATGAACTTTTTTTTTTTTTTTTTTTTTTACATTTTAAAAGTTATCAATTACAATTATTTGTGTGTTTCGTTACTTTTAATACCACAGCTAGAGTTGAACTAAGATTGTATATCATTAAAAGGTTGTTTGTGTTTTATGTTAAAGAATAAGAACTATTTAATTGAAAATTCAAACTTAAGGGACTACTTTGATCATTTTTCTTTTATTTTTATAGTGACCTTTAGCCCTTGTTACTTAGTAAGGCAAATGTATAAACTTCATTGACCATATTAGGAACAAAAAATAGACAAATGACTTTACTAGGTAGTTTGCTTAAGTTGAGTGACCTTTTGAGGAATTGACTCGAAAATTGAATTGGTTTTTAAACACTTTTTTGTCTTATTTATGTATTTGGTAAATATTCAAAGCGTTTGTAAGCTAAAATCAATCGAAATCATAAATTCTTACTTCCTAACTTATGATTTTCCGGCTCAT
Organism: Lycium barbarum; assembly: GCF_019175385.1. Classification (NCBI taxonomy): domain Eukaryota; kingdom Viridiplantae; phylum Streptophyta; class Magnoliopsida; order Solanales; family Solanaceae; genus Lycium; species Lycium barbarum. Next base: position 70,907,868 of record NC_083348.1, on the reverse strand, counting down.
AAGCACTTTTAGCTTGACCCAGACTTCTTTATTTATCATTAATATTTTTCTTTAATTTTCAAAATATTTTTTCCAAAACAAAAACCCTAACTTCTTGTTCTCCGATATTCTTCATTTCTCATTTTATTTTAAAAAAATACTTTTAGATTTGTAAGTTTTGTAAAAATTATAAGAATATATTAGGCATTTTAACAAAAAATTGACTTATCGACATTTCTTTTCACCAAATAGGTCAATTGCCTATTATCAGTGTCAAGATTTCTATTCAAACACATAACTGCTTATTTATAAAGACCGGCTTTAGCACTTACAAATGCTTTCCAAACTTAAAATTTATCAGTTAATCCAAATGGACACTAAATCCTAAAAATGTAAGATTAAATTTAAAACTTGAAGTCTAACTTCAACATGGATGGTTCTATACAGGAAAGCATTGACGGATGAATTTTTCATTAAGGGGATTTAATTATAGAGAAATAAACCAAGAGGATTCGATCTACTATATGTACGTACAAAACAATTTTGACATTATATACATATAATGTATTTTTTATGAAGGAGGTTCCAATAAACCCCCGACCTCCGATCCGTTCCGCGCGATGGACGATAGAAAAAACTTATGTGCTTCCAATCAACAATGTAAATGTGAGCGTTATGTACTTGTTAAGACCTTGTTTGCCAAAGTAGGCCTTTGGACGTGATTTGGTTAAAAACATAGAATTTATAGTTAAAAAGTGTATTTCGAAATTGAAAATGTGCTTAAACATGTAAATAAATTAAAGTTTTGTGAATGAAAAATTGAAAAACTCGTAAAACCTTTTTATCATTTCATACTTTAAATTCCATAGTTGAAGTTTGAAGTTGATTATGGCCAAATTGATAAATGATTAGTTGAAACATTCTCCAAATATTACAAATTTTCTAACCAAAATCTATAGCCAAACGGGTTAATTTTTGTTTTCTTGATGGGGGTTCTTGTATTCCAGACAAATTATCATTATGTATATAAATTAGAAGAATATGAGTGAATATTTTTTGGGTGGTTAATAATACTTCGAATTTTTTGCACCATATAACGATGTATGAGTTCTTATTACACTTCAAATTCATTATCCTATGCAACAAGATGGTATAAGACATAACCACTTAAAGAGAACACGTATTCCTTGATTTTAGGCTCCAAATTGGATTTCTCTCCTCACGTACATCTCAAGTTTCATCTCGCTAAGCCTTTCCCTTTTCTCATCCTTTTAAATGAAAGATTTACACTACATGACAGATATAACAAATTCAATTACCATTTTATATAAACATTTTTTCAAATAATTACCCAACATAACCTTAATACTCACGGATGACGGAGTCATGACTCATGAGTATTAGATCTGTCTCCACGCACCCACTATTGCACATCCATTATTTCAGTCCTTTGGTAAGTCAGACTTTCCATTCAACCACTGGTTGCTGCTCGTCCTCACGTGCCAACCCCCAATACAAGAATTTGTTGTTAAATCAAGTCAACAAATTTAGGTACAAACATATGAGCAGCAAGTACTACTGTATAAGCACTTTAATTTCTACTAGTACTGTTGAAATACAAGCGATATGTGGTCTATCTGCAGAGCAGAACAAGAATTAACAGACCATATACATAATTTTCACATGACAACCCCCACTACTCTTTTTCTTTAAGCTTATGGATTTTATATTTTCTTTTTTCATGCAAATGAAATTGTCTATTTAAGGAGAACGTATAGTCAATAAGTGATAAACAAGAAGAGAATTGGAATTTTCAAAGTGTTGGATTTCACAAAAACAAAAAAATATGGTAGTGAAAGTGTATGGTTCAGCAATGGCTGCATGCCCACAAAGGGTCATGGTTTGCCTTATAGAGTTGGGGGTCGATTTTGAGCTTATACATGTCGATCTTGATTCTCTCGAGCAGAAAAAACCTGAGTTTCTTGTTTTACAGGTAAAAAAAAAAAAATCTCCCCCCCCCCCCCCCCCCCCCCCTTCAAAATCACCAGTGATAAGAAAATTAACACAATCAAGTGGAGGAAAAAATCAACAATTATTGGACAGTAATTAACTGTTCTACAGTTTTGAGCTGTTGTTATTTACTTGCAGCCATTTGGACAGGTTCCTGTCATTGAAGATGGTGATTTCAGGCTTTTCGGTAAGAACCTACTAACATTGTAGTATTACTTATGTTGTAAAAATAGTTGCAAGTGTCAAGTGTTTGTGCTTACATCAGAACTCTCAATCAAAATGTTTGTGCTCACACCAGAACTCCTTCACAATAAAATCAAAGTGGTGCAATAGTAATAGCTATGCCAAGCTCAAATTTACACAACCACAAAAAAAATTATAGGTGTAAAGATACTCTATATCCTAAATCCACTCTACATGCAATACGTCATTATTATACACTATTAGCATAGCATTATCGCCTTTTACGGAAAAATACGTGATATAACGACTTAAGCCCATTAATTATTGGTTTAGCAATACTTTTAAACAATTACAGAAAAAATAACTATTTCATTTTATAGCAGAATTTCATGACGGCCAGTGTATGTATATATGACGTATGTATGTACGACGACTAGTGTATGTAAGTATGCATCTCTGTGTGTATGCATGCCGGCTAGTGTATGTGTGTATGTATGATATGTTTTGAAAAGAAATGGTTGCTATGTTTTAAATGCTCCATAATATTGTCATAATTTGTTATTGGGCAATTTGCAGGAGTGCCCTTCGCTGGGGGTGGTCTTTAATTTTTGTCCCTCAAATCAGTGGTCTTTAATTTTTTCCCTTTGTTAAAAGCCTCTTGGTTCCGGGTTCGAACCTCCGCTCAGTAAAAAATTTTTAAAAAAATCGCAAGGCATAAGTTGGGATTCGCAGGACATAAGTTAAACCCCAACTTATGCCTTAAGGCGTTGGGTTTCAAACTCTGTCTTAAGGCAAAAAAAGAAAAGAAAATATGTTAATAACAAGTATATATATATATATATATATATATATATATATATATATTGGGTAAAAGTTTTTGCATTTTGCATACCTCTGCCTTAAGGTTTAATTTTGGGTAAAAGTTAGCCTTAAGGCAAAACTTTTACCTTGCGAATCCCTACTTCTGCCCTGCGAATCCCAACTTATGCCTTGCGATTTTTTTTTATTTTTTTTTATTGAGCCTGGGTTCTGACCCAGGACCTCTGGGTGTTTAGCGAAGGACAAATATTAAACGCCACCAATTTGAGGGACACAAATTAAAGACCACCCTAAAAGAATAACAATCCGCGCAAAAAAAAAGTTTGTTATTTGGGGGCATAATGGTGCTCTTTATGAAAATTCCCCCTTTTAACTATATCTGTCAACTCGGCCCATTAGGGGAGAGCCCATCGGTTACCAAGCCGAGTTGGACTTCCCTTAATGGGAAGGGTTGGCAAACAGGTTTCCTTGCTAAAGCAGGCAAACTATCACAGCCCAAAACCCATTACTAAGCGAGCCAAACTGGATCGGACTATTTTTTTAATGGGTCATTTGCACTTTACCCTATTTTGTGTTGGTCTTTAATTTTTGTCCTTCAAATGGGCCGATTTTTATATTACAAAATATAAGGATGTTTTTTCTTATTTTCAAAACATACCAATAAAATTATAAAGTATATCAGATTTGAGTTTAATGGGATACCCACGACTTTGGACTTTTTTTATAGACAGAGAATCTGATTTTTAAATGTGAGCTTAATTTTAGGATAGTTACCAATCAATTTCTTTTTTTTTAAAAAAAAAGATTTCTCTCTCTCCCTCTACGACCATTGATAGATACCATTTGCAAACACATATCATATTTCATTCTAATGTCCCAATATTAAAGAGTATAGTTCAAGTTCCATATGGTTTTACAAATACTATAAGATGGTTTGGCATCTATCCAAAATGTTTGAAGTTCCATTGCAAAACAAAACATTTCTCTTACAGTTTCGTGCTAATTTCCAGATCATCGTCGTTCGTGAAGTACTAAATTACATCAACATACATACAACTTTTATACATATTTCACACATAAAAATTATAACAAATTTATACAGTTATACATACTGCATACAAAAATTTATACTTATTTATTTTCTGGTGTATGAACTTTGTATGAAATCTGGTTTGTATCAATTACAGATCTATTATACATACTTTCTCATAATTTATACATACTTTGATAAGATTTTATACAATTGATATGTACTTTATCATAATCAAAATATACATACATCTTTTATACATATTTCATACATAAAACTTATAACGAATTTATATATACATATTGCATACAAAATTTATACATATTTGTTTTTGGGTGTATGAACTTTGTATGAATTCTGATTTGTATCAATTACAAAAACTATAACAAACTTTGTATGGAATTTGATTCATACAGAGAAAGTAATTGTGTATGAATTTTGAATGAGAGAATTACCGATTAGAATTGACTTTTCGAGCAAAAGTTGGAGAAAATTAGGAATAATATCTCTTTATTTTGAACGGGGAGAGAAAAGTGGATATAATAAGAGAGCAAAAGTTGGAGAAAATCAGGGAACAATATCTCTTAATTTTGAATGGGAGAGAAAAGTGGATAAAATAAGGGAAGCATTTTTCTTACATTATTTACTGTGTTTTATTTGTTTCTTTTTAATTTACCTGATTCGTATAGATTTTGTAAGAAATCTATTGATATATTTTGTAAACTGATAAGTATCGTCATATTATGTAAATATACTCTCTTACTATGTACATAAACGTTTTTGCCCTGTAATTTTTGCTCTTCAAAATCGAACTTATGTCTAAAGGGGCATAGTTTACGCATCATAATATTCACAAATTATGCACCCACCCTTAGCCTCTGTTTGGATGGTTGTTTCTCGTGGTTCATTAATGTACAATATGGTATGGTACAGTATGGTGTTGTATTGTATTGTACTGTATTAATGAACACAATGTTTGGATAGACTGTATCGTTTGTTGTGGTTTAATAACATTTGTATTGTTTAATTTGACCGTATGGTATTATATAATAACTTGTAAGTTTACTAAAATACCCTTAACTCTTAGTTAGAAATTAATTTATATATATATATATATATATATATATATAAAACTCAGGTAAAGAATAAAATAGAAACTTTAAAAAATAAGTAGGTAGTGGGTGGGGGTGGTGGAGGGGTGGGTAGTAGGGTGGGGTTGGGCAGTGGTGAGGGGTAGTGGGTGGTGGTTGGGGTGGGTGGCAGAAGAGTGGGGTAGTTGAGGGTGGTATGGTGGGGTGGGGTGGGTGAGTGGTAGGGTGGGAGTGGGGTGGGGTGGATGGTGGTGAGTGAGGTATAATGGAGAAATATAATACATGACCACGGAAAAACCACCAAATCCGTGATTACAAAAATTGAGACTTTTCTTGGTTATATAACTATGGAATGAACCACGGGTTTACAACAGCATACTACATAATTTTAAGAATAATGGAAACAAACATGGTTTCATAGAAAACCATACATTAATGAATCACGGGAAACCACCATTGATTTTGAAGGGAAAAAATTAAAGACCAGTCCATTGGAAGGGAAAACCGTGCAATTACTTCTTTTTTAATTTCTTTTTGACATCTTTTTTTAATTTTATGTTTCCAGAATCCAGAGCAATAATAAGGTACTATGCAGTAAAATATGAAGACAAGGGAACTAAACTAACAGGAACCACATTAGAAAAGAAAGCTCTTGTAGATCAATGGCTAGAAGTGGAATCCAACAACTTCAATGACTTGGTATACAACATGGTACTCCAGCTCTTCGTATTCCCTAAGATGGGACACAAAAGTGACTTGACATTGGTACAAAATTGTGCTGACAAGCTAGAAAAAGTGTTCGACATATATGAACAAAGGTTGTCCAAGTGCAAATACTTGGCAGGAGATTTTTTCTCCTTAGCTGATCTAAGCCACCTCCCTAGCCTTAGGTTTGTGATGAATGAAGGTGGCTTTGCACATTTGCTTACTAAGAGGAAGAGTTTGCATGATTGGTATTTGGATATTTCAAGCAGGCCTTCTTGGAAAAAAGTGTTGGACCTCATGATGATGAAGAAATCAGATATGTCAACCGGCCCAGCTAAAGAAGAAGTAAAAGTATAAGAAAAATTACAACTCAACTGTGCTTTCATCTTGATTTCGTCACGAGCGTTGTGGATATTGAATATTCATATAATCGAGTCTGATTAGTCAAGCGCAGTTATTTGTATTGTATGTTTGATCTAGAATAAAGTCTAAAAAGTATTTGGAGTTGAATAATTTTGTTTCGTTGTATTGTAAACTGGAAATAAATTTAAATTCACTCCATGAGTTTAAGTTCTCTGCACATTGACTAAGTACGCAAAATATTTTATACCATCACATCATGGCTACATATCCGCAATAATCGGTAACTTTTTATAACAAATATGATTACATGACATGGAAAATATAATAAAACTTATTATAATATGTAAAATAGAGGAATACTTGTTATTAACATACTTTTCTTTAGTTTGGTTGGATAGTTGTTGTCACTTGTCAACTTAAGAGCTTTGAATTTTTTCTGATTCTAAAGAGTAACAGATCCATCTGAATTTTATACTGACCAACAAGGGGAAATATTGGGGCTTAAAGAGAATCAACCTAACTTATGGTCTTTCGTTAGGTTTGGTCATGGCCCAGATAGCTATCACTGGCTCACGTTTATCAATTGAATTTTTTTTAAGGAATGAGCTCACAACTATTATAAGTAGATCCAACAGACCAGAAGAAAAAAAAGAAAAAAAAAAAAAGATTTCGATACCTAAACAAATTTAGAGCCCGTTTGGATTGGCTTATAAGTTGTTTTCAGTTTTTTTGAGTGTTTGGCTAGCCAGTTTAAAGTCATTTTATGCTTAAAATAAGCTCAAAAAAATAATTGAGTCCATTTGACTTAGCTTATCTAAAACAGCTTATAAGCCAAAAAAATAAGTTAGACTACCTCAACTTATTTTTCTTAGCTTATAAGCTGCAAACAACTTATAGACATAAGCCCATCCAAACAGGCTCTTAGACAGTATTTTAGGGAACTTAAATACTTCAAAACAATAATCGGCTGTAACTTTTTTTCAATTTTCCGAGGCAATTGTAGCTGCAAAAAAGAAGCTCCATGCGACGAATTTGTATAAACAAAATTTGTCTCATACTTAATTACAGTACAATTCAGAAAGTTATACGGCAGATATATGTAGGTGGTGTCACAATTTTAGAAAATCAATGGCAGCCAAAAGAAAGGGTAATATATTCAACCGAATTTGCGTTGGATGAAGTTGGTGGGGTTTGAGGCATCGGTATCATGGGAGGAAGTAATCCATAACCTCAAGTACAGTGAGGGGATTAAATTGCTTAAGGACACACAGAGAAATCTGTGGACTCGGATATTTTCAGTTTTATGAATTTTACATTTTTCAAGAATAATTCAAATTCTGATTTATTGGTTTCGAACACACAAATTTACTAACGAACTTAAGGAATTTAATATAATTTCTATGTTCTATCTCTTTTCTGTTAATCTACAACGGACTTACTCTTTTCAGAAGATAATAAAGCACTCTTTTAGTAATAAAACTGTGTTTGATTTCTGTTTCGGCGGCATTTCGACATGCGTGAAAGCAAAAAAAATTTCCCGCATCTAACTGTGATCTAAGTAATTTGATGGGGGAAGAATTGATTAATACTTTTCGGTGGTAAAGTGAAATCTGTTTTCTATCCACCAACTGAATCTCCAAAAGTGACATTTTTGTTACTGAATTTTCCTTATATTCCTATTACTACGAAGAACTTTGGTTGAAGGACTAAAGTATGGTAGTGAAGGAAATCCAATGAAGAAACCAATTTATTGAAGGCAGTAAAATCTGACTCAACATATCTACGCCCATACTAGTGTGAAAGATTTTGCTGAATACATGTGCGTTCCAGTACATGCCAAGACAACTTTCTGCAAAAAGGATCATATTCCTTTATATCTCCATTTGATGGCAGAGGTATATGGATAGCATAGAAACGTTGAAGGAAAAAAGAATCTTGAACCAATTACTTGTCTTTATTGGTAGCCTAACGATGATGGCAATTGCAAATAATACAATCAGAGAACGCACCAAAGGATGTGATATACCGACACAAATATTGCAAAGGTCGTGATTTTTCTCACGGGAATTGCTAAAATGATACAAATAAGTGACGATCCAACAAAGAGAGAAAAGTTGGAGAGAAAATTGTTTGTTTGCTATGATCAAGTGAGTAATAAAAAAGACTGCTGGCTGTATCTTCTGGTTGTTTTGTTAAGCATGTCAAATTTATCAGAGAATAAATTTTAAAGGCGAACTTCTGAAAATCACAGTGGCCTTGAAGTTTGATTTACTGGTTTAATCACCAACAGATTATGTCGTTTGAAAAAGCAAGTGTCTAGTTCTTTCGCAAGGCGAAATCACGCAAAGATTGAAATGATTCGGTGGCGATAAAATCGGGTTGTACTTTTTTTTTTTAATTAAATAAATTTGTTGCCCGTATGGGCTTTTTATTTAAACAAACAAAAAAATCGGGTTCTATTTTTTTACCTTGCTCGACTTTTAATTTTCTACCCTTTATGATTTATGAAATTCAGTTTTTATAAATGTTAGGGTAGCCGTTTATTATGTGATGATCACAAAGTATATCGTATTTGCATGTCATAAAATTGGGTATTTGGTACACACGCATAAGAATTGAGATTGCAATTGGGATTTGACTGACTATTGCAGTCATCAAGAAGAACGTTGTAACTCAAAAGGCACAATTTATTTGAAACGGAGTATTTGGTAGTTTACATAGCATACCAAACTTACCACATTTGCAGGAATTTACCAGTTCTTCGCAGGGAAGAATGTAGTGTTGCAGTTAGATCCATACTTTATTATTACAAGTTAATAAAATAAGAGTTTAAGTTTTGTGCACTGTCGGTGTACAATTGTTTTACACCATCACATAACATTAGCAGGTAACTAACTAACTTTTCCTATTTTTTTTTTCTTTTTCCAAATTTTGAAACTGTTTTTTTTTTTTTTTTTTTTCCCTAACCTCTCTCCCTTGAAACCCTCTTCCTCAAATTTGTTAATTCATTTTCTCTCTCTGGCTTTTCCCTAACCTCTCTCTCTTCCTCAAATATGTATTTTTGAGGGACTTCAGAATGATGATGCCATCACCATTTTGTCCTACACCTTTGAGGATACAAACTGATCGAGAAACTCCAGATTAGAGTGCTAATGGAGAAATCGTTGACGCTACAAATTCGATTCATAAGAATTTGCAGCACTTTGTTATGAAAAATCAGAAAAGTTCCCAAGGATTAGATGTTTAAGATATTGTAGAATTATTTCTTTTAAGATTCATAATGTTTGAGGCTTGAAAAATTACTTGATGGTTGATTTACGATGATATTGAAAGAAATAATACTTTAGTAAATAGCATTCAATTATGAAATAATTTTGGTGTTGAGAATTACGTTACTGAGATGAAAAACAGGAAAAATGTCAGATTTTAGTACATAATGTTGGAAAAGGAAAGAATTTTTTTTACTTATTATTAGGATTTAATTTTCCTTTAACATGTTCTTTGTCATAAATTATAATTACATAAAAGAATATATATATTATTACCTTTAAAATTACCTGATGGTGTAAAAAATCTTGTACACTGACAGTACACAAAACTTAAATTCTAAAATAAAGTCGCAAAAGGCACACTTTGGCCTTTTATCATGTTTTGAGGTTTCTGTTTTCAAAGCTATTATTTTGTACCATTAATTGTCTCGTTGGAGATAGTTGGATACTAATCCACATCACATAGAAGTTTTGAGAGAACTTAATTGCCTGTCATTTCAGATATATATATATATATATATAGTGACGAATCCGGACTTGTTTTCTATGTGTTACAAAAGAGATTATGTAAGCCTATAATCTCACTCAAAGAAATGGTTTGATTGTATGTTTGGTGTTGTCGAATAATGATCAGCTCTATTTGCTCCAAGACGCTACAATAGAAATTATTTTGTAACCATATATTAAAGTATTACAAAAGACTCAATATCAGAGGCCCATGGAATCAAAATTTCAACTTTACACATTATTATATTGCTGATATTACATATTATTGTCAACTAATATAAAGAAACTAGCTGCATTGGTTTTGAATCACACGTGAAGTGATTACATTTTTTTTTTGTGCGGAGTGCCCTTCAAATGCACTGGTCTTTTATTTTTGCCGCTCAAATTGTTGGTCTTTAATTTTTGCCCTTCGCCTAAAACTCGTGTGTTCCGGGTTCGAACCCCTCAGTCAGAAAATTTAAAAAAATACACAAGGTAGAGTTTTGATTCGGAAGGCAGACTTTTGCATTTTGAAGGCAAAACTCTAACTTGCGAATTTTTTTTAAAATTTTTGACTGAGCGGGGGTTCGAACTCAAAACCAAGGGATTTTTAGCGACGGGCAAAAATTAAAGGTCACCAATTGAGGGGTAAAAATTAAAGACCACCCCAGCGAAGGACAATCCTGCAAATTGCCCAAGTAGTTAAGTTGTGATGGGCCCAACATGAATAAATTATGTTTTTTCATTTTGTATTAATATTAGTGAAATTGCAGTTATTTTTTCCTTTTTGAGGAATAAAGTTGCAATTATTTGCTAGCAAAACATGTTGCATTGTCTTTTTTTTTTTTTAATTGAGTTTATTATCGCTTTTTAAAAAATCTCTTGACTAAGGGAAAGCCCGATGATTGGCAAAAATAATTATGTTCCGTTAATTTTTATTTTTTTTGGAGTGCTTAATCGTGATCCTTTTTTTTTTTTTTTAAAAGAGAAGGGTACTAATCTTGCTCTCTAAAAAGTTCATCTGAAGCTAAAAGAAAGTTAAGAAAATTACAATAATACTATTAAAGAGTCCCATGTTGGATATCACAATAAGAATGTGGGATTATCGAGTTTTATTGTTCCAATTTGTCCGCCAAATTTTCTCTTTTAAAATTAAAGATACAACTAAGGGTGTGAGAACTGAAAATTGGATGTCAATGAAAAACTTTTAGAAAATTGTCAAGAGTATACTAAAAAATAGTGATTGTGTTTTTTAGAAAAATAACAAATATTTTTGAAAAGTATTTTTCACAATGGATTTTATTCACATTGAAGAGTTGAAGTGGCACTTCTTAGACCAAAAGACATATTTATTATTTTCCGATGTTTTTTTTCTTTTGCCCATTAAAGCTCATCTAAATATGAATATGACTAATGATAGACTTACATTTTTATGATATTTAATTTTATCCATGAAGAACTTTTTAACAAGAACTAAATAGGAACGTCTCACTCATTTTTATCTATATGCAAGAGTCCAAATACAATTACTAAAAAAAATATAATTTAAAATAAGTAATATTTTTTGATGATCTTTATTTAAACAGTATGAGGACTGGGAAGTTGACATGACATGCATAAGCCCCAAATATCTGTGTAGGATTACTTCAAATATTATTGTCTTAAAATATTATTGTACAAAATAATTAAAATCAGTAAATTTTTCATTATTAAAAGTCAGAAGTCTCTAAATATAATTAATAATAAATATTAAAATTTACAATAACTAATAATATTGTTTTCGAACAACATATAATTACTAATAATTTTTTTCTCTGTCCCGAAATTTTTAATACAGCTAATATCTTTTAAGAATATATATTTCTATGACCGCACGAAACGCGGATACATTCACTCTAGTTTAATTCATATCACACGATCTAAATGATGAGAGCCAGTGTCATCACTATTATTGGTTTAATAGTTTAGTAAATACTACTTATCCGTATCGATCAAGTATATATATATATCAAATTATATCGAATTTACTATGATTAGATTTAGTAAGGTGATAATAAATATATATATTATCATTAATTATTCATAATTAATTGAATAATAATTTATTAGAAACATATACCATGCATCTATATGATGTAATTAAAATACTATCGGATAAGAATATATTTTTACCTGATAGTTACATGTACGAGGTCTCCATCGGTGTTATATGGAGTTTGTATGTTCACTATTAGGTACGCGGTCTCCGTCGATGTTGTATCTAGAGTATATATGTTGTGTCCCCCTTTTATCTAATGTGAAGGATTTTAGCCACTCAAAAAGGCGACGTACCTAGGGGTGTTCATGGTTCGGTTTGGGTCGGTTATTGGTTAAAATCATAACCAAATCAATTTAGTCGGTTTTTAAATGTCTAAAACCATAACCAAACCAAGTAAAATAATAACCACCGGTTTGGTTATTGTTGGTTTGGTTCGGTTTGGTTCGGTTTTTCGGTTTATGACTAGCCGTGACAATTTAAATATTCTCTCTCTACATTCTTCAAATTTCTTATGAAGCTCTTTTTTCCTCACGGCCCACAAGGGTGAACTTTGCTGCATATTGAGGGAAAGACACGCTGTTGGCAAATCAGGTGGACCAAACTTGTAACGCAGTTTAGATTCAAAAGAACAAGTCAAACAGAGGTTTCAAAATATAAACAACCCTTATGCTTACGACTTATTAGAGTTGAGCTTGGATTGTTGGACATATTCTTTTAAGACATGGGCCTTAAAAATAAGTAGACCAAAATTAAATTAATAATTAAAAGGTATAAAATATCTTTAATTATTTATGAAAAGCTAATATTATACATATAAATAATTATAAATTTTATGTATATAATTATCGGTTTGGTTCGGTTATTTATTCGGTTATTTTTTACTATAACTATAACCAAACCAAATATTATCGGTTTTTCAAATTTAAAATCAAACCAAACCAAATCAAATGTCGGTTATTTTATTCGGTTTGGTTAAATTTTCGGTTTGAACTGTGAACAGCCCTAAACGTACCTATTCACTCATTTTCTAAAATCGTACATTTCATTATCAGTCTCGAAGAAGAATCTGGTCTTTACAGCTAAACATGTGGAGATGGCTTAGTTAAGTGTTTCTTTTGATTTGTTAGTATTCACTATTGCGATATACTATTGTTGATAATATTGATTGAAGAGAAAATTACAATCAAATACCATACAATTATCTAGTTTATAAAATGTGTACACAGTGTATAGATAGTGTATATATTACATTAGGATAGTCCAATATACTATGCTCTCGCTATGCGCGGGGTTTTGGGACCGGACTGCAAGGGTCTATTATACTCAGTCTTACCTTGCATTTATGTAAGAGAATGTTCTCTTAGCTCGAAGTCGTGACCTCCGGTCACATCACATCAACTTTACCAGTTACGCTAAGACTCCCCCTCATAGTGTATTTTTTATATTATATATACATATTTTACATACCTATATAGAGATTTACGCGATTATACTAATAAATAAATATATCTTATAATTATTGACTGCAAATTGTATTAGGAAGGAATACTATATTATATTACTCCAATTTTAGAATATTTCTTACTATATAATCGTTCTCGTGATTATATATTTTTCCAGCTGAAAATGGCAAACTTTCCTGATTTCTCCCAGCCCAGTGATCAAGCTGCTTCTTTGCTTAGCTGATTTACAAAAATATTTCCTTTTTAGGTCATTATTTAGATTTTTCTCTATTTTTAAAAGTTGTGTAAATATAGCTCATGAAGAAATTAATTTTTTAGGGTCTACTCTCTGCTTATATATTGCTCAATATTATTAAAAAAATATTTGATTTTGTCTTCTAATGTTCGCAAAAACTTATAAAATTTTAGACCTTAATTTAACTTTTTTCGTAAGATTTTCAATTTGTCGAAATAGATTTCTAGACAATGGTCTAAAAGATCCATAAATTATAGAAATAATTGAAACTTTACATGGTCTATCAATTGTAACGTACATCTTAAACTTCTATCAGTAAGTGTACTTGCGTGAATTTTAAATTTTGATACACTTATTGGATGGCAAAAATGTAACCGTAACTCGATGTAACATGATGAATGTCTTGTTGAATTTCTGGTTTATCCCATAACTTGTGGGGGAAGCTATTCTTATAGCTAACCTCATACTCAATCGAGTTCTTCATAGTAAAATACAATTAAATTATGAAAATTGGAGAAGAAAATTACTCTTTTCAGAGAAAAGAAAGTAACTCATTTAAAGGGAAAAAGAAGTACTCTTTTCAGACAAAGGGAAGTTACTCTTTTTGGAGACTAAAATCTTTGTGGTTTTCTACTCCGCTATTTGGAGATTAAAGTCTACGTGGTTTTCTACTCCAAGTTACTGTTCAGTTGAAAGAATATAAAAATTTTACTGAGTTAGTAACTTTAGTTGGTTTGAAGATATAAAAACTTCACCGGTTTAGTAAATCGACTTGTCTTGTATTGGTGGAGCTGCCATGAAAGTCGTCCAAACAGACATGTATTGCTCGCTCTACAGTGGAGTCTGAGTTCGTAGCTCTAGACAAAGCCGGTGAAAAAGCTGAATGACTCCGGAATTTCTTAGAAGATATTCCTTTCCGGCCCAAACCTGTGGCACCTATATGCATACATTGTGATAGCCAAGCAACAATAGGAAAGGGTAGGGGGTGTTATGTATAGGGAAATCTCTTCATATACGACGGACACAAAATACCGTTCGACAACTACTCTCTAGTGGAGTTATCACAATTGACTATGCAAAGTCAAGAGATAATGTGTCGGATCCACTTACAAAAGGCCTAACTAGAGAGTTGGTTGAAAGATCATCGAAGGAATGGGTTTAAGGCCTAGGACACGTCTTCATGGTGGTAACCCTACCTAGTAGACGTGAGATCCTAAAATCTAGGTTCAAAGAGATCAAACAAAGTTATGAATGACAGTTCAACATTGTCAACTAACTCAACCTATTCTCATAACGAAGACAATGTTTAGAAACAAGGATAAAGCATTAAGGTTTTATAACGAGTTAATAAAGCTTAGGCTTTTTAATGGTTTCTAAGTTGTGTGAAGTGTAAGCTGCTTCAAGGAGTATGTTAGGTAAAGGCCCATGCTCTACGCACTCATTAAATCAGGCAGTGTTCATGGCTGAAACGAACACAATGGTGAGAACTAAAGACGGTTAAAGGGTTAGTTGTGTGACATGTGGTGTCTAGGTATACACCAAAGCTCGGCAGTTCAAAGATATCAAATTTACCGATTGACTGAGTATATCTGACATATGTTTAATACGGAAAGTTCAAAGGAAAACCTACTTATCCAGACGCAATTAATCCTGGCTTACAAATCACATAGTTTTTATGCATGTTTTAATCTTTGAGTCATTTCCATTCATGTGGGGGATTGCTAGGATTTTTAAGGTGTGAATGAGAAATGAGAAAAGTTACCTTTTTTAATGCACCCAAAAGGCACCTTTTAGATAGCACATCTCCATTTCAGCCTTTCATTGTCTATAAATTCAAAGGTTTTGCCTCAGATTTTAGATACAAAAATCTGAATTCTTTCTCCTTCAAAACAAATTATAGTATAGTCGTGTGATTTGTTGCCGAATTAGCGTTCGATAAAGTTGGTGGGGTTTGAGGTACCGCTACTCCATCAACAAGTATATCCGTTTTATCCTGGGAGGAAGTAATTTATAACCTCGGGTACAGTGAGGGATTAAATTCCTTAAGGACACAGTGAATTCTGTGGACTCGAATATTTTCAGTTTTATGCATTTTACATTTTTCAAGATATATTCAAGTTTCCGGTTTACTGGTTTTGAATACAAATTTACTAACATGCACTAACTACAAATTAAAAAAATTCAATCACTAAAGACGAGACATAGCATGAATCTGGTCATGACTTTGATCGTAAACCCGAGGCTTTTCCCAGTTGACTTGGCTTAATTTCTTGCTTGTTTGATTTGCAGTTTCCTTTATCACAAATGTCTTTGCAACTGCTCTCAAAAGATTCTTCTGTACTTTCCCTGTTCCAGTTTTGGGCAACTCTTCCACAAATTGAACCTTCTTTGGCACCATGAATCCCGGTAAGTTCTTCCGACAATGTGCTATGATGTCTGATTCTTTAATCGTGGAGTTGTTCCTCAAGATAACAAAGGCACATGGACTTTCACCCCACCTAGGATGTGGCATGGCCACAACAGAGGCCTCTACTACATATGGATGTTTCGTTATTGCACTTTCTACTTCCACGCTGCTTATGTTCTCTCCACCTGAAATGATCACATCTTTGCATCTGTCTTTGATTTCCAAATACCCATCTGGGTGAATCACTCCCATGTCTCCTGTGAAAAACCAACCATTCTTGAATACTTCTGAATTCGCCTTTTCGTTCTTTAAGTACCCTTTCATGATACTGCTTCCCCTCAGGCATATCTCCCCTGTTGTTTTCCCGTCACGAGGCACGCTTTCCATAGTCTTGAAGTTCTTCACATCAACATCAGCAAGTGTTAGTATGCCCAGGCCTTGTCTTGCTTTTAACTTGGCTTGATCTTCCCAGGGTAATTTGTTCCACTTGGATTGCCACTCGCACACCAGGGCTGGTCCAGTGGCCTCGGTGAGCCCATAGGCATGGACCACGTGGAACCCCAGCCTCTCGATTTTCTCGAGAAGTGGTGCTGGTGGGGGTGAACCCCCCACCAGTATTTGAACTGGGTTTGTTATCTGGCGCTGCTCGTGTGGCTTGGCCTCGAGGATTATGTTGAGAACAATAGGGGCAGCGCACATATGCGTTACCTTGTGTAACGCTATGTTGGAATAGATTTCATGGGCTGTAGTATTGCGGATGCAAACATTGGTCCCACCCCTTGCAGCTATTCCCCATGTGAAAGTCCATCCATTGCAGTGAAACATTGGGAGGGACCATAAGTACACAGGCTCAGTGCCCATTTCCCAACCCAAAATCAAACTCAAAGTGCTTAAAAAAGCACCTCTGTGGCTGTACACAACTCCCTTTGGCTCTGAAGTTGTACCTGATGTATAGCTCAAAGTAATCGGATCCCATTCATCATCAATACTTTCAGGGACATATTCGGGGTTGCCTTGGTACACCAATTGCTCGTATTCGAGCTCCCCGAACCGAATTCCAGTAGGGGAGTCGAGGTCATCAATGACAACAACGAGAGGCATCGGCATTTGAAAGTCTGCCATTAGAATTTCAATGGCCTTTTTAGCTTTGTCGACGTATTCATAGTCAACAAAAAAGATCTTGGCTTCCGAGTGTTTTAGAATAAGAGCAACATTTCTTGGGTCTAGCCTTGTATTGATGGC
This sequence comes from Lycium barbarum, assembly GCF_019175385.1. Taxonomy (NCBI): domain Eukaryota; kingdom Viridiplantae; phylum Streptophyta; class Magnoliopsida; order Solanales; family Solanaceae; genus Lycium; species Lycium barbarum. The sequence goes on along the minus strand of NC_083348.1, from coordinate 70,890,548 downwards.
GTTCAACACTGCTCCTGCCATTGGCACAACAAAATGCATTTCTAACATGGCCGGTACATTTGGTGCCAGGACCGAGACCTACAGGATCATAAAGAAAATAACAACATTAACATATGACCATATTCTCAAAAGCTAGCTTGTATTCTTGTTTAAATTTGGATGTGCCAATTGGTTAACGAAACAAAAGTCATGTACTAATTCCAAAAATATGTCAACAAGAGATACATATCATGTTAAAAGGTTGAATTGGTACACTTACCACGTCGTTCTTGACAATGTTTAAGGACCTGAGGGAGGAAGCGAGGCGACAACAACGCTGGTAGGTTTGGCGCCAAGTGAAGCGGACATTGGCATAAATAATGGAGGTGCGTTTGGCATAAGAATTGGAGGCTCTGGTTAAGAAGGTGAGAGGAGTAAGAGCCACATAATTAGCTCCACATTTAGGTAATTTGTCCATGGGATTCAAAAGGGGAAATTGAATTGTTTTCTACTAGTAATAAAATGCTCCAAATTGAATTGTTTTCTACTAGTAATAAAATGCTCTGTTTTCGAAAAGATTTGCAAGGATAGTCTATAGAGTTTGTGAAAAAAATGCAGCTAATAGGTTCTCTATATATAGTGAAGAATCTCAGAAATGTGGAAGTTCAACCCATGTCCATTTGGGTCCCCAAATGGTTGTTTAGGTTGAAATAATGAAAAAAAAAAACTAAAAAGAAATGGAAATAATAAGGAAGCTGCAGTGAATGTGTAATACGAAAACCATATGCATTGACCTATAAATCAGATACACACAAACACACAAACAATTCAGTTTGAAATATAACAACTTTTGACCTTGAAATATCCTAGTGATCACCTGGTAGTTTTCACACAATTTTTTGCTGCTTGACCTCACTAATTTACCCAGAGCCACTTCATTTTTGACAAACCGAAAAAACAGAAAAGAACACAAACAATTATTCAATCTCTCCCAATTTATATGGCAACATTCGAATTTCTGAGAGCCAATTATTTTATAATTTTGATCGTAAATTCAGACATGGAACATTTAAAAATTTTGAAATAAAATTCACATATTTAAAAAACTGCGTGAAAAGTATTATAAGTCACAATAATTAACAAGTCAAAATATTTGAAAAATATATCAAAAAATTAAGGGAAAAGAAAAATTTATTTGATTCTAAAAAATCGAATGGTGCCATGTTAATGTTAATTAAAACGGAGGGAGTAATTAATAGACGATGCCGTAAAATGGGTTGTTAATTAAAGTCAAAACAAAGAATTATTTTGTCCCATATCATAACGTGTTGTGACTAAACTATCGGGGTCTAAACGTACATGTCAATTGATTTCATATACTCCAGCATGCTCCATATGTGACATAACTACCAAAAGAAAAATAAATAAATAAATAAATAAATAAAGATGATTTTAGTGCGACACTAGTAGAATAATTTACTGACACATTCCCACCACAGATTCTGGATATTTTCCTGGAACAAGATAATGCTTTTCGTACTTATCATATATTTTGAGATTAAATAGTGTTACTTTTATAATAGTCCATAGCACTTTCCCCATCCACGAAATAAAGGAAATATCAAATATAACGGATGTAACTGATTGTTGCTCTTTATATCGTCTGTCTGACACTATTTATGATTTCTAAGTCTACAGAATGGTTACTCCATAATGATAGAGCAGGGATATTTTTTTCTCATTGATGCACAACTACAATTTTCAGAAAGACAAATTATTAATGTTGGATTTTGCATCTGTTACTGGTATAATTTTCTAGAATAATTAGTTGTTTAATTGTAGAAAAAATCTATAGTTGATTTAGTAAAATATTGAATTTTTTAGTTATAATACTTTTACTGTAGAAGGAGTCTACCACCCAATTTATATGCCTATATAAAGGTTTATGATTAATAAAATTAATATAAACACTTTTCATTCATATTTTCTACATTGGCATCTCTCTCCAAAAAATTATAACAATTATCAAGAGCAGTTTGTGTTTGACCAATTAATTTAAAAAATACTTTTCATTCATATATCACATGTATAAGCAGTGACGGAACTAGAAATTTTGTCAAAGGTGTTCGAATTTATATAGTATATATATTAAGAGTGTTCAATGTGTAATATAACTCTTTTTGACTTAAGAAAAAAGGCTAAATGAACATTCTTTTTTATCTGGAGTGAGTATTTTGTAACTAAATAGTTAGTCAACTTTATATAAATATCATTAGGGGTGTTCAAATGAGACCGAAAAATCGATCTGAATCATTAAACCGAGTCAAACCGACTTAATAAACTGAAAACCGGTTTGGTTTGACTTGATTTGGTTTTAAATTTTAAGAAACCGATAACATTTGCTTTGGTTTGGTGTTAAATAAAAAAAACCCGAACCAAACCGATAGATAGATATATATATATATATATATATATATATATATATATCTTCTTCAAAATTTTAGCTTAGATCAAGTCCAATATCAATTCAAATAATTAGAAAAAAAAGTGTAGCCCATTTAAGTTTAAGGTAAAATAAAATAAAAATATGCTAAAGGTAAAATAATTTTTTTCCCCTTATCCAGTTTTACGGTTCCCTCTTTTACATGTCATCTGAATTACTACTAATAAACTAGAATTTTATCCGTAACAAATTAAAGGGAAGAAAATGACAATTGGAATTTAAAAAGATTTGGTAGATGACTTTGTCTTTCTATTTATCATTTTTCGTTTTAACTTTTGTGTTTTCTTCTCAATGCTTCATAAACACGATGAGTCTAGGCTCTAGATAACAAAAATTTCAGAGGACTGCGTAATATCAAAAGGCTATATATAGGGAGGTAACTAGAATTATAAAAAATAGATGTTATGTTTCTATAATTCCTATACCCATAGCCATAGGCCTATACCAAAATAAAATTAATGAATTAATAAAGAAGATTTTTAGATTTGAATGGATCACGTCAAAGCCGTATTTAGTTACCATTTAATTCAAAGGTTCTTTGTATTAATACATTCTTAAAATCCGAAAAAACTGCAAAAACCGAAACCGATAGAATTTATACTATAATGGTTTGGTTTGGTTTGGTTTGGTTTGGTTTGAACATTAAAAAAAAATTGACTTAATTAATTTGATTTAGTTTGGTTTTAACAAAAAATCGAGTCAAATCGAACCATGAACACCCCTAAATATCATATATAGTTGTTCGGAGGAAATATAAAGGGGTCGTTTTCCTGTAAACATAGGCAAAGAAGACTGATTTTTATTTTTACGAAAAATAATTTAGTAACATTTATGATATCTAGAGCTTGAGCGAACTTTTTTGTTACAAAAAAACAATTTAACGACTTTACATGATAAAATAAAAGTTAAATAACTATCCATGAAATTACCCCAAATTTTTGGCGAAGAAACAAGAAGAAAAATATCATTAGAACTTTGAAAAGTCTAATAGCAGAAGAAACAAAGTGGTGAAAGACAGATAGAATTGTTGCTCTTGAGCATATCACCAATTCTTGTCAATTATTCATTCTTGTCTCTTGAGACCAATATGGACTGTGAAATTGTCAGAAATTTTTCTAGTATTATGGTGGAAGAGGATTAAGGCCATTGCATTATGAAAAAAAAATGTTTTTTGCCTTTTCCAGCTTGTATTTTCAGCATGAAGTTCATGGAAAATGTTTAAACATAGAAAAACATTTTGCAATCCTAGTTGGTGCAACTTTACGTGCATCATTTTGGTGCAGGATTTAAATTTCCAAGAAATGTCGTTTTCAAACAGAGGAAAAAAACAGAACTCACCCTTCTCCTACCTGTGAATTCACTGTCCTTGTAATCTTATTATATTACAATTGTTTGAATAAATAAAAATACTAAATAAAAATCTTAATTGGATGACTGAAGAAGTTACATATAAATTACATATAAAAAATAATTATATTTGTATACGAAGTGTTTAAAAGTACATCTAATTTCTTTCTGTATTCTATCAAGGGAAAATATTCAAATTTGTCTATATGTTAAAATTGCTCAATTTTGATAATTTATATCCTTGTCATTAGCAAACTATCTCATGTGCAGAGTTTCAATACGAAATGGGTGGATTCCACCTGCCAAATTGTTGGCGAAAAAAAAATTCAAATTTATCTCTCAAATTTTAAGTATTGTTTCAAACTACTTTAGGTTTCAATTTCATTATGGGATAAGGTCAAAAGCGAAACATTTTTCTAACGGCAATCATGATAATATTAGATCGAAAACTTATGGGACAACAAGGTTGCTCAATTATTTCTGATAATTTAACCATTTTTTTCCTCCTACCAATAGAGAACTACTCCCCTTTTTTTTTTTTTTTTTTTTCTCTTCTCAATCACTAACTACCAATAATAATAACTACAACTTACTAGCAGAAAAGCAACTAAGAAGTCGTATATTATTTGACTAAAGTATAATCTATAATCTAGTCCCATTAACAAGGACAGTTAGGAACGACATTGACTACGGACTATCAAAATTTAGCTTTTAAAAAAGGGTCAACAATTATTTAATTAGTTATAAGAAAGGGTTTGAATTGCCATAGGAAATGCAAGAAAGGTGTCATCTTATTCTGCGTTTTTGTTTGAAGCTATATTTTCAATAATTTTTTCTTTTGAATATTGGAAATAATAACTTTCTTTCTTTTCCTTTTGTATTTTCACCATGAACTTTCATGGAAAATGATTAGACAGAGAAAAAAGTCTTGCAATCTAGTCGTTGCAATTTTACATGCATCATTTTGCTGCATGATTTAAAATTCGATCCAAGGTATGTCATTTTCAGAAGAGAGGAAGGAAAAAAAAAATACACCTCCTCCTTCCGCTAGCTCTGTGTATTCATTGTCCTTAAAAAAATTATATATAATCCTATTATATCATTATTAGTAGTGTATGATAGAATTCATCACTAATATATTATAAATTCAATAGAAATCCAAGTCCGGGAAAGAAATATTGTAGAATTTAAAGTATGAGATATAGAATAGAAGAACATTAGGCGAAATTTTTTGTATCTATGTTTTTATTTATAAGATCGAATTTGCTCCGAATTTGTTTATGTATAATCCAGAATTACTCAATTTTATCTGCAATTATACTTTTGGTCAATTCATATTCTTGTCGATCGTTAGCAAATCATCTCATATGAAACTCCAACGCGAAATGGGTACGTATCGAAATTTTGGTAGAAAAAAAAAACCAATTTTACCTTTTAACTGTTGATTATGATTTGAAATTACCGCAATCTTAGCTTAGCTAGGGGTCAAGGGTGAAAACTAGACTTTTTACTAAAGGCGATAGTCATATCAGACCAAAAACCTAATAAGACGTAGACAAAATTTGACCATTTTTCCTTCTACAATAAAGAACTACATGCCCCCCCCCCCCCCCCCCCCCCCTTTTTTTTTTCCCCAATCCGTAACTACCACTAGTAACACATCAGCAGAATAACGACTAAGAATTCGTATATAATTTGACCAAAGTATAATATCTAGAATCTAGTACCATAAACAAGGACAGTTATGAACGACTACTGACTAATCAAAATTTAGCTTTTAAAAATAGGGTCGACAATTTTTTAATTAGTGTTCAAGAAAGGGTTCGAATTGCCAACGAAAAATGCAAGAAATTGCAAGACAAAGAGTTCCATGCTTCCACATGTAACTAAACTCCTTCTTGACTTTCCTTATTCCTGCTTAATTAAATTCAATTCCTTTGAACACAAAATAACTTCAAGAATTTCCCTTTGGAATACAAAATAAGTTTCTTTCTTTTCCTTGTATTTTCACCTACCATGAACTTCCGTGAAAAAGATAAGGCAGAAATAACATTTTGTAATCTAGTAGCAAGTTGCAACTTCACACCATTTTATAAATTACTGCGGGATTTAAATTCCAAAACAAAAAACAAAAAAAGTCTCTCTCACTATTTACTGCCTATCCATTCTATACATTTTGGAAGATAAAGAGGGAGAAAAGAAAAAGGCCACAACTACCCACTTCACATCTCTCGTCACCGAAAATTGAGTGTTTTCTCCGATTTATTTTATGTGAAGTTATTTGTTGTGCACTAAATTAAATAAAATTAAACAAGATTTTTGTACATGTAAGTCAAATGTGTGCAAAATATCAAAATTATCCTTCTAAATGCGTGGGTATGATGATATAAATGTCTTTTCATTTTTTATTTCCCTATTTTCCTATAAAAGAATAATCATTTATATTAAGTGGGTCCCAACAAATTATGTTATTAAGGGTAAAATGATAATGTTAAAATTAATTATTCTAATTTTCAGAAAGAGATATATGTCATCTTATTTGGACAAACTAAAGAATATAATGTCTCACATAAAATGGAATAACAGAAAGAGAAATATGTCATCTTATTTGGACAAACTAAAAAATATAGTGTCTCACATAAAATAGAACAAACACAGTGTACAAGCTAAAACTAACTCAAGCAAAGACCTATATATTTTAGAGTTCCCCATTTCGCTCCCCTAGTGACGCGAACTCACAACCTCAAGATTGGAGGCTGAAGGTGCTTACCGAAAAGACACACGTGTGTGTGTTCAACCAGCATTCTAATAGCCTGTTTGGCCAAGCTTATTTTCCTGCCAAAAATATTTATTTTTTCAATAAGTTCTTATTTGAAAAAAAGTGAGGTGTTTGGCCAAGCTTTTGGGAGAAAATAAGTGATTCTGGGGAGTAGCAGAAGCAGTTTTTCAGAAGCTAAAAAAACTGCTTTTGTCCAAAAACACTTTTTTTAAAAGTACTTTTGAGAAAAATACAAATAGAAACACTTTTTAAAAACTTGGTCAAACACTAATTGTTGTTCAAAAGTGTTTTTTTAATTAATTGGCCAAACACAAACTATTTTTAGCCAAAAGTGTTTTTTTGAAAAGTACTTTTAAAAAAAAAGTACTTTTTAAAATAAGTTGATTTTAGAAGCTTGACCAAACAGGCTATAAGTAGAAAGACCACTACGAATTTGTGTATAGTTTGACTGAATTAGTACTCTCTCTGTATCAAAATATTTGTCGCTTTTTTGGTTTACACGCCCCTTAAGAAACAATGATTAGAAGGTTTTTTTTTACTACTTTAACCTTATTTATGTCTAAGCTATTATCTCTCTACATTAAATGTTCAAACAGTGGCGGATCCAGAATTTTAAGCTCGTGGATGCTCACTTTTTTAATAAATATAAAATTGCTACAAATCACATTGTATAAGTGCACAACTATTTAAATGTAGTAATAATAAACAAGTATTGAGAAAATTATGATTAATAGTATTGATATAGGAAAAAATTTCAAACTAAAAAAAAAATGAATTAGCTCGAAGAATTTCTTAGCCAAATCACCAAGATTTCTCAGGAAAAACAAAAAATATGCTTGGTAGTTTATTCTTTTTCTCTTTTTGTCACAACAAAAAAAATTACATAAACGTAAAAGCAAATTTAAAACGAGACATAAAAGTAAACAAAGTAAAAAAAAAAAAAAAAAAAAGGAAGACTCTGTAGTCTGTATTGGAAAAAAAGGAAGTTTTAAAAAAATAAGAATCACTAAGTTGAAACCAAGCAAAAAGAAAAGCCATTAAATAAAATATAAAAATAAGGAAAAAGAATCTGCAATGGAGAAAAAAGAGTAAAACATTTACTTCAAGCAGTAAAAGTTAATAATGAGTTTATTAAAAAGCATTTGCTTACCTTGGGTATTGAACCCTGCACCTGACATAAAAATCAGGCTTTTAATCTAACCTCCCAACCAAAGCACCTACCAAGCTTTTAGCTCGGTGGGTGCTGCTGATTTAATATAGCCATATTTTTCAAAGTTTCTATAGAGATATCAATAGTTTACGTTGGGGTTAGTGGGTGCTCGAGCACCGATAAATTATATGTGGGTTTGCCCCCGTGTTCAAATCAATTTATGTGTTAATGAAGGAGTTTATAGTATTCAAGAAAAATTCTACCAAGATAAAATAAGAAAAAATGATTAATTAATATTCTTTAAACTCTAAAAATAATAAATAATTTAAAATAAGTATTTTTAGTAATTACGATAAATGTATTGAGACGGAAGGAGTATAATTTAGAATCTAGTACTATGAGAAAGTACACTTAGGCATGACTTTCATTGACTACAAAATGCAGCTTTTAACACTAAAGTTTATTACTCGTGTTAAAAGAAAGGGATTGAAGTGCCATCGAAAGACGCAAGAAGTTGCATGAGAGACCGTTGAATTCCATGCTTCCACATGCAACTACACCCCTTCTTGACTTTCTTTTATTCCAACTAAACAAACATCGGAAAACTGGGAATATTAAAATATTTGCTGACTTTGTATTTTAAAAGGTAATTTCTATTGTCAGCAAAAGTCAATAAGTGTCCTTGTTTATTCTTAAATACTCTATGTACATTTCTACTTTTGATCAACATATATCCGAATTATATATTTTTATTGGTCTTTCCCATAAAATAGAGATTTTCTTGAATTGTGATTAGAATTCGAAATGAGCTTAAATGAAGAAGTGAAGATTCATACAGCGGACCTCGATTTGTTTGGACTAAGACATAGTTATTGTTGTAAAGATATTCTTGAATTTTAATTCATATATCTTTTGGTCTTGGACAGGATAATATTGTTACTGTTAGATAATTTGTAATATATATGAAGTGGATTATCCCACAACATAAGACAAAAAGAGTTTGAACAACATAAGGCAAAAAGAGTTTGAAGACATTGTATATCAAAAGTCTTGGTATTTTCAGATTTTATTTAAAATATGAATTTAAATGGACATGTCTGTTCATGAATAGTCATTTTTCTAACTCTATAAATAAGACCCTTCCTTCATGATGTGACTATAAAAAATCTATAGGTATATAACACAGGCTTTGTTGTATCTTGAAGCTTGTATTTTCCGTAATATGTATAGGGACAATATCTCTTTAAGGAAGGTCGATACTTCCACGCCTCAAAGCCATTTCTTCTTCAGATATGTTTTCCTATTTTTTTAACAGTTACAATTTGGAGAGTCTAATAATTTTTTCTTGGATACTTTTTAAAATCATTTTAAATATAAAATCTATAATTCCAAATAAAATTTTATGTAATTTCTGCAAATTCAAATTGAGTTAGAAAGAAACTTAGAAATCTTCATGTTTGAATCATGGAAAAAAGGATATGGGTCAAAATTAATGGACGGAGACTGTGGTAGATATTCTGTCTAATTCAATAATTTTCTTGTTCCGTGAAAGTTCAGGGTGAACATACAAGGAAAAGACAAAAAGACTTGCTTATAATTTATGAAAGAACTTTTTTTTTTTTTTTTTGAACGAGGAATTTTTCCTATTAGACTTTTAATTGTTATTGTTGCAATTTTTGACTTGCATATTTAGCAAATGAATGTAAAAATGCATTTTTGAATGGGACATAAATGAAAAAAATTATATAACAAGATATTCGTGCCCCAAAAATTATTATTTTATTTGTATTTTTTCAACAGTTATTGTATTTTCACCAGCAGGGAATAATAATATAATCTACTCCTAAGTTTTGCGCACAATCACGTCGTTTATTAAAAACTATAAATAATTTTTTATGATAAGCATTAATAGTTAAAATGGCCAAAAAAAAAAGTAACTAATTAACGTTATTAGATTGACATTCTACAATTTAAATCCACAAAGATATAGTTTGAAGACATTATATATTAAAAGTCTTGGTATTTTCAGATTTTATTTAAAATCTGAATTTAAATGGACATGTCTGTTCACGAAAAGTCATGACTATTCACAATAGTCATTTTTCTAACTCTATAAATAAGACCCTTTCTTCATGATGTGACTATGAAAAGTTTGCAGGTATATAAGACGGGCTTTGTTGTATTATGAAGGAAATTGCCTGTATTTTCGCTAATATGTATACGTGCAATATCTCTTTAAGGAAAGTTGATACTTCCACTCCTCAAAGCCATTTCTTCTTCAGATATGTTTTCCTATTTTTCTAACAGTTACGATTTTGAGAGTCTAATAATTTTTTCTTGGCTACTTTTTAAAATCATTTTTAAATATAAAATCTATAATTCCAAATAAAATTTTATGTAATTTCTGCAAATTCAAATTGAGTGAGAAAGAAACTCAGAAATCTTGATGTTTGAATCATGGAAAAAAGGATATGGTTCAAAATTAATGGACGAAGACTGTGGTCGATATTTTTGTCTAATTCGATAGTTTTCTTGTTCCATGAAAGTTCAGGGTGAACATACAAGGAAAAGAATTTTTATGAGACTTTTAATTGTTATTGCTACAATTTTTGACTTGCATATTTAGCAAATGAATGTAAAAATGCATTTTTGAATGGGACCTAAATGAAAAAATTATATAACAACATATTCGTGCCCCAAAAATTATTATTTTATTTGTATTTTTTCAACAGTAATTGTATTTTCACGGGAATAATAATATAATCTACTCCTAAGTTTTTGTGCACAATCACGTCATTTATAAAAACTACAAATAAATTTTTATGATAAGCATTAATAGTTAAAATGGCAAAAAAAAAAGTAACTAATTAACCTGTTATTAGATTGACATTCTACAATTTAAATCCACAGAGATATAATGTGTGTGTAAATTAAAGAAGCTTAATCGGATAGTAACAACCATGAGATGACTATTTCTTTCTGACCATGTACACTGTGCTTTGAATTGTGGCATCTAAAATACTAGACTATCTCCGTAGGAGCATTTAAAAATATTTCATCAAATATCGGCTATGAAATTATAGGGCAAGTCATAGTAGGTGATATAATTAATCTGTAATTAAGAGAGAAATATCAAATATTATAAAGACCAAGTCTCGATCTCAGACCACATTTCTCCTTCGGTAGTTTCAAGTTTGTCAAGTAAGAATAGAAAAAGGAAATTTGAGTTTGTTGCATATATGGAAGTCAAATTCTTGCCATGCAACTACTGACCCTTCTTTGAATACTAATAAAATATTTGTTGACTCTATTTTTAAAAGCTAAATTCTCTGGTCAGTGAAAGTCATGCTTAATTAACTGTCCTTGTTTATAGTACCAAGTAAATTTCTACTTTGATCAGCGTATATCCGAATTACTCCGTTAGTCTCAAAATATTTGTCATTCTTATTAAAAATACTTATCTCCAAATATTTATCATTTTATTTATCCAAGATAAAATTAAGTATTTTTTTTCCATTTTACCCTTGTATTAATTACATCAATGGGCTGATTTTGTGAGTTCACATACCAACATTTAAGAGGTTTCATCTTTAATGGAGTATATATTTATTGAGGAGAGAGAACATGATGAAATATGTTAAGAGGATAAAATAGTCAAAATGCCACCCTCATAAATACTTTCTTACTGAGCATGTAAATGAAAAATGTGACAAATATTTTGAGACGGAGGGAGCATATTTTTAGTGGTCTTTGGGTCATGATAGTTATCGTAAAATAGTGGTATTCTTGAATTTTGTATTGCTTCGGTCTCGAACGCAGTAATACTATAATTATTTGGAGAGTTTAATCATCTTTTCATGGCTATGATTTTTTCAAAAGGTTTTCCATTGTAGCTCTTGAACATGTTTAATTTCGAAGTCACTACTTTAGGATCCAATTCCCGATACGGTTGATGTTCTGAGATCCCGAATTGAGGTGGAGAATCCACCTTCTTCCACTCATGCCCGAAGAGTAACTAGGACCAATCTAGTCAGGTTTCCAAAAGACGCCCTATTGATGATCTCTCACAAAAATGAAATTACAGAGAATTATCAATTACTTATCTAATCTTTTACGAAACCTCAGGACCCTTTCGACGTTGCACAAAAGTCATTACTTTGTGTTCCGCTAGCACTGAAAAAGCTACTACTAGTAAAAGTTGTAGAATTATTTCAAGTATTTCAGCTAGAACATCTATGTACATTTTTATTTTTTTTATTCACTCATGATCTAACCTAATCAACCAATCACGAAAGAGGGGACCTTTTCTCAAAAAAGAAGACTGGTCGTTATCTCTGCCTAACTCAATAATTTTCTTATTCCATTAAAGTTCTTGGCAAACATACTTGGGAAAAGACAAAGAGACTTGCATTAATCTTCCATTCTCAAGGGGAAAATTTTGGTAAAAAGGTTCTGAAAACGAAAACACGGAAGGATTGGACATTGGCCCTTCCTCTTCCACCAAAGTGCTTGGATAGTTTCTGACAAATTCACTATCCATTAGAAGTACTATTATTCTCAGACAACAATGAATACTTGACAAAAATTGGTGGAAGACATTATGCTTCATATAGCAACGATCATTCTGTCCTTTCACCACTTTCTTTCTTCTGCAATCCATTTTTGAAATCACAATGACTTCATATATACACTCATAGTCGGGGTCAAAGATTTTTTTAAGTTTATGAGTTCTGAATTTTAATATTTTTAAGTTACTAAGTTTTAAATTAAATAATTTATACATTCAAATACATGGTTCGAATTGAAGCTACTGAATTCAGCCGACACGCTAGCTATGTATATACTATGTTATTTCTCTTTTGCTTGTTCTTCTCTAAAAACGACTGAGGCATACGTTCAAATATTGGTCAAGGTATTAAAAATTTATTTATACTGTCAGACATCAGTGAATAAAATACAAGTGCTCTTACAAATTGAATATAATTTTTAACTTACAGCCCAACTTTTTTTTTTTTACCAAATTAATGGAGAATTTGTTCGTTTGAACATTGTAATAGTATTAACAAAATGTTCTACTCCGATATATTACTCTAGGGGTCGTTTAGTTGCTGCTTAGAGTCATTGTAGATTTTGAAAGGAATGCGAGGATTTGTTACGAAGAATCTATGTATTATTACTGAGATTAGTTATGCAGTGTTTAGTTATTCATGTATTAGTTATTCCATCATAAAATATTATATTGATTCCCTCATAACTTGTACATGTATTAGTTATGCAGGTTTCTAAATTGCAATTAAACACCATATTAAATGTATTGAATTTTATACATAGCAAAAGAATGCTACCAAACACGGTATTACTTATGCATTACTCCCTCTCTAATTATCTGTCGCTTTTTTGTTTTACATGCCCGTTAAGAAATATTAATTAGGAGGGATGTTAACTATTTTACCCTTATTTATGTCTAAGTTATAATTTCTCTCCATAAAATATTTACTCTATTTATTTTTCATCTTCATTAATGACAAAATTCTACTAAGAGTAAAATAGGAGAAAAATAATTAATTATGACTTGAACTTCTAAAATGACAAATAGTTTGAGACAATTGTTTTTAGTAACAGCGACAAATAATTTGAGACGAAGGGAGCATTTAACATTCCCCTCCGACTCAAAATACTTGCCTTCCTTACTAAAAGATTCATCTCAAAATACTTGATCATTTAAAAAAATCAAGATAAAATTAAATAACTTTTTCTAATTTATTTTGTATTAATTACATCTTTAAGAGGAAGTACATCATTGATGGAGTTGACATAAATATATAATAAATATTTATTGAAGAGATACCACATGGGGAATATTACAAGAGAGTAAAATAGTCAAATGCTACCAATATTTTCTTAACACGATAACTATTTTGAGACGCGGGTACATGAATAGCATAGCTTTTAAGCAACCAAACGACCTCAAAATTATTGCTGGTTTTATGTTGAACAATCATAATGGAACAAGTGTCAAACAGACAACGCAGGGTCGCAACCAAGTACGTCTTGTAACAGCTTTTCCTTTTTCTGGTTGGATATCCCCCCCCCCCCCCCCTCCTTTTTTTTTCTCTGTGGGGGACAGGGTGCACTATACAGTGTTTAAGAAAAAGGTCTATCTAGTAGTAGTATATATTGATGGGAAAAAATCTATACACTATCAAAAAATATACTATAAAAGTAAATTGTAAGAGCCCATTTGGATTGACTTATAAGTTGCTTATAAATTGTTTTCAGCTTTTTTAAGTGCTTAAAATAAGCTCAAAAAAATAATTGGACTCATTTGACTTAACTTATCTAAAGCAGCTTATAAGCTGAAAACAGCTTATAAGCTAAAAAAAATAAGTTAGACTACCCCAACTTATTTTTTTTAGCTTATAAATTATTTGCAGCTTATAGACATAAGCCCATCCAACCAGCCTCTAAGTAGTTTTCTCTGTGACAAACATAGATTGATAACTCCATGAAAGATGGTAAGTGACTTATTACAATTAAGAAGATAGCGTAAAAAAATGTTTATACTGATCAGTATAAGTTAGTTAAAAGATTTCTTTTAAAAAGTACCTTTCTAGAAAATGGATGAGAAAACTTAAAAGTCTGCAGTATCTTGTTCCCGGAAGAACATCCAGCATGTTTATTGGGAATTTATCATTGAATTAGTGTCGCACTAAAGAAAATATATTAAAAATCAAATGCTTTCAAATAGAGCCATCTATATAGTTCCATCCTTATTCCTACTCTAATTTGTTATTTGTTTTGTTCTTTCTTGGTCTTGTGGTAGTTTCGCCACACTTGGACAGTGCGGGAGAAATGACAAAAATAATCTCTTATGTTTGGAGATAGGTTTGAAATAAACTCTTAAATAATTTTTATCCTTTAAGTCAGACAAACGTCATCACATTTGAATAAACAAATTTTTATTGTTAAATTTCAATGAAACCCGTGAAAGATTGAGGGATCTCATATTTAAAGGTGAAGTTTTTGCAATTTTTGCCATTTTTTAATTTAATTTTAGTACAAATTTTTGATGTGCAATTTCTGCTATTTTTTGTCGTTGTGCACTTTTTGATGTTGAAGTTTTTGAAATTTGACGTGACCTCCAGATATTTCTTGTCAAGATTTTTTTTTTCATTTATCTCGTTAAATCTAACAACTATAGTTTGTTAAATATTTGACAGAAATCAAAAGTGATCACTTTTGACAAACTTAACGAACCAAAACTATTAGGAATATGTTTTAAAAACTACCCCCTCTTTATCAATATATGTGAACCTATTTCCTTTTTAGTTAATGTCAAAAAGAATGACCCCTTTCTAAATTTAGAAGCAAATTCACTTTTTGAAATGATTTATAGTTACACAAATATCTACGACTTGTTTTAAACCACAAGTTTCAAAAATCTCCGCTTCTTTCTTAAACTTTCTGCTAAGTCAAATAAGCTCACTTAAATTGAAACCGGGGAGTATTTTAAACCCGCCCCAAAGACAAAAGGGACAATTTTTATCACTCTCTCATGCTATGTGAATTCGATTGAATGTTTTTAGACATATTGTATAACCACCACACGTTATATGTAACGTTAGAATTCTTTTTGTTTTGCGTATACTAACAACCTTTCTTGGCATGGTGTTCGATGTTCATTAAATTTGTTTGTACCACAAGTAAGAGTTCAATTTTCTTTTACTCTGTTTGTTAAAATTTAAGGGAGAAAGGGACACGTGAAGTGGCTGTAGGTTATGCGCCATTGTTCAATTGTTGAGCTGATGTGTGATAACCACCACAGTACTTGAATAGTCAATGTCAAAGTCCTTGTATGAACTATGAAATATGTGTGTTAAACATATGGTATTAGCGTTACACATTCACTGCAACTTCCCTATTATTTCCATCTAAACAACCATTTAGGGGTCCACATGGACAGGGAGACTAATAGCTCTTGGCTTTGATATTTTCTCTATATAAACAGAACCAAATAACGGTATCTCTTACACAAACTCTATAACCTATCTTTAGCTCTTCAAATACAAAGTAGCAAACATTTTCCAAAACAGAGCATTTTATTACTAGTAGAAAACAATTCAATTTGCCTTTTGAATCCCATGGACAAATTACCTAAATGTGGAGCTAATTATGTGGCTCTTACTCCTCTTACCTTCTTAAACAGAGCCTCCAATTCTTATGCCAAACGCACCTCTATTATTTATGCCAATGTCCGCTTCACTTGGCGCCAAACCTACGAGCGTTGTTGTCGCCTCGCTTCCTCCCTCAGATCCTTAAACATTGTCAAGAACGACGTGGTAAGTGTATCAATTCAACCTTTTAATTAACGATCAATTCAACCTTTTAATTAACGTGATTAATTAGTATGTCTTAGTTGTTGACATTCTTAATTCGTTGCCTGATTGACATGTTATAGAAAGTACATGACTTTTGGTTCCATTAAACAATTGAGAATATGTTCCTATGTTAATTATTTGGTTTATTTTTATGATCATGTAGGTCTCGGTCCTGGCACCAAATGTACCGGCCATGCTAGAAATGCATTTTGCTGTGCCAATGGCAGGAGCAGTGTTGAACGCCATCAATACAAGGCTAGACCCAAGAAATGTTGCTCTTATTCTAAAACACTCGGAAGCCAAGATCTTTTTTGTTGACTATGAATACGTCGACAAAGCTAAAAAGGCCATTGAAATTCTAATGGCAGACTTTCAAATGCCGATGCCTCTCGTTGTTGTCATTGATGACCTCGACTCCCCTACTGGAATTCGGTTCGGGGAGCTCGAATACGAGCAATTGGTGTACCAAGGCAACCCCGAATATGTCCCTGAAAGTATTGATGATGAATGGGATCCGATTACTTTGAGCTATACATCAGGTACAACTTCAGAGCCAAAGGGAGTTGTGTACAGCCACAGAGGTGCTTTTTTAAGCACTTTGAGTTTGATTTTGGGTTGGGAAATGGGCACTGAGCCTGTGTACTTATGGTCCCTCCCAATGTTTCACTGCAATGGATGGACTTTCACATGGGGAATAGCTGCAAGGGGTGGGACCAATATTTGCATCCGCAATACTACAGCCCACGAAATCTACTCCAGCATAACGTTACACAAAGTAACACATATGTGTGCTGCACCTATTGTTCTCAACATAATCCTCGAGGCCAAGCCACACGAGCAGCGCCAGATAACAACCCCAGTTCAAATACTGGTGGGAGGTTCCCCCCCACCAGCACCACTCCTCGAGAAAATCGAGAGGCTGGGCTTCCACGTGGTCCACGCCTATGGGCTCACCGAGGCCACTGGACCAGCCCTGGTGTGCGAGTGGCAATCCAAGTGGAACAAATTACCCTGGGAAGATCAAGCCAAGTTAAAAGCAAGACAAGGCCTGGGCATACTAACACTTGCTGATGTTGATGTGAAGAACTTCAAGACTATGGAAAGCGTGCCTCGTGACGGGAAAACAACAGGGGAGATATGCCTGAGGGGAAGCAGTATCATGAAAGGGTACTTAAAGAACGAAAAGGCGAATTCAGAAGTATTCAAGAATGGTTGGTTTTTCACAGGAGACATGGGAGTGATTCACCCAGATGGGTATTTGGAAATCAAAGACAGATGCAAAGATGTGATCATTTCAGGTGGAGAGAACATAAGCAGCGTGGAAGTAGAAAGTGCAATAACGAAACATCCATATGTAGTAGAGGCCTCTGTTGTGGCCATGCCACATCCTAGGTGGGGTGAAAGTCCATGTGCCTTTGTTATCTTGAGGAACAACTCCACGATTAAAGAATCAGACATCATAGCACATTGTCGGAAGAACTTACCGGGATTCATGGTGCCAAAGAAGGTTCAATTTGTGGAAGAGTTGCCCAAAACTGGAACAGGGAAAGTGCAGAAGCATCTTTTGAGAGCAGTTGCAAAGACGTTTGTGATAAAGGAAAATGCTAATCAAACAAGCAAGAAATCAAGCCAAGTCAACAGGGAAAAGCCTCGGGTTTACGATCAAAGTCATGAGCAGATTCATGCTATGTCTCGTCTTTAGTGATTGTAGAAATGCTTAAAGAAAGACCTACAAATGTTTGAATATTACCACAAGGATTACTTTTTAACGAAATCAATTTTTAGTTACATAGTAGTATCTAATTGGAGTTTTACTGTATGCATTATCTTACCCTTACGTGCTTTCTATATACAATAGTTGTAAAGACATTTCATTTTCTTTTCACAGTTCCAAATATTAAATATGTACTTCCTTTATCTCAATTAATGTGACTCACTTCTTTTTAGTATGTTCTAAAATGAATGCAACCTTTTTTTATTTAAAAATAATTTAACTTGAAATTTCTCAATTTATCCTTAATGAGAGTTAAGACTTATTTTAGACCATAAGGTTGGCGTGTGACGAGAAAAAGGTTGGCGTAATTTTGGCGTGTGACGAGAAAAAGGTTGTCAAGTCACAATCTTAGGACCCGTTTGGCTACAGAATTAGTCCTTTTTTTCCAGATTTTTTTTTTCACTTTATGGTGTTTGGCCATAAAAATCTCAAATACAACTTTTTTTTGTTTTTTGTTTCCAATTTTTACCCCAAAAGTTTATGTTGCTCAATTTTTACCCTAAAAGTTCATACAACTTTTTTGACTAGTCACAAGCAACTCAGTTGCTCTCCACTCCAATCGCATTGAACATCATGTGCTAAAAAGCCTCTAAAAGAAAAGAAGTAGGTGAGAATTTTACAACAAAATCATATTTAGGGATGTTATATTTTTTTTTTTGTGTTCACCAGTAAGACTCCCATTGCAACCTTTTGATGGAAAGAAATCATTAGTTTTGAGCACTCCATGTGCTGATCTCAAGTGTAATTGCTATATTTCTCGCACTGGTTATGTTTATTAATTGGTTTGGGTGGTTTTGCTAGCTTTTAGAAATTAGGGGATATAAATCACATTTCAAGTTTTTTAGGAAAGGTACATTTCAACAACTAAATATTATTTGCAAAAACTATGACCAAACATAACTCGAACTCCAACTTCAAAAATTCCTTAAAAAGTGTTTTTTTTTTTTTTTTTTTTTTTTTGGGGTTTCTACGGCCAAACGAACGGATGGAGTGCTATTGTTGCAGGTTAAAACGATGAACCTTTGGGGATTGGAAGTTGATTCTTCAACCAGGACCACGTTGAAATTGTACAAATAATACCGCTTGAAAATGATAGTATAAATTAAATATCAATTTGGGATGAGAAGTAGTCTTAAAACCATCATAGTTCAAGAGCCATACTCACTTACAAGTCACAATAAATAGGCATTGCTTGTGCAAAATCTAGCACACGTCACTATATAGAAGATGTAATTCAATGTTTTCACTCCCACGTACAGCTATATACATGGTTAAATATTTAAAATCAAGGTTATAAATCAAGTTCGAACGTAGCAACATTAACTACTAGGAATCAGAAAAGAAAATACTTCCTCCGGTTCAAAATAAGTGTTCACTTAGATTTTTTATTTTGGTTCAAAATAAGTGTTAACTTACAAAATCAAGATGAGATTAACTTTATTTTTTCAGATTTTCCCCTCTTTAATCAAAGCAATAATTAAGCAAGAATCTTATTAATTAAGAGTATTTTAAATAAAATACTTATTTTTTCTAGGAATAGTTAATGTTTTAGGGGTGTAAAAAAGTTTAAATGGACACTTATTTGAAGCGAGGAGCACCTACTTGGTGTTGTAATGTTTCATCTATCATATCTATATATAATATAAAGCTAGACATAGACAAGGTGATGTGACACCTCTCTAACGCCTAGAATGCTATTTATCTTTTTTCTCCTTTTTTAAAATTTTTCCTCATTTTAAAATTAATTAAAAAGCAAAAAAATCACTCTCTTAATTGTATTAATTACACCTCTTAATTCTCTTAATTAGACCTTTTGCAAAATCAATAACGATGCAGTGTGTGATAACCGGAAGTAATGGCTTTCAATGGGGGAAGGAAGAGGAACGTGTGCATTAAAAAAATAGGGAACTAATTGATATACCATCATAATGTCAATTTAACCGTCGTAAGCATACTTTTCATTAGTTGAATGGTTGCAACTTGCAACTGTTAAATTGTTTATATTAGAGGAAAACTAATAGTTTGTTTATATGTCAATTACTACTCCTCTATTCATTCATATTTTTTAATGTAAAAATTTAATGGTCTTTATTTCCATTACTCTCACAACTTTTTATTATCATAACCCCTAAATAATTTATAGCCATGTTCATGACACCATTTGGTATTCCATATTGTAGTCTTATAAATAGAGACATTGTAAACTTTGTTGCAAAAAGAAATGATCACATTAGTTAAGAATATCACTCTTTTTGAATATAGTGATATGATAGTAGTACAAGAACAACCGATTATAGTAGTACTGAGGAAGATGAGGGATTTGACGAGTCAAAGTATGAAGCTCACGAGGAAGGCGGAAGTAATGAGGAAGAGGAGGATGATGGCCGAAGGACGTTGTTAATGGTGGGGAAGCTGTGTAATATCTTAGATATATTTATATATGATTTCTTTCTTTTCCCCATGATACTTGCTCCTTTTTTGTTTATTTTTTGGGTAGCTTTAAAACTCAAATGACTTTTGCACTTTTTGTTTTGATGTTATTGTTGCTTAATGATAATCCACTCTTTAGGCAAAAAGAAAAAAAATGTAGAAATGTTGCTCTAATTTTCCTCCCCCTCTTTTTATGCATGAAAGTAGAAATGCTGCAATATATTTGCACATAAACTTATGCAAAATTATAATCTTATCTCAAAATTTATAACTTATTCGATTTACAAAGAACCACACTTCGTAAAATATCATGCAATATATTGTTAATGATTGTTTCTTTTCTTTATTTTACACACATTTATCTTTTCTGTCACTTTTTAATTGTTTTTTAGTTTATTTCTCATTCTTATTTTGAGAATTTCGAAAGTCGTTCTTTCTAACTTGTGGTACTTTTTGTATTCAAGAAGATCTTTTATGTTATTAAAATAAGAGAAAAAACTACTAATTAACGTTTCACTCTTTCCGAACAATTAGGGAAGCTAACTATCTATGGTTAAAACGGTGAGAATGTCTACTCTTGTGAAGATGAGGATTAACTTTAGTCATTATCGTCACCATTATTTATGAGCAAGAACCCTCACAAAAGCAAAAGATGCTTTCTTTTTAATCTTTTCATATGTAGCAAGATTTGTATAATTCAATCTAGACAAGAAGCTTAATTGGATGAGTCAGCATGAGAGATAGGTTTAATGAGCATAACTCTAACATTCGATTAGTTTTAAATTTGAAAATAATACACGTATAAATTGATCTATTTTTTATTTTTCACACACACTTAAAAAATAAGATTTCAACACATTTAAAAAAAATGATTTCAATATAGAACTTTTAAATTCATTTTACAAGGGTACGAGGTGTTGGTCTTCCTATTGATTTTTTGTTTCTAATAAATTTTATAGCTTCTCAATAAATGGCTAATAATAATTTAAGTATTTTTATTTTTGAGAATTAATATGTTTAAGATGCGGAATAAATTGAAGTATTTTTGAATGTCTATTTCTTCACGACCGCGCGAAGCGCGGACTGTTTTACTAGTAGTATAGTAAGTTGGACCACATTTTTATCCAGTGTTGGGATTGTGAATTGACATTGAAAAGCTGAAACCACATGGTGACTGGGAGTTGCTTCTGATCTCCAGCCTTAAAAAATAAATTTCCAAAAGTTTCTTTATGAATTTATTCTGACACGACACAACTATCTCAAATCCAATTTCCAAACGAAATTTTTTTTTGTCTCCAATATTCTTTAATTTGGTTGATGACGTTTTATGTCCCAAATAGGGAAAAAAAGTTTGTGTACACTACTGCAAGAATTGATCAGGATCACTTAGATGAACAATTACCAACTGTTGCAGATATGTGTAGATTCGAAGGAGGTAATTAACTTACTTAAACACAATAATGATACTTACCAAACTATTTTATCTGAATACAAGTTATTAATGATGCATCTCAGAGGCCCTGAGATCTGACATTGTTAGAGAGGGACCAGAAAAAGATAGATTTACTAGCTAAATAAAGAGCAAAGAAACAACTTTTTGATAAGCTACATCGATCTGTTATCAGTTCCTCTGGTGTTTGCTAGTAAAGCGGTATGGTTAAATATGTTAGGAACTCTTTTTGTACGTAACGTTTCAGCTAATTGTACTTATCTTAACTGTAATAGCTATGTAGTTTGTAAATCCACTGTTTACAAATATCCTACGTGTTTGTAATGATGCATATTAATTATATAGGCATAATATTTTGAGACTTCCTCCTAAACTTGACACAAATTATTTAGTGTATATTATACCCCTAGACATTGACATACCAATGAGAGTGAATATACTATCTTTTGGACGCGTGACTGGTGAGGTTGATAAAAAAATAATAAAAAAATAGACAAATCAGATATCAATTAGTGGAGTATTCTTCAACTATTAATTGCCACATAATTATATACTTATTTCAATTATGTAATATTTGGGCTAATCGCATTAATCATTTTTTTTGGTGCAAGCATTAAAATTAACTGTAATAGCTACATAGCTTGTGACTCCGTTGCCCACGAGGACCCTACATTTTCTAATGGCGCATATTATATTATCTTGTTTAACCAAATTTAAAATTAAAAAAAAAAAAAAAGTGCATGAGACTGTACAAAAGCATATCCTTTTGTTTTAACTAATTTTGTCGTGGTGTAGATGCACAATGAGTTATTGTTCGTAATGTACATCCACGTACAAGTAAGTTGAACTTCAAACTTGAAGGATTAATTCGACTGATTCGACGTTTATGTTTGCTCTTGCTAATGAAAGCTCAATTATCTATTTAAATAAAGTGTATAGACACTATCGGAAGGAGAAGGCGAGGGGTGAGATTTTAGGTTTTATGAAGTTAGACCGAAGACGAGCCATATGCTTTGGAACTTCTTCCTTAAATTTGTTAGAACTTATCAAAATATATAACCATTCAGGATCAAAATCATGTTCATAGCCACTTTTAGCCACTTTGGGATGTCTTCTCCAAATCTTCCCAAGCCACCTTTCAAATGTTGCAGACTCTTGAGATCTTCTCTTCTAGCTCCTCAAATGCTTCCTTCTTCATGAATAGACTCGAAGAGTAGCCCAATCGCGCTGGTTTGCAATCACAAATATAATGTTAAACTTATTTATACTCATAGTACTGTAAAATAATTATATCCCATCATATCAGTCGAAAGAAATTTATATGTGATCCTCAATAAAAATTAGGTAATCTTGAAAATAAGGTAAATTGTACAGCTACATATGTAATGTGACCGGCCTGGAATGTAATATTTGTTTAGATTGTTGATGTAGATAAATTAAACTAGCTTGAACTATATTTACGGGAGAATTTTTGTTTCTCTTTTGTCTTCTGGAAGAAGAATTAGATCATTGTTTTGGAGATTTGATAATTTAGATGTAGAATAGGGTTGCGCTTCAATTCCTATCTGGGGCGGATTTACCATTCGTCGAGGGATGTCACGTAACACTACTTTGTCAGAAAATTTCACTAAACATGTATATCATATAATACTAAAATAGGGGCGAACCCACATAGGTGCAAGAGGGTTCAAATGAAACCACTTCATTGAAAAATATGGTGATACACCTTTTTGAATACACTTGGACCAAAGCAATGTCCTGTAGTGATGGTCATTGGGCAAGTGGGTTCAATGATCCGGTTAGAGGTCAGGGATTCGATACCAGTTTGCAGCATTTATTCTTTAGCATTTTGCATAGTTGTTATTCTCTTCACGTGCATAGTTAATGTCATAATCATAATGTGCTTCTGTTCACCTGTAGTTAGGATATCCTTCTTCTTCCTGTTACAAAGAATAAATAAATATGATCTGCTTTGTATTCTATTTTGTTTTATGTTTGGTTTCTTCACTCAAAATTCAATAGGAATTTATCTGCGGTTAATCACTGCAAAAGATCAAAACTTTCACATGCCAGTACGATATTTATTTGTCGATAAACATCATTTTTATTGAACCCGCTTGCATAAAATTTTGGGTCCACCACTGAAAGTGGGAAGCTCCAACCCTCAAAGTTAAATTATAAATTTGCCCTTGCTGTAAATTAAAATGTAATAAAATATCTAATTCATTAAATATTAAGTAGTAATATTTTGAATTACATGTTGAAGAGCAGTAGTGAATTTTCAGCCGCATTGAATCAAATCCTAATTAAATTTCTATTCATTTTCTGTAACTGAATACCACGTTTTTGGTTTGATTCTCCTTTGAGCTTCCACTAGTTATTAAAGTATCGTTTCACAATCTTTTCATATTCTGTGCATTCTTTATAAACTGCTTAGTATATTGTCATTTCATTCCACTTCTATAATACCTTCTATGTGTCAAATATTTATCATTAATTAAATTGTTTCTGCCATAAAAAGGGAACGCTCCTATTTGGCGGCAGGTACGTACTATTGATAAAACTAGTGAATTTATCCGCGCTTCGCGCGGTGATAAAACCTCCTTAAATTTATACTATAAATTTCCAGTTGTCTGAATACTAAAATAATCACAAAGTATGTTTTCGAAACATAAACTAAGTTATCTTTTAAAAAAAAATAAAAAATTCTGTTAGGTTTCACCCTACGTAGTCGTTATTTTGGCTTTCAAAAAATAATTATTAAAAAGTTTATGATTTTAATCCATATGATGGCATCCAAAATAATTTACCGCAGTGGTATAACTTTCACGGTTCTCAATTCTCCTCCCTTGAATATTTTTCTTTCACCTTTCCCCTACACATAATACACAATGAAAAAGATTCCAAACTTTTATCAAGTATCAACAACAACAGAAAAAAAAAGATAAGATATAATTAAAGCATAAAATCAAGGAATAACTACATTTCGTTTGCTAAACAAAATATTAGAGAGCCTAAATAAGTACATCGAATGGGTAAAGCTAATTAATGCAATATTTTGGGTTTCTCAGAAAAAACTAATCAACAAAAGTATGCATTATAAAGAAATTAAAACAAATTAATAGGAGTAGAAAAAAATTTATGAATTTAGAAAGTGTATAATTACCTGAGATGCATCCAACACTGAGGTAGATACTACAGATTGTACCAGGCTCCTCGATGTAGATGACATAACACAAATCACCAAAATTTAGCAAATACTAAGTAAAAAATTATGAGACGCAAAAGTGTATACTTTTCAATCAAAATGTTGGCTAGCCTTTGCCTATGAAGAAGTAGGTCCAGTTGAATTTGCTCGGAAGATAGCACATACAAATAAGCTTAACCAAAATAAAATATCCACTAACACATGAATCTCACTAATATATTGTTACTGTTCAAAGTAAAAAAAAAAGGTACAGTGAACCTCATGCTGAAATTCCTAATGCACCTTAACTGCAATGGATGAATCATATATAAATAAAAGTCTTACGAGCTACAATACGTATAATCTTCAGGAATATACAATAAAATTAGCAACATTTCCCGTAGATACATCAAATTCGCAAAGTAAACAACTACTTTTTGTGGTAGCTTCTTACAAAAATTCAGCTAATTCTCAATATAAAAAAAAAAAAAAAATCTCATACATGCATTCATAGGTTTACATACAAAGAAAGAGCAGGGTTACAGAAAAAAATAGGCATAGGTAATTAGTTCTTGTCCTTTTATCTCCTATATATCTTTAACACATTAATCCACATTAATGAAAATTAATTAGAGGGAAGTGTGAAGAACCATAACGTTTTTAATCTCCTATCCTCTGCACATTACTACATATAAATACAAATTAATTAGAGGGAAGGGAGAAGAACAATACGTTTAAAGAATTTAATAAGGACATTTAGGCTTTTTAATATAAGTTAAATTAAATTAATAGGATGGAAGGAAGGGAAAAAGCAAAAAAAGGAGAAAAAAGATAAATAGAAATGGTGATCATAGAGAGGTGTCACATCACCCTGTCTATGCCTAGCTTTATATTATATATAAATTAGGGGAAAATGGTAGATTGGACCTTATTAATGCAATAAAAATATGTGGACATTAAATATAGTAGATGTATGAAAACAATAAAAAAAGGAAAAAAAAATCAGAGAAAACAGAATTTGGGGGACGTGGAGTATTGGGTGGAGGTGTAATTAAGAGATTGTGGGATGTGATTTTTGGGAAGAAATTAAATGAGACTAATTGAGAAGAGAATCACTCTATAATAGGAAGAAGAAAACGGCGCGTATAGAAGGAAGGAAGAACTTAAGGAAAAGTAATTAATTGTAGTAATAATGAGGGGAGAGATGAATAAGGTATTTTTAATAGTTTTTTGCAGAATTTTTAGACCAAAAGAAGGGGGGAAATCTCAAAAAATTGAGAAAAAAGATAAATACTAATCCTGACCTAAGAGAGGTGGCACATCACTCTCTTATTGCCCAGCTTTATTATTCATTTTTGTTATAATTGTAATACTATTAGAAAATTATATTTTACCTTTTAATCAATTTTATCTCTCTAAATTCCTTAGTCATATTACTATCTATTGTTCTTGGATATAATTGCATTCTCAAAGTTGGTAGTATTTTCTTATATTGTCCAGCCTCACTTCTTTATTCTGTACATGGAAGAATAGATTTTCTCACAGCGTACATCATATTCTTTCTCAAGAACTTTATCGGCCAATATAAAAAATTTGATTGTAGTGCAGTGTCTTTCTTGATCTATAAAAATAAGATTAAATAATTAAGTAAGACAATATATTTTTAATGAATATGAAGTATTATTAACTATTAATTTTGGTGCGTTGTTTTTCCATTTGCCAAACTTGGATGACATTCCTACATATCTTACTTACAAATGATTTTAACATGGTTAAATATTTCCATTTAGAAAACAAACTATGTAATATATTTCATGTAAGATACTGAATTAGAAACCAACACAATATATATTAATATATGTAATAAAGTAATATTTTTATTATATGACATTAATTTCAAAAATAATAAATATAAAACAATCAAAATAAGGTTTAGTTCTATATTTTTATAAAATCTTTGTATCATCCTTCTTTTCCTCTTCTTTTGTGTGTATATAATTTTTGGATTTCCAAAATAATGTATGAGATGAAAGAATAAATGAGAGCAAATTATTATTTTCAAATACTAAATGGAAACTGAGAAAATATCATTTTTTAAATATTGAAAACAAACGCTCACACAAATTCAAATGGGTGTTCATATATATGTATGTATAACTTTTCATCAAAATTTCGTCAATTTAACAAAAAATGATTTTTCACACATATTCATGAATAAAAATATTTTCTAATCATAACTTTACAAGAAGAAGCGAGAAAATATAATAAATAAATACCTATAAATTTTCGATCTTTGTAAGTGTCGTATTTTCTGAAACAATTCCTGCAATACATTTCTTAAATTACAAGTACGAATAAACTTCAATCATTTATCACCAAAACACGAAGCTCTTTTTCACTATATATGTCTAGTATTGCTTTCAAAAGAAACGTTGCATTCAACTACAAGACTAAATTATGCCTAATTGAAGCTTTCAAGAAAGACAATTAAGACAGAAAACTTATCATCTCTTTCTTCAACGTATCTATAGTGTTGTTTTTGTATACCTTTAAGCATCCATGATCCGTCTGAAAACACCATAAACTAAAATCAGAAGTTCAATATACTCCTAATGAAAAGAGAAAAAGAGAAAAAGAAGAAAAAGCAAGTTCAATAGTACTCGTAATTGATATCACTTGATCTCCTTACTTCCAAAAAGAAAAGGTTCCGGAGCAGCAACTGCTTCGTGTGGAAGAGGACTCTTCATATTATTGCTAATTTGCTATGTCTCTTCAGTGTCCTCCTTTACTACCATTCTTAATTGCCTGGATTATTATTCATTGCCTTTATTGGCCATTGCTGCTATTAATTTTAAGGTCATGGGGTAAACATTAACTTTTATTCTATTCCCATACATTAACTTTTATTCTATTCCCATACATACATAGTAATTATATTTTTAATCAGAAAAATAAGGTTAAAAGTCCAAAAAAATGAGAAAAAAGATAAATAAGAATGATAGTCATAGAGAGGTGTCACATCATCTTGTTTATGCCTAGCTTTATTATATATATAGATGTAATTTTGTTGTAGTGAGGTCTTGTTCGATGTCTTTTTTACCATTCCTTAAGTTTTCTTTCAGTCAAATAATCTTTCAACCTAACAATGAGTATTATGCTTTATTATTTGCCCAGATTAACTAATATTCTTCCTTATAATTGTAGATGACATAACTCATAATTTTGAGTCAGACAAAAGGCACATGTACGTGCAGCAATGATTTTGATGTCGGTAAATATTAAGTATCTCTATCGCAGTTACCTAATATTTCTTTGCGCGTGTAAATAGTAAAATTGATAACGATCTACCAGCCATTTTTAGGAAGACATATGTTGACCTAATTACTGTACAAATTTTACAAAAGACTGACTTTTATTCGACAACAATTTCTTGATACATATACTGAAAGCAGAGGCTACATTTTCTTGAAGACAAGACAGTCTTTCAGATGTGAAGTACTTGCAATCATAGTCAACGTTACTAAATTTCATATTTAAACCGTGTTATTGAAATTAAAAGAACAAAAATAGTCAAGCTAAATATTTGATATGTTAGAAAAACTGCATAATCATAGTCGTTTGAACATACTTTTTAAGTTTAACTATATAACTTCTGTAATCTATTAAAATATTTTATATTCATTATATGAACTACACGCGCAACGTGCGTATCCAGAAACTAGTAAAACTAAAAAGCAGAAACGAAATAAGAATTTATTGAATAAAATGACACTACTAGACATAGAATAGGTTAGCTGGTCTGGCACCTCTATTTTGGATTGGAGGCCTTGAGTTCGAAACCTCATAGCTTTATTTTGCTATCTTAAAATTTAAAATATTTTCACCCCATCTAGATAGGAGAGGTTCGAACTACCAACCTCTTAGAAGTTAAAAAAGCATTATACCATTCAGTCTATGAATATTTTTGTCTTCTTTGGCGATTGGTATCTTAAAACTTAAAATATTTGCACCCCATCTAAATAGGAGAGGTTCGAACCACCAACCTCTTAGAAGTTAAAAAAGCACTATACCATTCAGTCTATAAATATTTTTGTCTTCTTTGGCGATAATTATATATTTTTCACAAACTATGCTGTTGTTTTCTATTTGTTGTGCTATTTTTTTTCTTTTTTCTTTTCCTTTCATTTTTTTTCCAACAAAATTGATTAAAACGATTGCGGAATCAAATGAATGATGAGTTTTTTAGTGATAGTTTGGTGCATTATATACATAAAAAAAGCATTAAAATATTATTTTTAATGAGGTCATTTTAAATATAATCAAAAAGTAAATACTCATGAGAAGAGTTATAGTAATATACGTGAGCTGTGTTTTATTTATATTGTACTCTCTTTCTTTAATACGACTTTATAGTGCTTTATTTATTTATTTTCAATATAAAATGTGACATTACTTATCAAAAATCCTGCTGTACGTCACTGATTTCTATGACTCATATTTCATCAAAAGGACTGATGTTTTGTGTGTACACAGTACATTACTCATATTTCATCAAAAGGACTGATATTTCATCAAAAGGACTAAAGGACTGATGTTTTGTGTGTACATAGTACATTGATTAGTACATCTCATAATAAACCCAATGAAGGAAATCGGTCCTTGTCAATGTGGGTCATTTTTTATGCATATTTCATGGTTGTTATACATAATGAAAAAGGTCAAGAAGAGACAACACAGTTAGGTAAGCTTTTTGTCATTCGAGAGATAGAGATATTGATAACTTGTCAAAATAAAATGCAACGAATATAATTTGAGTTGGCCCCTTTACTCAAAAGCATGTGAAAGCCACCATGTTAATGAAGTGCATAAGTACATGCAAATGGAGAACAAGCACCTTCCACTTATCTATGAGAAATGAATTTCAAGCATAACAATTGATGTCTTGTAAAAAAAAGTTGGGTATATAGGCATTGGCCCATTACCGCAATATAATTAGTAGGTCGACTAATATTTATCAGACTTTGGGCGATGCTGTACATGCATAAACGTAAATGACATTATGATGTAAATATTAGCTCGGACGCAATTTAGTCCTTTAAATGTAACTTAGAAATAGCCTTTTTTTTTATAACGAAAATAATATTTATATAAAAATATTCCTAGCTAAAACACAATAACTCTAACACATGGAGTTCAAAACTTTGACAAGTTCCAACTCAATGTGCTGGAATTTGAAACTTTGCTGGAGTTTCAAACTCCATGAACAGTTCATGAAATTCAAATATTTATTGATTCATGGAGTTCAAGCTAATAAATGTTTGAACTCCAGTACGAGTTTCCTAAAGTACTTTTTTCGTATTTTAACTAGGAGTATTATTATCAATATTTTATTTCCACATTAAAAAGTGACTAAATACCGAATAATTTTGGAACACTGGCTAAAACTTAATTAGTGGTCCAAATAAATACCTTTTTGCCAATTTCTCCCCATTATGCTGTATTATCTAGTGAGGTGCGTTTGTTATCAAATGTTTGCTCTTGTTTGAATTGCATTTAGTTTAGAACCGGATATATATATATATTCCAGTAATGTCCTTGGCGTATATTACTTACGATCGAGTAAACCAATTTGTGTACTTATCAATCAAAATATTTGCTGATATATAAAAATATTGCAGTACTATGATTAATAGTAAAGAATTACTACTTAATATAAGGGTGAATCCTTACTTTTTGTCGTCCTTACAAATCTTTGGTAGGGCCTCCTAGGAGAAATTCCTAATATATCCCAAAGCTTAGGTATTAAGAATGGATCTTGAGCCTAACTCAACTCCAAAAGCTAGCTCAAAGGGAGGAGGATTGCCCAAGCAATTTAAAGAGACCACCCATCCCATGATGGCCCCAATGTGGGACTAATTCACACCCTACCTCACTCCCAGGACTGGACATTTGGTGCGTGGGCAATTTGATACAGGGCCCAACATCGGGTAATAGTAATTGGGATGGGTCCTGCTCTGATACCATGTTAAAAATAGATCTTCAGCCTAACTCAACCCTAAAAGGTAGCTCAAAGGGAGGAGGATTGCCCAAGCCATTTAAAGAGACCACCCATCCCATGATGGCCCCGATGTGGGACTATTTCACATTAGGCTGTCTGTGATGTTATCTTAAAAAGACAACTTAGGCTGAAGATATGTACAATGAGCTATGTAAATGGTACCTTGTCCTTGGTTTTATGTCATACCATCACCATTAGCTTTTAAATAAATAAGTGTATTTTTTGTCGTCCTCAAAAACCTTTGGTGCGGCCTCCTAGGAGAAATTTCTAATACATCCCAAAGCTTAGGCCTGTGATGTTATCTTAAAAAGACAACTTAGGCTGTGAAGATTTGTACAATGAGCTATGTAAATGGTTCCTTATACTTGATATTTTCTCATGCCATCACCATTAGCTTCTAAATAAACACATGTATTTTTTGTCGTCCTCACAAACCTTTGGTGGGACCTCCTAGGAGAAATTTCTAATATATCCCAAAGCTTAGGCTGTGATGTTATCTTAAATAGACAACATAGGCTGTGAAGATTTGTACAATGAGCTACGTAAATGATACCTTGTACTTGGTCTTATCTCATACCATCACCATTAGCTTCTAAATAAACACGTATATTTTTTGTCGTCCTCACAAACCTTTGGGGGGCCTCCTAGGAGAAATTCCTAATATATCCCAAAGCTTAGACTGTGATGTTATCTTAACAAGACAATTTAGACTGTGAAGATTTGTATAATGAGCTATGTATATGATACCTTGTATTTGGTCTTATCTCATACCATCACCATTAGCTTCTAAATAAACACATGTAGTTTTTGTCGTCCTCACAAACCTTTGGTGGGGCCTCCTAGGAGAAATTCCTAATATATCCCAAAGCTTAGGTTGTGATGTTATCTTAAAAAGACAACTTAGGCTGTGAAGATTTGTACAATGAGCTATGTAAATGGTACCTTGTACTTGGTCTTGTCTAATACTATCACCATTAGCTTCTAAATAAACGTGTGTATTTACTAAGGAAATCACTATTGTGTATTTCTTCCTCTGTCCATTTCATAAAAAAACAACAGTTGTCCCATTATCTATTCCTTTTTTTTTTTTTTGGTTTTTCACTCAATGTTCGGTATCCGTATTGAACCTTGCTAAATTTAGATTGGCGCCGCGTAAGGCCCATTTAGGAGAAGCGCTCCCTAACAAAGATGTTTCCATACTCAAGGCTCAAACCCGAAACCTCTAATTAAGAGAGGAGTAGCCCCTTCCGTTGCACCACATCTTTTGGTGGTTCTCCGTTTCATTTCACGACCAATTTGTCCAATCTTTTTAAAAGTCAGTCACTCCAATAAGTACAACACCTAGCCAGCACATGTACAACACATAAAAAGTTTTAACTGCAACATTGAATATCCAAATGAAGATACGAGGTTGCTTAAATGGTAAGCACCCTCCACCTCCAACTCGAAGGTTGTGGGTCGAGTCATCAACGGAGCAAAAGGGGGGACCCCTGGCCTTGAGGGGTTGGGGGTGTTGTTAAAAGAAAAAGAATATCCAATGGAAGACCTAATTTGATCTCTATCTCTTCATCCCCTGATTTTTGTCCTTCTAAACGGAAACAATATTGCTATCATGGGGTTTTAAACCTGTTGATGCTAGCTTGCCGATTTTTCTACTATCACCAGAAAAGTTATTTTTCTAATTTTTAAGGAACTTATTTTTCTACAAAATCAAACATGAAAAAATTGAAAAAACATTTTCTGAAATGTTTTCCTCTATACTGAACACATTAGGAGTGTGCAAAATCCGGTTTAACCGATGAACTGAACCAAGAAAAATGTTATTGATTATCGAATCGGATTATTGGGTTAACGGTTTTTAAATGGTTTTGTACTTTTGTAAATATTTTTATTGGACTATCGGGCTGGTTTTAGGCTTTGAGGTTTTAGTTAAAGGTTAAACCGATAACCCAATAAGATTATATTAAAATTACCTTTTTATCTCTAATTATATTTGTGACTTTAGCTTTTAAATACAAACTCTATTTCTTAAATTCTTACTTTCGTTCCAGGACCGTATTTCTGTAAGCGACACTTTAGTTCTCTCAAACTTGACCAGAAAGAACACAAGTTTGTTTTAGCAATAACGTCTTGAAATTTGCTTCTGCTTGTAATTTGTGTAGACTTTTATGCATGAAGGCAATGTATATGAACAAATGAAAACAAGACAAAAAAAAAAAAAAAAAATTCTTATCGGTTAAACCGAAAACTGAACTGTTTAAGGACCTAAACTTATTAAAACCGATAACAAATATCTTATTGGTTTGGTTATCGGTTAAGTGTGTCTATAAACCGTAAACCGATAAACCGACCGATAAGCACCCCACCCTTTATTTGTTTTAAACCTCCAAAGTTTTGCTTCTTTAGTGAATATCAAATCTTGTATTTCTTTGTATTTACTTATTCTCATTCCAAACTTCCTTCCTCATAAATAATTTACTTTTTATAAATTATTCAATTATGTGACTGAAAAACTCTAATAATTATAAAGACTTACCAATAAGATAATGATACATGTGCCAATAGATTAAATTAATTATGCAATTGAAAAAATGTAACACAAGTGTTTTTTTAAAAATTAAATCTAATACTTTTGTAACATGAGTTTGTAAGCACGGTCCTCGTGTAACTAGTAGATTTATAAATATCAACGACGTATTAATTAACCCAAATAAGTATTGTTTCAAGAGAAAAGCTAAAAGGGATGTTAAAATGAGACGAATAAATAAATAGATACATGTCACATTTCTCCTCTAAGAAGAGAAATCGCACGCATTACTTTGGGATGGCCAACATAAAACACTACCGTCTTATTCCCAAGGCACTGTTCCACCATGGTTTTATTTTAGTTCAACGTATATCTCAGGTTAAATTTATACATAAAAATTGGAGCAATATGAATAATAATTGTGTAAGCTTGTTGATAATCTGCTTTAGTTTTCCATCTTAACTTTACATATTTTTAAGAAATAATAACCATTGTGCATAAGACCAGCTCTTATATAGTCTGAGATAGTGCATTTTCTTCATATTTTTTCTTATACTGAAGCAAATTACAAGTTCCACAACATTATGCCCAAAAAACAAAAAACAAAAAACAAAGCAGGTTATACAGAATTTAAGGAGTAACAGCGTCCATTTATCAATATTAATGATCAGGTTGGAAATGAAGAGGTCGATGGAAATTAGAATCATTTACAAAATAGAACAGGAAAGAAACAAGGAGCATGAGGCGAGGACCAAACCAATGTGCATTAATTCAGGTGCTCCATACAATAGCTTGCTCCATGAAGGGAACTTCTGAATATATGGTTTACATATTCTACTCTCTATATCTCTCTCCCTATGAACCATGCCACTCCCATTTCCAGACTTCATGTTCAGTACAAGCACAGCATGAAAGAACAAGTGAACTCCAGACAAGGATTAGGAAAAGGTTCAATGAATTTATGAACGACAATGATCTTCAAGTACAACATGATGCAGCTCGGGATCCTTCTGCTTGTCTGTCAAGAACCATTCCAGCTGGATTTTGAGGGGGTTGAGCTGTAGGCAACCGTTTAGCTGCAAAACCACAAACTCCAAGGATTAAGGGCATCGAAGCGAATAAAAAAGACATATTCAACTGTTCTGACACAACAAAAATGAAAGACATACATAAAGTGTAAGCCCTGAAAGAACAAAAATTTAAGAAATCCATCCTGCTAGTCCCACCTTGAGCTCCCAAAGAGCCACATAGAAGTTTAATAATTCAATAAGATATACTAAACTGTTCTTCTAAAGTTCAACAAGTTATATAACTTTAAAAAAACTAGCATCTTCTACAGCAGTTGATCTCAGCTGCTACCCCCTTCAACTCAATCCCAAGGTTACTAGAGGTTACAACCCCCTCTTAGAGAATTGGTATAATCCTTATGGCAGGTAACTGCAGTTTCACCCCCGAATCTCATGATGCACTTACACCCCTATTGTAATTACAGGAATATAAATAGATAGCTACGTTCTTTATTCTCTCCCCCCCCCCCTCCCCCCCCTCCCCCCCCCCCCCCCCCCCCAAAAAAAAAAAAAAAAAGAAACCGTTTGTGTTAATAATGTATATCGTAAATACACAAGCTGGCTACAAATGGAATATTATATGTTGTAGTAGAAAATACATTCAAGTGAAAGTTGATGTTATAGTAAAAATATCACATAAAAGGGTAATCTTTTATAGTTGGATAGAGGGAGCATTAACCATACGTCTACTTTGGAATGAAATATCTGCTAGCAACTGGCAATTGCTCTATGTTAATTCACAAATCAACAGTTTCACTTATATTATCTCATTCAGGAGACACTGAAAAATAGTGTCCCAACTTCCAACTACAGCATTTGATTTTGCAAGTGAGACAATGTCCTATTTAGCTTTTTTCTTGCTTATTAATTAGGTTAAACTGATCAATCACATTCAAATTAAATTCTATATGGGATCTGTAGAGCTGACGACTACATCCACAGTCCAAGGTGGTAAAGTTTAGTAACATTAAAGCGGTAATCCACAGAGCCCTGCTCCAATCCTGCGGAGACATGGGCAGCCCTTAAGTCCTTGCTAGAACTCCCTCTGTACAGTAGATTTGATGGCAAATCCAAGAGAAGCCTCAGTTCCTATTCGACATGCTAGTGAAACAAACAGCTATAATTATCAATTATCCACTTGTCATA
The DNA here is from genome assembly GCF_019175385.1 of Lycium barbarum. Taxonomy (NCBI): domain Eukaryota; kingdom Viridiplantae; phylum Streptophyta; class Magnoliopsida; order Solanales; family Solanaceae; genus Lycium; species Lycium barbarum. The sequence goes on along the minus strand of NC_083348.1, from coordinate 70,854,773 downwards.
TAGAAAAAATGTCTGCTACCAGTTGCTGCCCTGGAGCTGGAAGTTAACCTAGTGTTAACCATATTACCGGAAAACAAACATGGATTCAATAATTATTGTGACTAAAATTAGTCCAATCTCTTGAGATCATAATAGGCTAATCTCTTGAGCAACCTAGTTTAAGCTCAATGACGATAAGATTGGAGTGAGCCCTGCATGCTTAGCTCCTACCTCCAACAAAATCTAATTCGGTGGTATATACTTGCTTAACGATTCATATTTAAGATTCTTTTTTGAGGGGAGAATCCACATTAGTGATGGCATCTACACTATTTTATGGTCTATCAAATGCTCCTTTTTGTGGTGGGGGTGGGGGAGGGGTGGTGGTTCTGGAGCCTAGGAATGCAATTATCTTACCAAAAGAAAATCCCTCGTGTTTTGCTAGGGCATGAAAGGAAGTGATATGGCATCAGTGTGTTAAGGAGAGTGGCGGCAGCACTTCAATAGTAGTTGTAGTTTTTTATTGAGGATAACAGTCACACCCATGATGTAAGATTGATAGAAATATCAAAAACTATAATAAGCATAGGGTAAATTCCCATGCTAGGATTTAGAGCCAGTTTGGATTGGCTTATAAGCTGGTCAAACCAGCTTATAAGCCATTTTTAACTTCTTTGGGTGTTTGGCAAAAATAGAAAACAGCTTAAATCAAGTTAAAAAGTGCTTAAAATAAGCCAAACCAAGACGTTGCGGTTGATATTTTTTTTGGCTTAAAAGCCATTTGACCAACAACTTTACCCTTTTATCCCTTATATTTTTTATTAATTCCAATACTACCCTTACTTCTAAAAACCCTTTAAGCACTTTTATCCAAACACGTAACTGCTTATTTATAAAATAACTTTCAGCACTTAAAAAGTACTTTAAGCACTTAGCTTAAAAGACACTTTTTTTCAGCTAATCCAAACGGGCTCTTAGTAAGATCTCATAAAATATTTGAGTGAGGTTGAAGGTGGTTTGTTGTCAAAAAGGTTAAGACGAGAAAATTCATTTTCTTAACAAATGAGAGAGAGCACCTCTCCATCAGCCTTTTCAAGCTTTTCCAATTGAAAAGGAAGGGAAAATAGAAGGTAAATGTAAACTACTCTCCTCTCATCACCCCCAAACAACATGAAGGAAGGACACTACTTTCAGACGAGTTGAATCTTATAAAGTTCCAATCTACGCACCAGGGTACAAGGGATGCCTTAAAAACCTATAGTATGGGTAAACCGAGGCTCAAGCAAATAGGTGTGCTTAAGCTTTAAAGCTACATATAGTGAAAGCTGAGTGCTTCGGCTTGCCTCACTTGGATAGCAGTTTAGTGCAAAGACCAACTCAAGCTGCTTAAGCTTTAAAGCTAGGTGTAGCGAAGCTAAGTGCTTCGGCTCGCCTCACTTAGGCAGTAAACACCAAGGCAAGGTTGACATACTATCTTCCTTCAACCCTTCGAGTATAGGTTGAACAATAAGCCAATCTAAGATTTTTGGATTTAATTGTGATCCAATGTTGCTAATACCGAAACAAAATAACTAAACATGTGATATTCGTCGAGGAAAAAGAAACAGACATAATAGGATAAGCACAAGATGATGACTACTGAAGGTAAAACTACATTTGACTTATACCATTAAGATTCAAAAACTTGGATTCATAATATTATTATGTGCTCTTAATATATACCATGGAAATAAATGAAGAACAAACTGAGCAACAAAAGGAAATACATAAACAAGAAAAGCAACGCAACATACCTATTTCATAGAAAATATCATTGACATTCACAGCAGTTTTGGCGGAGGTCTCCATGAAAAAGAGGCCATTTTCCTCCGCATACAAGCGTGCCTCCTGTAAAGTCACCAAGAACACTATCAGGAAAAACCAAAATCCAAAAACAATGAAGATATTGAATTACATCAGATATTGAACAAGAAAGAAGCCTAAATAAGTTATCTAACATGCATATGATTAAGCGGAGTGACAAAGATTAGCGAATTCCTTGTCACTTGCAGATATCCTTCCCCCAGTCCAAAAACGTTACAGTGGCGAGCTAAAATATAGCGATCCGATTATTTATGTTGCTCTCTACAATTTAGTGTTGGCTTTGGTCTCTAAATCCAGCTCATAAGAACACCTAGTTCTAGTTGTCTTCTCTAAGAATTTTCACCATTTAACTTTCATATTCTCTTCAACTAAAGATATTATTTTTAACATTCGAGGTTCCAAAAGAACATTGACATGGATCTAAAGAAGCTTAACCGCAGCAAATTACATGTTAGGTTAGGTGACGGATCGAGAACTCGTTCCTGTTCCACAATTGAAGAGATCTATGTATCACCTATGACCCATCTTATAAATGCAAGAAACTCAACTCTGAAATAGCATTTCCAAAAAAAATGAAGGCAACAGACTTCTCCTAGAGTACTAATTGCATTGGATTTATTTTACCTAAAGTGACTGCCACAAAAAATTCTGTTTATGAGAGCTTAGCAAAGCATAGTCCACTCCAAAGTCAGATAAAGGAAAGCTCTGATGGATAACGTCTTAACATAAAATAGGCTGATTATGATAAAACCTCTAAATACGGTAATAGATGTAGAGGATTCATATAGCCAAGCCCAGCCTTCACCAACTTGTTTAGGATCGAGACATACTTGATACCTATTGATTCCCACCAAATGAGTATCTCAGTCTTATATCATGCTCTGAAGCTGGAGATCTTAGAGGGTGCCTTAAATGTTTCTGTCCCTCAAACCTAGTCCTATACATGATTTGTTTAAGAAAGCTTAAGCATCAACAAGCACCAATAACTATTCTTTTTTTTTTTTCTCAAAACCCAACCTTACAGATTGGAGATGTGTTTAGCTGAGAGCCTCAGACTACTAGCAATACATCAAAATCTGCATCCAAGAAATTGTGATATCACAAAGAAGGCTTGGCAAGGACCAATTGAAGGAACTCAAAAAGAGGATGATGGGCATGAAACATTGGATTGCCAAAAAGTACAACTTACTTCTGCAGGAACGTTCCTTTTATCTTCTAGATCAGCCTTGTTTCCAGCAAGAGCCAGGATAATGTTAGGATTACCTGCAACGTTGTCAGAAAATTGCTTATTTTACTGAAACTCCATCTAAACAGGGTCATGGTTATTTTAAAACAAAATCCAGATAAACTAAAGCAAAGCTGACACTAAGAAGAAAAACATATAGGGAAAAATAAAAAGCAACAAGATGATTTTCCAGACTTTTCTAGACATCTTAAAAAAGAGCTGTTTGCGTAAGTTACTCAAAATAGAAAGAAGATTATAACGTTCACTACTCAAAATAGAAAGAAGATTATAACGTTCACTTTTTATATTTATATAAAGTAAGTAGGTTGAAAGGATTAGCACCTTGCTTCTGCAATTCTTGCACCCATTTCTTTGCCCTTGCAAATGAATCCTAAATTAGCAGAAAACAAAAGACAACATCTCAATTTAGATGCATAGACATGTGCATAAACATGAAGACATCCATATTACAGAGTTATGATCATGCAAAGACGAAGCAAGATCAGTAAAGCAAAAGCCAAAGTAAACATGAGTAAGAATTCTCCCTCAGTAGTCCTAATTCAATAGAGACCAAAACTTTATCCAATGCTTCTCTCATTTCATGCAAAGTCCTCCCACCATTAAGGAACAAAATTTTCCAAGAAATGGGATATCTTAAAACGGTAAACTGCATTTTCTGCACTTTTTATGTGACACTTCTGCATTGGGCATTAAATAACTTAACCTTCTAAATTTGTGCAAAAAAGGGGATCTCCCTCTTAACTGCGTTGATTTATGGACAGAGGAAGTCATTTGCAAACCAAGATTAGCCTTTTCCTTAATTAGCTCCAAAATCTACACTTTTCAACCTTACAAATGCATGAAAGCGAAGCAACCATTATTTCTATTTCTTTTCATATGCAATGCCAATATATCAATCAAAAGTAATTAATAAGTCAGCAATATTAGCACTTGTATTGACTCATTTGAATAGTAAATTTTCCCAATTGGGTAGTTTCTTACCGAGCTAGTGATATCATAGACAATAATAGCAGCTGCAGCTCCTCTATAGTACATAGGCGCTAAGCTATGATACCTCTCCTGCCCAGCAGTATCCCATATCTCAAACTTCACCGTAGCATTATTAACCGCCAGTGTAGACGAAAAAAAAGCCGCTCCGATCGTCGATTCCTGTAAAACAAATTGTCAACATCATCAAAACGAGTGGGCTTAGGATACCAGATTCTTAAAGAAAAAAGATAGATAAATAATCAGGAAACTTACCAATATGTATAGTTAGACCGCCTTAATATACAAAACACATATACTGATATGTACATTATACCTATAGCATGTGTATAGTACATGTACTCCCTCCGTCCCACTTTATGTGGCACCTTTCGGATTTTGAGATTCAAACCAGTCTTTCTTTGACCGTAAGCTTTTCATATATCTTTTAAATATTTTGAATTATCAATTATTGTGACTTACAGTACTTTTTACGTAGTTTTCAAATATGTAAATTTTATTTCAAAAAACTTAAAGATTTCATGTCTGAATTCACCGTCAAAATTAAATTGTCTGATTCTCGAAATCCGAACTGTGCCACATAAATTGGAACAGAGGGAGTATAGTACATGTATATTTAAGCATACATATAAAAAACCTAACATCTGATCATATTTTATAAATTAGATCACCCAAAGGTAATTGAGCTGTACTTTATTCTAAATAATCAACATCATGAACTCAAAAAATACAAAACCCTAAAAAAAGTCAAAATTAAATGGTCAAAATTGAAGGGTCAAAAAGAAAAGAAAGAAAGAATACTTGGAATTCAAGGAATTGGCCCTTTACAAATCGTATAACCAAGCTTGATTTACCAGCTCCCATGTCACCTAACAATACCTAAAAATCAAATAGAAAAATTAAGGTTAAAGTTTTAAAAAAGTGTAAATTAAAATTCATTTCTTCATGCATGGCATGGCATGGATCATAAAACTTACGAGTTTTGCATTGAGATTGGTGTGACCAGTGGATGCCATGAAATAGTAGATTGGTAAAAAAAAAAATGGAAGAAAAATGGAGAATTTACAGTGTGTATTTTTTGTTTATGCAGAATTAGGAAGAAAGGAATAATAGTAACAAAATGTGTTAGTTGGACACCAAATGATAGTGATTCCACTGTTTTATTTGGACTTTTCTTATCATCCACCGACCAGGCTTTTTATTTTTATTTTTTTATTTGCACAAATAGCACTGTTTAAACTTTGGTCTCATTTAAGAAATTTACAAACTAGCTGTCCTGTTGGAGTTTATTGTAAAATTCTGGGGTCGTTTTGACGGTTAGAATCGAACTGAATTTTCTTTTCCCAATAACTTAGGGGTTGTTTGGTTGCTGTATTATGCTGGGTAATATTTTAGTTGTCATTTTTAAAATTCAGCATACTACTGTAAATATTGTGTTTGGTTACCAATTTATAATTTTGCATAACTAATATATATGTATAAGTTATGAGGAAATTTATGTATAATTTTATGCAAGTGTCTATTTTGGTCTATGCGAATCAGGTGTCCAGCTAATCTGGATTTTTTATTTGATAGTGGGTAAAACTTTTCTTACAATAGGAGTAGCAAGTTATGTTGATCGTCAAGATTTTGACGCTGACAAATCGCAAGACCTGCCTTAAAATCAAGTTATGTTAGTCGTTGAAGTTTTGGCCATAAGTCTTGACAAATCACTCGGATTTTTTCGGGATTTGGCCAAAAATCTTGACGATCACCATACTTTTTCATAATAGATACAAATTGTTTCAAATCAACTTCAAATTTGATATACAATCTAAATTGGATGTATAAAAATGAGCAATTGGCACGATTGTCCTTATTCGGGGGTGGTCTTTAATTTTTTAACTTCGCTAAAAAATTCTTGGTTCCGGATTCGAACCCTCGCTCAGTCAAAAATTAAAAAACATCACAAGGTACAGTTTGTATTCACAAGACAAATTTTTGCCTGCAAAACTCTACGTTCAGGCAGAGTTTTGTTATCTTCAGGTATAGTTTTAAACTCTACCTGATCAGGCAGAGTTTGACTGCAAACTCTACTTGAGGCATAGTTTTGCCCTCAGACATAAGGCAAACTCTCCCTTAAAGCAGAGTTTTGCTTTCAGACATAAGCAAAACTCTACATAAAGTAGAGGTTTGCATTAAGGCAAACAAAAAAAAAATTACACAAGTTGGATTTTGTAAAACTCTGCCTTAAGACTTAATTTTTGCCTAATAAACCTAATTTTGCTATAAAACTCTTTCTTGTGATTTTTTTTTTTTTATTGAATCCTTTGAATAGTAATCTGCCAGATACATTTATGGAAAGAAGAATTTCTTTGTTTTCATTAATCTTTGGACACGTTTCCTCTTAGTTCACTCCAACTCAACACCAAAAAAAAAAAAAAAGGCAATGCTCTGTCTGCCCTTTTGTGACATTTTATCAGGTAACTTACCAATGCCTAAATAGGCATCATTGTGCTTTTCTTTCACTCAAGCAAACTTCCGGTTTCTTTTTTTTTTTTCTTTTTAAGTAGACTTTTGGCTATAGAAATCAAAACTTTTTTCAATTTTTTTGGAAATTTTGGAGCTGGAGTTGGAGTTGTGTTGGCCATAGTTTTTGCAAATAATATTTTGTTGTTGAAATGTACTTGTTCAACAAGGTTTGATTGTTAAAAATAAGATTTTAATTGTTTTTCAAATTTCAATTTGGAATTTTCATAGCCAAACACTGACTTTTGAAAAAAGTGAAAAATAATTTCAAAAAAAAGTGAATAATTCTTATGGCCAAACGGGTAGTAAGTCCCAGTATGGAGAATTGAACATAGAGGTCTTTTGGTTATTAGCATGTTAAACTATATACGCATGTCATGATTTGCTTGTGTAATTCGCTCCGTATTCCAATTCACGGTAAAATAGTAACTAGATATACCCGTCAAATCCATTGCAGTTCAAATTTCCTGTTCTAGGATAAAGAAAACATAATATCCGCCAGAAGTACTAGTAGAACTCTCAAAATTGTCAAATAGAAAGCTTGATATATAGTTTGGCATTTCAGTTGCATGTGAGACGTAAGTACAAAATGGAACACACTACTCAAGTTACTGGAAATGAAACTTGCAAATCCTATTCGCCAATAATTTGTTCTCGTCACAGTACAATACTGGAACTCACTACTTGAGCAAAAGTTTTGAAATGAAACTTGCAAATTTTCAAAGGCATATTACATTCTTGAAATCTGGAGAGGAACTGCAGCTTCAAGGATTTCCTCCCTATGGGAAACAGCCTGAACCATTTCCAAACTTCCATGCCTTTTAATGAGATGCCGGCGGCAATTCTCGCCAGCCATAATTCCAGATTCATACGCACCATGAACCGACCCCTGATGATCATCACTGCTCACAGCTTCCCCTCCAAAGAATAAATTACCTATTGGTGCCCGAAGCCTATCGTAAGCATCAGTTGGCTTTCCAACCAAGTCATACGAATAACATCCAAGAGTGTCTGGATCCGTACCCCAGCGAGATACAAGATACTGAACCTGTACAACGCACCAGATGATTAACTACCAGTATCTGTTGCTTTCAGTTAAACAAAACAGCTTAGAAGTGCTTCTGTCCTAGCATTCTTGGATTACTGAACATGGTGTTTTAACAAGGTTTACATTATAGGAGTGTTAGATAAACAGATGCAGGATTGCAGGTAGTTTGCTTTCTATCAATAAATGGGAAAAAGCATCACTTTTTCTTCTTTATTCAATTTAGAATGAAAGATTTCAAAGTCAAAAAAGAAATTAAAGAAATTGAAAGCTGATGAGGTGCTTCCTCATTTTTCCTTCTATTTTTATATTTCACTCCTCCATCTGATTGTTTTACCTTTTGGGTTAAAGCAGAAATGTAAATGAACAATTATCAAACTGTAATAATCAACATGAAATGTAAACTCACCAATTGAACCAAAAATAAACCAAAGTAAATTATCATTTCTGCAACACTTCGGAAATTGAGTCCTTTTTCATGCATGTCACTAGCTAAGATTTATAATTCAATTAGAGCCCGTTTGGATTGGCTTATAAGTTGCTTATAAGTTGTTTTCAATTTTTTTGAGTGTTTGGCTGACCAGCTTAAAGTCATTTTGTGCTTAAAATAAGCTCAAAAAAATAATTGGGTCCATTTGACTTAGCTTATCTAAAGCAGCTTATAAGCTGAAAACAGCTTATAAGCCAAAAAAAATAAGTTAGACTACCCCAACTTATTTTTTTTAGCTTATAAACTGTTTGCAGCTTATAGGCATAAGCCAATCCAAACAGGCTCTTAGTCTAGAAGCAGAGATTACTTACAGGCTTAGTAGCATCAGGGAACATTTTCTTCAACTGCAGCATTGCAAACTCAGCAGCAGATTCATCTGATAATTTCTCGAGGTCACAAGCAAGTCTTCCAGCAGCCATATAGACAAGGACCGGGTGTCCTGTTGCCTTGTGGAGGTTAAGAAAATAACCACAAGCATATGAAGTAGGTGCAACAACACCTAATAATTCCACATTTGGCCAAAATACACTATCAAATTGTAATGCAATCTTGTTTTCATTGCCTACACCAAGATCTGCTATTGCAGATTGCTTCCATTCCGGCAATTTTGGTTCAAACTTGATCAAGTTGGCTTTTAGAACACCTAAAGGCACAGTTATAATAGCAGCATCCGCAATAAAGTTTCTCCCATCCTCGACCGTAATCATCACTTTGTTGTACCCATTTGTAATCCTCTTGACCCTAGTAAATTAGATCCACAAAAAAAAAAAAAAAAAGTTTCTAGCAAGTGCCTGGCAAGTACTTTGTTAACACTGGTTTGAAGAATACTGCTAAGGAAAGAAACAGGAGATAATCATGTTTGGGTGTTGAGGTGTAACTAAAAAGAATTTCTCTATGGAGGAAAGGAACAACTTTTGATTTTAATATCTTAGGAAATCTAGTAACCAGAAGGTGTAAAAAAGGTGACCTCATTTCTTACAATAGAAATAGGATTGTAAAAATTCATGTGGTTTAACAGTCATTGCAGCTGCATTGAGAAACAAAGAGAAAAAGGTAGAACTTCCACATTTTAGAGAAAACCCATGCACACCTGTGATTTAAACGGATATCAATGTCTTTTGATAATGCCTTTATGACAGGGTGGTAACCTTGCACCATAAGTCCATGACCACCAGTGAGAACTTGTTCCTGCATACAAAATATAACCATCATAATTCAATTTTCCATATATATTCAAGGATATATCTATCAAATGGTTGTGCCCAATTTGCTATGTGGAATAAGTTAAGATAAGTGTCTGAAAGCTATAACAACATTTTGTAAAGCCCTTTTTTGTATTCCTTCAAAGTTTTTATATTTTGAAATAAGACCTTCACTGCAAGATAATGAAATTGAAAACTGCATCAAGCACCCAATAAACTGTTTATTGATACAGTAAATGAAAAAATACTTGCCTGATCCCAGGTTTTCAGAGAGATCGTGTCTGCGTCTGCAGCAAACCATGCCTCCATTCTGCATATGTACCATTGCAACACCTCATGGAAAAGTCCTTCTTGCCTACAGCACAAATAACTCAAGATGTAAGCGCATGTATAACTAGATTCCACATTCAACAGACAATAGCAGGCCAAATGAGAAGCGTTTTGTCTGCATACCTCAACTCTGGATGCCTGTCCAGTACAATAGATATTGCTTGAAGAACTGACAAGTCATGACTATGCTCATTTCTCACTTTCTCAGTCTGCATAAGCAATACAAATAATCATCACTGGTTTCTTTTAAAAATCTTAAGAGGCACGACATTGTTGAGCAGTTCAAAGTTAAAGACCAACCTCACTGAGGATTTTCTTGAATACATCTCCAACTTGAACAACTGTATTTTGAGGAACTTGACGACCATCCATGTCAAACAGCATGTAACTATAAAAGGAAAGGAAAACATAATTAAGCTCTTGACTGAGTTAATAGCATCTCTAGTTAATTTGCACAAAGAAATATAAAGGGGACAGAAAAAGAGCACAGGCCAATTGTAAGTCCTTTTGATCAAAATTCAAAAACAAACTAACAAAATTTGTTAGTTACGATATTCTGATTGGTTGGATCAGGGTGAAGATAGACCAAGTAATAATTTAGCACCTATATTTGACGAGAGAGAGCAAACAAAAGAGGGAAAGGTGCAGACTAATTCATGATTAAAAAAAGCATTTATTCAATGTAATGCCATCCAGGATACCTTTCTAAGTCATGGTCATACAGCACTGAGTTGTCACCGCTGGTGCGATATAGAGTGAGCCCTAACCGACGTATCAATGGAGCCAAAGGATTCTCATCACAAACCCCATGGAGCCTGAAAAGCATGTTTAATGATCAGAGTCCATTAATTGCAGGTTAAAATGCATAAACGTCCAGATCTGGAAAGACAATTTGGGAGGAAAAGATTAAATTCTCTCACCATGATGCTCCCATATCAACTGGGCAACCAAATGAATAGTCAGTATGTATGCGACCACCAAGTCTATCCCGTGACTCCAACAAGAGCACCTGTACAAATATAAAAAGCATTTCTTTTAAGAATGAATGGATAAAAGGTTGTTACATGTGAAAGAGTTCTAAATCTTGAGTATGCCCACCTTAAATGATGCATTGTGAAGGAAACGTGCAGCAGCTATCCCTGAAATACCTCCACCAATCACAATTACAGATGGAGATGACCTGTGCGGCCTACCTAAGCGGGGTGGTAAAATGCCTAGCCAAGCAAAAGGGAGGAGCAAATTAAGTTCCACTGAAGAAATCATAAGAATAAGCAACAATACCTATGAACACCCTTTATGATGGACATGAATATAAAGTTCTTCATTTATACTCCAACACTCCAACAAAGTAAAAGCACACTACTTAGCGTGAAGAATTAAGATAATGAATAAGAACAAAATTCCTCACGAGGAGGCAATCAAAATGCATGCAACTCAGCAAGACACAGCTAGAAACTGAATCAATCCCTCCAAAGTAGAACGTAATGCACATTTAGAAGTCTACATGTTTTCACATCTCTACACTACATTATCAACTTCTATTAAGAGTGTAATGCACTTAGACAGCAAGCCACAATCAGAAGTTGTAAATAGATATACAACAACAACATAGAAGTTGATCAAGTAAAGATATGACAACAAGGCTGAGGAGCGAAAGTTGCATCTATTCAGTACACTATGCAAATGGATCATCAAGATGACATAAGCTGGCCTAAAATGGTAGTATCTCTAATCCTCCTACGAAGAGATACACAAACCATTATATCTGTTACTTTTATCCCAAGGATGAACTCGTACACAATGTAGACTTTATGTAATAATGTCGAACAATTTGAACATTTCACCATTTTCTATTGATCAAGTTTAAAGAACCAGCAGCTGCCAGGCATCGGATATTCTTTATTGTAAATACATAGTAAAGTAGCTACTAGATTATCATTCTTTCAAGCCCAAACCAATATCAACAACATCTGAACTATGAAAGATGAGATAGTGCTTGTTTGATCAACATTTTGCCCGAAGCAATTCACTTCCCAATTCCCATTTAACAATGTCTCACACATGGAGCACATGTTGCTAGCATAACGTCATCACCCGTTTGGCCATAAGAATTATTCACTTTTTTTCCACAGTATTTTTTTCACTTTTTTCAAAAATCAGTGTTTGGCCATGAAAATTCCAAATTCAACTTGAAGTTGTATTTGGAATTTGAAAAACAACCAAACTTATTTTTCACTTTTTTCATGACATTTCAACAACAAAATATTATTTTCAAATATTATGGCCAAACACAACTCCATCTCCAACTCCAACTTCAAAAATTCCAAAAAAAGTGAATCTATTTTTGGTTTTTATGGCCAAACGCCTACTTAATCTTTGTTAAATTACCGGACCAAAGAAAGATAATTTTAGCACCATTTATGTCGAACCTAACAATTCTTTCTGAATTAAGACTTGTACTACTATGACTTCAATGATTTAATAATCAGCAATTTTTTTTTTAATTTTTATTTGCCTTTACTTAATACTAATTCATTAACCGGCAATGCCGCAATGGCAAAGATATTATGCTCATTTAAACATATATACTACTCCCTCAGTTTCAATTAACGTCACTCTTTCCTTTTTAGTTTGTCCTAAAAAAAAAAAAAAAAAACACCTTTCTACAATTCAACTTTAAATTTAACCTTAAAAAAATGATTTCTAGGAACATGAATTTTTATATTTTGTTTTAGACCATAAATTTTAAAAAAAAAATCATTTATTTCTTAAACTCCGTATCTAGAGTACGACAAGTTTCACACAGATCACATCAGACTCAATAATTGAAAACACAAGTCCGTAACAGCTCAATCAAAAAAAAAAAAGATTATTATTTCCTCAAAAGTCAAAAGGCAACGAAATTAAACAATGAAAGAAAAGTAAAAACGACATATAAAATTCGAGAAAATTAGGAAACTCACCATCAAATAAATTACTAGAGCCAGAATCATCATCTTTGATTTCCATGAAATCCGTGAACAAAAACGTCGACGTTCTTAGAATGTTTTTTCGGACAGCAAAGATGCAAACAAACAGAGAAGAAGAAGAAGAAGAAGAAAGAGTGGTATGTATCTTGGCAAGGAAATTTAAGGGTGTATAGGAATTAAGAAATTAGAAATTAATTGGAAGGAATGATTATGATAAAGCATGAAGATTAGAAGGCCAGCAATAAAGCGGCTTAGATTAGAAGAACACCGTAGCTTATCAAGCCAGCTCATAATCATAACACGAATCAAATATCAATTCAACAAACAATCGTCCTAATTTTACCGACGATTTTTGCTTCGTTTGCATAGATCGACCAGAAATTAATTAATCTCTTCGTCTAGAATCACAAAAGGTTAATCTCTCTTTGTGAGTTTGGAAGTTGTCGTAATGGAGAAACAGAATTGGTGGGCGGTGGTAATGTGGTGTTTGTATTTATAGAGAGGATGGATGAACGGAGTTATAGGAGCGTACAACTTGGAAGCAAACGCGTAATTACTGCATGATATTTTCTGGCAGAGAGGGGTATTATTGTCATTTCATAACTCGAAGTCGTGTCGTGTCGCTTCCGACTTCCATCCCAACAAATCCCAATTAACCACGCTTCACGTGAGCTCTCGAACAACTTTGGTTTTTTGGACCTATTGATGGTTAAAAACAAAGATATTGTTATAAAATAATAAATCAAGCAAGAAAAATATTACAGGTAATGAGGAGAACCTCTATATTTATAAAAGAAAAGTGATTTGATCTCAAAGTTATTAATCCTAATATTTCTTCTAAAAATAGACATCCATAATAATAAATAATACTTATAACACTCCCCCGTTAGATACCTATTTGATAGATAATGTGCCTCGTTAAAACTCTACTAGAAAAAACCCAATGGGAAAAAATCTAGTGAAGGAAAAAGAGTACACATTTCTAATAATACGCTATTTGGTTGTCTCATTAAAAACCTTACAAGGAAAAACCCAGTGGGACAAAAACCTTAAAAGGGAAAAAGAGTACAATGCGTATTAACTACCCCTAATGAGAACTTCAATCCAAAAACTTGAATCTTCACATCTTCACTCGAGAGTTGCAATTGGTATAGACTTGGTAAATACATTAGTCATATTATCACTCGAACAATTTGTTGCACCTTGGTATCACCATTCTTTTGGAGCTCGTTTGTGAAGAACAACTTTGGTGAAATGAGTTTTGTCCTTTTATGAATCCACTCTTTAGTTGGACTATGTATGTTGTTGCATCTTCAGTCTTTGGATAGAGTTGCATCAACATATAATATTGTTGAAATCATTCCAAGTGCATTCTTGACTTGCTTTATAAACAAATGTTATCTTTATATGATTTGACTGTCATGTAAAATAACATCGTATGACCATAATCCTTTATAGTCATAGCAAAATATATAAATGCATCAATTGCATAAAGATATGACACTTCAGGACCAAAAAATTATGCAAGTTTCTCATTTCAACTTCTTTCAACAGATAATAAATTGCTTTTGAGAACTCTTCGAGAGTTTCAATAATATTCAAGTAGTCAACTTGCACCAACAATATGTCAGATTTTAATTTTCACAAAGTCATAAGGATAAATAGAGTCATTGTGCCCTTAGTCAGTAAATATTCATTAAGATGATAAAATCGCGTTCATCTTGCTTCACTTAATTCATATGAGAATTATGAACAAATTTCTACAATTTGTATATGCTTTAGGCATTCAAAATTCTTCAGGAATTTTCATATAATTTTGTCAAGTAATTCATATAGGCTGTGACAACATCTATTTCTATTTAAATATGTGACATCTTCTGGTGTCTGGACAGCAGGTCCAATAAGCTTTATGCTTACCAAGATATGTCATTTCACTTGATAATAATTTCTACGTTAGCATGCTTTAATAAACGTAGAATTTAGATCCTCACAATAGAATTTAGATCCTCAAAATCTTTTACAATATTGCGCTATATTGTACCAAAGATATTGTCGACGATATATCATTTGTATCGGTTCGCAATGTGACATAACTTATTGAGATCTCATCACTTCCATTATTTTTAGGTACCTAAATCTCTCATGAGGTTTCATGAAGAGTTATGTCGTAGGCTCTTCAAGAGCACATTGCCTCCTTAAAATGATCATTAATCATTTGCTCCTCTTTCTTTTAAATGATTATTGTGTTTGGAACCGATTAGTCTACCACGCTTCATGCATGCTTTAGACTCTCTCCTTCAGGGACATGAATTTAATAGGAGCATTTTGCAGCTGAAATTAGAAATTAATTTTGGGTTAGTAAATGCTTCTAGCATTTGAGTTGAATTATCCTTTAAATGAGGATCATACTAATGATAATTCATAACATATTTTTCAGCTGCTTATTCTCTCCCCCTTATGTTAGAAAAACTAACATATATCACATCTTCTTTGGGGGAATCCATCTTTGTGCATCATGATAGATTAATTAATCGTATACTACACATAAAAACTATTAGATGGAAATATCTGATTCCTAACCCTGAATCAATTGTAAGGGGGGAATTTATCATAATTTACTGGCCTGAAGCATACAAGTGATGTATACAATACATCATATCTTAGACCAGCATATGAAGCTTTGTTCTCATAAGCAATGATTTAGCTATTTATCGGAGGCATTCAATGCCAAACCAGCTTTGATATAAACCAACATTAACAAGATGAATTATCTTGATTACATAATCTGAAAATTGTGCTCTCAACTCAATTATTTTGAGCAAATAACTTTGCATATGTCAAACTGCGGGTTGACAATAAACACACATGTGACTGTCTTATCGATGCATCTATTTAAGAAATCACATAACAGGTGAACGGGTATTTGTTTTCTTCAAAATTTAGGAAATTCAATCTCAACCTTAGCCAGTATAATCAACTTATCATGAGAACAAGCAACAAAGATAAATTCTTAAAGAATCTTCTAGTTCTTCAATATATGTCAAATACTCAATAATCTTTGAATCGGGATGGCAAATCGCTCATGTCGACTAATAAAATTATTTATACTAGTAAACTTCAAGTTTACCATGCCATGTGCTATTTGTTTTAGTAAACTTCTGGTTTACTATGACATGATTTTTTTTTTGTACCAGTAAACTTCTGGTTTACCGTAACATGTGATTTCATCATGGTCATAAATAAAGCGTGTAATCTTTCACATAGATATTTATTACCCACCATGATTTTGTAGATATTTGATCATCCCATCATTAATAACTATAATATGATAGTCATTTACTTTAGTAAACTTCGGGTTTACTACTTGTATTTCGATCATAACAACTTTGGAGATAAGATGAATGCCATAATAATAAATAAACTCTTCAGGAGCTTTCAATTTATTTTTCATAATCAGATAGTTTGGACACTACTGGTGTCATAATTCTTGTATGTAAACAATTAGGTTGTTCTAGACCTTGATTATTACTTTTGTACTACCAAACATTGCTTAGACACTGCAGATGTCTAGAAAGAGAATTTGATTATATATTTCTGATGTCATGAAAGAAAACGGTAAGCGAGTGGACATTTAGAAATAATAAATTCATAATTGAATTTTAATCTGAACTTGCTTTGAGAGTTATCCATATCTTCAAATGAAATGACGTACGCAAAGTAAAATAAATACACATTAAATATTAGTACTATTAGAAAGTATAAAGCAAAAACTAAGTAATATAACAAACCAATGGTTATATTCTGATGAGAACCAATACAAACATGTGATATCAAATGGACTAATGAATATAGTAGATTTTACGCGCACACATGCAAAACATTCTTTGGCTGTGGATATGCACTATAAACACATAGTGATAGCCATAAAATAAAAATGCACAGAGACTATAAAACTTATAAAGAAATGGTTTAAGATATATTTCTCACCTTTCCTCTCATAATTTCGTAATGGTCTAATTAACAAAGTGATGGACACTTCCACGTCATATACTTAAAGTTTCAATTCCTTGTTTTCATCAAATAGAATTACATCCATCTTGATAAATTTTCAATATGATTAAAAAAAAAGACTAATTAATAAATCCTACTAGAATACAATAACTCACTTTTCTAACTTTAAAAGGTTTGCATACACATAGTACTTTTTAAAGAGAATCCTTTTATGATGTATCGAAGACTTAATATAAATATATTAATTTAATGAAATTGGGTAGTGACCCATGTCTCCTTATACCAGAACAAAGGATGAAAACACAGAAATTATTATGGTTCTTATTAATGTATCTAGTGCCTATGTGGTTTAGGCTCAATCCAAAACAACAGTACGTACTACTCGTGGTTTTACACGTACCTTAATATTCGACAAACAAATAATAGTTGTGCACTTGGTCTTGACATATTATTAAGAATATGCACTACACGACATATTGGTGTACTTCGTCAAGAAAAAATACATAAATTGTTATTTCCTTCGGGAAAATTAAAAACATACAATAGAAAACATTCAACAAGATATGCCATCTTTTGCCTTAAAATAAAATTGACCAAGATGTTTCTACGTACGATAAATACGTGCAACAATAACTTTATACCACAAAATAACATTTATAATCTTTGTTATTTTATCTCTTCAGGAGGTGTTGTGGTATTTCTTCATTCACTTCGGGGAATGAACCTGATCACTTAGATGCGCTTTATACAGGATTTTCAATAGCTTTTTTTTTTCAACCACAAGAAGATATTGCTTCAAATTATTTCTCATATATCTTACAACTTCTTTCTACTTTAGGAGAAAATTTCAAAGTTTTACTTCTTAAGGAGTAATTCAAAGTTTAACCACTTGAGTGTAAAGTTAGAAGTTCCACCAAATTCAAGGGTAAATTTAAGAGTTCACTACTTTAGGAGCAAATTTCAAAGTCTTACTATTTTGGGAGTAAACTTCAGATTTACTACTCCAGGTGTAAATTTTAGAGTCTTACTACTTCAGGAGTAAATTTCAGATTTACTACTCCAGGTGTAAATTTTAGAGTCTTACTACTTCAGGAGTAAACTTCAGATTTACTACGAGTAAGGAAATTCAGAATATTTCTTCTCGATTATTCTACCTCTTCTAGAGGTGGTCGTGATATCTTCACAATCAAGTACATGTTCGTATTTATAGGCTTTACAATATTGTCACATTCACTTCCAGGAATGGATCTCTATTTGCGAACCTTTTTAAGATATTGCTTCTTCAGGAGCAAATCAAAACATATATATTATGTAGAAATTTTTTCTCTAACACATCTCAATTATAATGACAACAAACTGATCAAAATATCACCACTTCCGGTGGCTAATTTTCTTTGTTCAATCTCTGCCGGAGTACTGTAAGAATGTGTCTGCTCATATTTATAATCAAATTATAAATCCACAAAAAGATAAAAAGGTAAAAACGTTACTGATGGATGTGGCCATATTTTAAAGGAATCTCTATATGACTGGCAGTAAAGTTTGAACGAAAAATAATGTTTAAGCCATGTGAAATTAAATATAACTAAAGCCACATAAAAAGAATCTTTACGGATTTATTTTCTGCCCCACAAGATTGACAAACACATACCATTGTTGAGGCTTTTAAGAAAACATACCTGGTAACGAAGTGGTATAGTAACGGGAATCCAAGGATTTCTTATCAATTGTGATTAATACCCTAATAATTCACGCAGTGAAACTTTGATGTGATTAATAACTTTGTTATATTTTTTATTAGAGGTTCGTGCTGATAACGTGTTATAAAATAATAAAGTAAGCAAGAAGAATATTGCAGGTAAAGAGAGGAGAGAGGGGAATTCTTTATTTCTCTTGTTAGGATTGGTTTACAATGAATGAGAACTTCTATATTTATAGGGAAAAAATGACTTGATTCCAAAGTCACTAACTCTAATATTTCTCTTAAAGATAGACATTCATAATAATAAATAATATTTATATCAGATATATCAGGAAAAAAAAACTAAATAGTCTTTATCTGTGACTTTTCTAAAAAGTTTTATGGGGATGACGCACAACCAACAATAGTTGTGTGAGGGCATTATTTATTTTTGACAAGTGTTTTATGGCCCCAGCTTGTCAGCAGTCTCTCTCTCCATTTTTTTTTTTGTACGTTCCACTTTTGCAATTCTCCATTTGGTTCTTCTCCTCTTTTAGGCTTAATGCATATGTGGCCCCTAAACTTGCATTTTTATTTTTATTTTGACATTTTAACTAAGCGTTATTTCTATTAAATCTCTAAACTCGTCTTCAAGTGTGTCTATCAAACACAATTCGACTTATATAGCATATATGGTGAGTTTCATTTTTTTCGTCTTGCACGTGAATGTCAATCGTATTCTACGTGAAAAATTCAATCAATTAAAACACCTCACCCATTTTAATTATATACATCACAGATATTAAGCCTCGTAAAAATCCTTTTCAATTATTTCCCATATTATTCTCCTTTTCAATTTCTGCTTCTAACAAAAATCACAAGCCGAAAGATAACTAATGGAAGCGTTACTGAGAAAAAAATGGGTACTTTTAGGGCCAAAAACAAAAGGTACTTTTGTGGCCCGAAAAAATTTCGGCTTCTGGTGTGCCTATATCAAAACACAGCAGCAAAATGATGTGAAAATTTTAAAAAATGCAGCGATGAGCAAAGGTAACGTGAGAATAATATGGGAAATAATTGAAAAGGACTTTTAGGAGGCTTAACATCTAATGTGTATAATTAAAAATGGGTAGGGTGTTTTATTGGTTGAATTTTTCACATATGATGCGATTGACATTTACGCGCTAGGCTAGAAAAAATGAAACTCACCATATATGCTATGTAAGTTGGATTGTGTTTGATAGATATACTTGAGTACAAATTTTGGGGTTCAATAGGAACAACGCTTAGTGAAGATGCTAAAATGAAAAAAATGTGCAAATTTAGGGGGCCACATATGCATTAAGTCTTCTTTTTACCAACACTTCATATATTTCATTTCAGCTCTCTCTGCCTCTTACACTTATATTTCTACGGCTCTTTTTGTTAATCCTATCTTCCATTGCAGACAAAAAATGGATTGATACCATTATTATTTGTTTCGCTATCCTCCTTTTTTAATGTTTATTGTGCTTTTACAAATTCACAACTTACTTGGCTCTTCATTTTCGATTAATCTTTGTTCTTAATTCAGGGTACGGTATGGTATAATATTGAAAATTTCTGTTCGATAATTTCAATTTCAAAAGTCCTATATCACACTAAATTAATTCATTATGAGTCGAATATTTTTAAGTTTGATTTCGTGTTGTGCGGTAAATTGGTTAGCATAATTTGTTCAACTTCGACTTATATAGAGTAAAGAATCATGACATATTAGCACCTTACTCAAACAAAAATATTTAAGGAAAGCAACGGCCATTTCCAAGATGGCATTAAATAAGCTCTAATAAAATATATAAATATATTATAAGTCGTTAATATTCTCTAATCAATCAAATTTAAGATTTTGGACATTTATTAGAGTATATTTAGATTAAAATTTCTTCTATTTATATAATAATATAAATATAAAATATATTGATTGTATATAACTAAATATTTCAGTACGGTATTTGATATTTCAATATCTTTTTGTAAATATCGAATACCTTACTGTATATCAAACTTTTTAAAAAGTGCATATTAAATATCATACTAATACCGTAGTAATGCCGAAAAATTCGATTTTGATACGATAAAATAACTAATCCTTGTTCCTCAGGAAAAAATGAATTATTTGAAATTTTCAATTCACATCAAAAGAAATTAAACCATACCCCAAGGAAACCTTAAAAGAAAAATCTTGAACCAAAAAGTCACACAAAAATTAGATATACATTAATTATGGGTAATGACTGAGAAGTTACTTTAATAGTTGTTACTTAATTTTTACTCAAATTTAACTTATAATTAATAGTGAGTTGAACATTTTTATTCTTATCATTATCTTTTCATTTTAAATGACTTTGATTAATTAATTGCAGAAAAATTAATTTCAGGACATTTATTCTATCATCGTGTCTTAAGCTTGTTGCATTATTTAAATTTGTGCAATGAAATGGTATGTGTTGCCAAATTTACTATTATATATAACAGCAAATGTGAGGACTTTTGTAGTCCTCACAATAATTTTCCAATTTAAAAAAAAATTAATTAATTAATTACTTTTAGGTCCTAATCTTATTTATTTAAGTCAATTTTTTTGTTTTTTGTTTTTAAGGTCTACTTTTCAAAAACTATCGAACCTGGGGACTTTTGTAGTCCTCACAATAATTTTCAATTTTTTTTAAAACTTTTTAATTAATTACTTTTAGGTCCTAATCTTATTTATTTAAGTCAATTTTTTTGTTTTTTATTTTTAAGGTCTACTTTTGAAAACCTATCGAACCTCCTACCTCATTTTTCATGTTCTTTGGTTTTCTGGTTGGTGCTCGGGCTTAGCACGGGCCTCACATAACTAGTATTTATATATAAGGGACTACAAAAGGACTTTTGTAGTCCTCACAAAATTTTCCCAAAAAATGTTAAACTTTTCAATTAATTACTTCTAGGTCTTGGTCTTATTTTCTAAAGTCAAATTTATTTTTTGTTCTTATGGTCTACTTTTTAAAAGCTATCGAACTTCTACCTTATTTACCTGTTTTATATCCGGTATCTGGTACCCGCATTGGAGCTTGCCTAATCCAGATTCACATCGCATAGGGCCCAATCGGTGAAAGCGCTCCCTATCAAGGATTTTCATACTCAGGCTCGAACCCGATACCTCTGATTAAGGGAGGAACAGCTTATCCGCTGAACTTTATTTTCTCTGTTGCTTTCTTCTATTGATCTTATTTATTAACCTAAAAAATAGTCATTTCTTCGCTAGATATTCTTGCTTCTTGTTGCTCTTTGTTTTCTTCTTTTTCATTTGTTGCTTATTATAGATTTTTACATGTAAGCATTTCTTTTACTTTATATTTTTATTATGAAATTTGAGAATTTCTGAAAATTCTTTTTACTCATATGTCGGCATTTCTTTTACTTTATATTTATACTTTAATGAGCTCATATGTGTTTACTAGCATTAGTACAAAAATGATTTCAAGATGGTTTTAAAAATTATTAAATGAAGCCATATAATGTTGAAAATGAAGACAACATTATCAGTCAAGATCGGGTTATCTTTAAAATCTCTTGTTTGGTTAACTAAAATTAATCTTTTAAACACAAAATGAGTTTGGAGTAGGGCGGAATTAGAGCGTCAGCTACCGATTTGATCGGATTCGGCAACACTTTGGTTCAAATTTTGTATTTGTCTTAAAAGTTCATTAAATATGTATAAATTATTAATTTAGAACTAAATAACTTAAAAAATTAGGATTCGAAACTCATATATTTTAAATTATGGCTCCACATTTAATTTGAAGTAAATAATTTCATCAAAATGAAAGTTAAAATATTAAAGGAGTGAAATGAAAGTTTTGTTTTATATATTGAAAATATACTTATTTGAAATTTATACCAACATAAATTATATTTCTTAATTAAAATATTACTTTTTATATCTAGAGTTGGGCCTGGACTTAGCACAGGTCTCGTGAGACTAGTGGAGATATAAGGGGTGTTGGTGTAAGTTATGCGAGGGTGAATGGAAGAAGCCTAGTGGGTGAAGAGAGAATGAGAAGTAATAATAGAGTGGACCCACAACGTGAACTTGTCAATTGAAAAAGCCCTCACACAATTATGACATGGCATGTCTCACCCACCATAAAAATAAAAAAATCAACTTTTATACATAGTTATTGTTTTACATTTAAGTTTTATACTTCGTTAATAAAAAATACAAAAAAATAAGTATCATCATGTTACTTTTACATGATATAACAACCAACAAGTAATATGTTTTATTTTCAAAACTACTGATCCCACATTTTAAGGAAGTTTAGATATAGCTATATGATAGTATAAGCTATTAGGGTTTTGTCCTGATTTTCTTATCATATTTGAGTTTTACTTTTCTCTGTAAGGAAAATCAAAATATAACCATATTTGATTTACTTTTTCTGAAAAGAAAATATAATTCTTTTTCATATTTGGCTAGTCCTTTTCGCATAGGAAAATTTTTTAGACTTCTATATATTGAAGAATCCCTCTAATATAATAGAACACACAAAAAAGCATCCACAATGTATTCGTTTAAAGAGTTTTGTTTAGGGGGAGATTACTCTCTCAATAGTTTATGCATTTTATATTAGTTTTATCCATTGTTTTAAAAGGCAGTGTCAGGACTCGTCCCGGGGCTCGCCTCAGGGCAGGGCAGTGGCAAAACGCCCTGGGGCTAACGTGCGGGGCTTAGTTCCTATGAGGCTTACGCCCTAAGCGCCCAACCGTACGCCCTAAACACGCCTAACGCCCAACGCTCAGGGCTCACCTAACAGTTCTTACACAAATTATATTTTAAATTCCTTTATTAAAATCATTCACCCTCATGATTGTTTAACAAAATAATGATACTTAATAGTTTTTCATCTATAGAAATAGAAGATTGAGTGTAACTCATATAACAAGTCGTAATATTGGATATTTACTGTTTGAGAACGTCGTGAGGGTGAATGTCACTTAATTTAAAAAAAAACACACACATAGCGGAATTGTACATTTTCACTTGTCATTGGTCATAAGTCCTATGTATCAGAATTATCATATAATTTTATTTTTTGTTCATGAAGAAGTTATGTTTTAATTGTAATATTGATAAATTTTATTGATTATTTGCTTATAGGGAGATAAAATGAATAGTATGATAGTAATAGTGTTTTAAGAAACTATGTTTTTTTCCGTGTTTGAAAGTTAAAATGTTAGAATTGATTTGCATTTCATAATAGCTTTTATTTCATTGTATTGTTTATACTTGTAAAATTATGTTATATATAATTACAAGTTATAAGCGGTGTATAATGGATTGCTTTGATTATTTTTTTGTGAGGATCAAGCGCGCGCGCGCACACACACACATATATATATTTCATTTATTTACAGTTTTCTTTTATTTTTTTTATGTAATTTTACCTATTTAAAAATATTTATTGTAATTATATTATTTTAAGAAATACTAAAAATTAAATACTCATGGGGCTTACGCCCCGTGCCTCGAGGCTTACGCCTCAACGAGGCGTATGTAAAACGCTCCGCCTTACGCCCCCGCCTTTTAAAACACTAGTTTTATCCAATATGTAGATCACTTGACCAAACCATATTAAATATTATATTTCTTTAAGGAGGATTTTCTTTGTTGTTTGATTTATCATCGTTCAAGGTTTGCAATTGTAAGTTTTAGCATTGCGTCCCGATTATTTCGATCCCAACCTAAACAATTAATTAAAGCAATATTATATATAACTTAAATTCGTAATGGATTTACGTTGCCCCCTGCATTACCCACAAAATAGCCCACAAACTCAAGTTGGATGTGATAGCATGTTTGGCTAACATTCTTGAAAGCTAACAGCATTTATTTTTTCTTTCTTTAAAAGTATTCGTTTTTTTAGATTTGAGGTGCTTGGCAAACAAAAAAAAGTGATTTTGAGCCACAGAAGTTTTTTCTAATGTCGAAAATAAGTTATAAACTTTTGCTTTTTTCAAAAGCAAACAATTAATTTTTTTAAAGAAAAAAATATTCTTACTGTAAATTTATATCTTATCATATTATCCCTCAATAATTTAACGCATAGATCTTTCAATTGGATACAAATTCTTTTTTTCCTCTTCGGAATAGTCCATCAACTATTAATACGAGTTACTTCAATTCTCCCTTTTTTTCCACTTTTGCTTTCCTCTAATTTTTGCTCCCCCCTCTAGAATAAAAAAGTATCGCTAGAAAAAAATACGAGTTAAGTAATATTTTTCATATAACTTCAAAAGCTTTCATAATAAATATTTATCATATTTCATTGTTTAAACAATTTTAATAGTAAAGTGTATCATGATACTTGTCTTTTTTTTTTTTTTTGTAATTTGACAGTCAAAAAAACCTTTTGAAAAGATTGATCACATAGAATCTGCTTATCAGTTACTCTAGAAAAAGCACCTCTCGAACAAGTTGGCCAAACACAAATTACTTTTCTAAAAAGTTATTTTCGATAAAAGTACTTCTCAAACTCTCAAGATAATACTTTTGATAATTTGGTCAAACGAGCTTTAAATTTAATTTCCCATAATCTAACAAATGAAATCTTTTTGTTCTTTTAATCTCTTTTTTTCGCTGGCTTAAAACAAGAATAAAAAGAGAATTTCATCTAAGGATAACAAGGACAGCATATGGAAGGTGGGATTGGGAACTATGTACTAGTACTAAAATGCTCATAATTCTATTAGCTGGGTTGGAATTGGAATGAAGCGAACACAGCACTTGGATGGGAATCAGAACTATTGAGTGAGTTTCCTTTTTATAATATTTTTTCCTTATTTTGCTGGTTTACAAATGCAAGTGTTAATGACTAATTACCATTTTATTGACACTGTTATTACTCGGGAGTCAAATCACTAAAATATTTCAAACATATACTCCTTCTGTTTCAATTTATATGAACCTATTACTATTTGAGGGGTCTATGAGATGACTCTTTGACCATGTTTTCCTTGCATTTTTTCTAAATAATTTGAATTATATATTATCATAACATATAGTACTTTTCATGTAGTTTCTAAATATATAAATTTTATTTTTACAAACTTGAAAAATTTATGTCAAATTTTATGGTCAAAGTTATAAAGTTTGACCCTCGTACTCCGAAAAGGTTCACATAAATTGAAACGGAGGGAGTATTTACTAGTACTTTATATCTTTTATTACAAGAAAATGCAATATATAAGTTAAAGTATTCCTAACTCGTATTGGTTTCTAAATACGGAATAATATTTTCAAATCAAGAAATTAGAAATTAACGTCAGAATTAAGACAAAATTACTTAGGTGTATGCTTTAAATCTCACTAAGGACATTTCTACCCTTATTTAAAGGTCGACCCCTCATCAGAGGAAACTAAGGAAATTAATTTAACGGAAAAGGTCCAAAAATACCCCTAACGTATGGAAAATGGCTCACAAATACCCTCCATCCATCTATTGGTCCAAAAATACCCCTCCATCCACCTATTTGGTCCAAAAATACCCCCAACCTATTTTTTTGGCTCAAGAATACCCCTCAAACTAACACCCTAATTTTGATGGTATTTTTTCAATTTTAAAATGCCACGTGGCTTGTTTTGATTGGACACATTTTTTTTTTTTGCATTTCGTGAATTAATCAACGAAATATGTTTTTTTTATTTTTTTTATTTTTTTATTTTTGCATTTCGTGAATAAAAAAACGAAATAGGAAATTATAATTTTTTTTTTTTTGCATTTCGTGTATTAAAAAACGAAATAGGATTTTTTTTTTAATTTCGTTCATATAAAAACGAAATTGGAATATATATATATATATATTGCATTTCGTTGGTATATCTACGAAATAGTAATTTTTTTTGTATTTCGTTTATTAAAAAACTAAATATGAAAATAATTTTTTTTTGTATTTTTGTATTTCGTTTATATAAAAAAATAGGAAAATAATTTTATTTTCATTTCGTTTATATAAAAACGAAATTGGAATACATATATATATATATATATATATATGTATTCCAATTTCGTTTTTATATGAACGAAATTAAAAAAAAAAATATTATCCTATTTCGTTTTTTAATACACGAAATGCAAAAAAAATAATTATAATTTCCTATTTCGTTTTTTTATTCACGAAATGCAAATATATATATATATATATGTGTGTGTGTGTGTGTGTGTCCAATCAAAACAAGTCACGTGGCATTTTAAAATTGAAAAAATACCATCAAAATTAGGGTGTTAGTTTGAGGGGTATTCTTGAGCTAAAAAAATAGGTTGAGGGTATTTTTGGACCAAATAGGTGGATGGAGGGGTATTTTGGACCAATAGATGGATGGAGGGTATTTGTGAGCCATTTCCCATACGTTAGGGGTATTTTTGGACCTGTTCCGTTAATTTAATAAATAAATATAAAAAAGAAGAAGAAAATGCACATTGCTTATATGTATAAAATATAATAAATTAACTTACGGTGAGTCATCTTCCGATGGGCGCAACTGTGCAAGTGTTAGACCAACTTGACCAAACAATGCTTCCCACTTGTGATGATGGTCCAGCAATCTGTTTACTTTTGTTGATGTTGAAACTGTACACATTATTCGTAAAGGAGAATTCGTGTTCAAAGCAAACGTTGTTACATAATCCAATATTTTTTCCAGTAAACACAAAAGATGAAGAAAGAAAAAATGAACTTGAAAAGCTGTGTGAATTTTTGTATATATAGAGGACAATCTAAATTGATTTGTTTCTGATGATAATTGAGTTTCAAAATATTTCACTCAGAAATATAATAATAACATTTTATTAGCAAGCTCGTTCTAATCTTGAAGTACTTTTTACCCAATTCTTAGGAATATAGAAAGATCTAACTAGATTAGCAATAGTTATGAGGTCACATGTCACAGTGCAAATTAAGAAGTGGGGCTAGTCACAGAATGATAGTACTAATTTGTCGCGCTTCGTTAGCTTAGTTACGTGGGAGTCACATAAAGCGCTAATAAATTTAAAGAATTAAAGTACAAAAAATATATACTGCTACATGCACTTAGTAGTCAGTACCCTAGTCAAAGTATCATCGTCTACTTTATAAATTTTCCAAGACGTAATTTTCAAATGTGGCTTCTATGAATATTCAGTCGACCAAGAATGTTGCGTTAGTCTAAGATAGTCCAAACAAAGTTGTTTACTTTGAGTGATTGATTGGAAATTAGGTCTGATTTTGTTCTGTATATCAAACGTGTTTTTCTCTTTTGTGTTTTTTAGGAGAGGGTGGCATGTGAATAATTGTCGACGAAGAGATAATAAGACAGAAGATTTTTAAATCAGAAACTTAAATATATTTTTCACGATAAAATATGATAAATCTTCTTGTAAATGGAAAAGTTGTCTACCAAATTAGGTTGGATGGTCCCTTTAGGCTGTGAGATGATCTAATTAACATTACTTAATCCAATGTGCAGACATTTAGTAGTGGGATTAGTCATTAGTCTAACACGCTCTCATTACATACAAAGAAAAGCATATTTAAGAAAAATAAATAGCAAATTAAAAAGTAGACAACAACTTTCGGCTTGTTTTGTACTGGGCCCAATACATGAGCCGCCGATTCAACATATTTTTAGGTAAAAATATATTTCCAACTCACCCTGTACTCTAATCCAATTTGATTTGCCTAACTTGATGATTTCAGTTTTCACAAAATGTATCAGTAATAAAATATTTATTATCTTATTATAGTATAATGGGAAAAAAAAAAGTCATATGTCTTTTCTTTACCAACTTTATTTAAAGAATCAAAAGATCCATTTGAAAAAAGTAGTATATTCCTCCACTTTTCATTTCCCTTTCTCTTTTAACACTAGATGAGCCCATGCTTAGTACGGGCTCAACTTTATAAAATCTTGAAGATATTCTGGGCATTACAACAATCATTTGGTCATTTGGGAATTGAGATGCTAGGCACAACTTGAGATTGACTCAGTTATGAGCTCATTAATCACTACCATTTTCAGATGAGGTAGTTCATACAAAAGTATTTAAGGAAACATAACCGCTGAAAATACCATTTGGATAAGATTACATGCACTAAAATTTGTACTATTTTGCTTTCAATTGACAAATTGAGATCTCATATGCTTGTGTCTCTCTAGATCTCTATAAGATAATATTAAAATCTCTCTAATCTACTCGTAACGGACATGGCGAGCATTTACTTGATCCTCAATGCTTCTTCTGCTAGCATGTGGCTTTTTCATTCTCTGCAATCAACAAAAGTAAATTTATAATTTACATTGCAACTAATATTTGAATAGCACATTCAACTGACATGATTATGTGAATATTAAGTGAGATGTGCATGCTCCCGGTGACTACTTGAAGAATGAAATAAAAAGATAAGTCCGAAAATTTTGGGATCCTCGATGAAAATATATCAGCTACTCTTTCTAAGTCATTAAGTCAACTATGATAAAGTAGATCATCGATGAAAATATATCAACTACTCTTTTTAAGTCATTAAGTCAACTATGATAAAAGTAGAAATCTGAGGGAATTTAGGCGAGTCTATAGAATAGATGAACTTTGTACTATTTTAGCATGAAAGTGCATGTTTGATGGAATAGGTCAACAGAAAAGAACATAGAGCCTGTTTGGATGGGCTTATGCCTATAAGCTGTTTGCAGCTTATAAGCTAAAAAAAATAAGTTGGGGTAGTCTAACTTATTTTTTTTGGCTTATAAGTTGTTTTCAGCTTATAAGCTGCTTTAGATAAGCTAAGTCAAATGGGCTCAATTAATTTTTTGAGCTTATTTTAAGCACAAAATGACTTTAAGCTGATCAGTCAAACACTCAAAAGAGCTGAAAATAACTTATAAGCAACTTATAAGCCAATCCAAACGGGCTCATAAAGACAGAGACAAGGAGATATACCAATGAATGGATAAAAATTCTATATATCCTAGCTCTTAGAACTATATTATAGACTGTATGAAGGGCTTTGAAAGTAGAAGCACTTTCCTTCACACTGGGTTGAAAATAGTTAGTATCAATGACTTGTTACGACCTTGAGCAATTATAGTTATGTCCAGGGCATAATTTCCTAGAGAAATGGTACTGTCATTGATAACTGAAAGCAATATAGTTAAATCTAGAGCAGAACTTTCAACATCTGTTTAACAATTCCTTGTCATTTGTCTATGTGAGCAAAACGCTTGCTTGAAGTGGATTTATGTTTGTTTGTATCCTACAGAAGTATCATCAGTAGGTATAATATCAGACCCATCCTCAACCTGATTTGTTTACTTTCTTTTCCACATCCCTGTCCAACAACTCTGTCTTCTTTCTCCTCCACCTAATACTCTAAATCAAAGTTTCTAGTAGATTTATCATCAGTCTGTCTCCTTTGGAAGTATCATCAGTGGGTATAATCCTCAACCTAATGTGTTTTCTCTTCCTTTCCACTCCCTATCCAACAAATATTTGTCTTCTTTCTTCTCCTGCTAATACTCTAAATCAAAGCTGTTTAACCTTGCATTTATGCAACAAGGGCTCATCTACAACAATGTTCTAATATAAAGGCCACAACTATTGTTCCCACGCCTCCTCTTCCTTGCATTCCTGTACATAATCATTTTCATAGCTTTCACCATAATCATTTCTTCTTCTTCTTCTTTATAATTTACTTCTGTTAGTTTTGAGCCATTTGTGCAGCAAAATAATCAGTGAAGAACTATAAGCAATGAGAACTATACATGATTAGCTTGATCTTGATAACATAACGAACTCTTCAGTAGCAAAGAAAGTATCAAAGTAGATTGAAGAAACTTGTCTTACCAAGAACATCATAAGAACAAGACAACTTGATATATACCAAGTGACAACTTTGCTGGGATGTAGCTTGATGGACATGTATCTTAGCCATATTACATAGAGCCTATGAACTGAATAGTGCTTTTTTTTGTTTTGGAATAGTGCAATTTAGTTTTGAGAATTATCAGTTTTATGTAATTACTTGGTTTCTTGAACTAAACTTGTGCCTGAATGAGCAATAATATATACTGGCAAGCCTATTTGTGATGATGTGATAAGTTGCAATTGAACCACAAATGAAGTTAAGGTCCGTAAGATAGGAAATTAAGTAGAGCTAAGGTAGCTAATTCCTATGTCTACCACGGTTATCACTACCAAACTTCAGTAAGGCAAGAACAGAAATGTTTTAAGCCAAGTATCAGGATTCTTGTATGTTGATTGGGGAAACTTAGAAAAAGACAACTGAAATAATATATTATGTGTAATATCATTCAATAAGGGCATAGGATACACTACCAAAACATTGCAAGTTGTGGTTACTCGGTTTGAGAAGTTCAACATTTGTCTAAAAGTGCATTTTCTTTTCCTCCTAGAGAACCAAGGCTTGACCTGGAACATTATGTAATAAGTGAAAGTGAAATCTCACATTGTTTCAGGACTTCCTAATTGGCTTTCCCATTTTATTATCAGAACTTCAGATCATTGCTCCATCAATAAATTTTATGACAAGCTTGAATCGTATTGATCTAATTATTATCGGCTAGTACATAGATGAAGAACATTCTTATTGAGTTACATTTCAGTACAATAGAACTGATAGAATTGCAGGTTGATTATACATTATGAAATTTAATGGCAAATATATTAGCAAGAAAGGTATTGCTCAAATGTAAATTGACCAATATTGCACTCTTATTAGCTAAGTACATTGTCACATGTCAATCAATACACAGGGGAGGATCGACCACGAACCCAATACTTTCAACGAGGAGTATAAATTTATGTATAAAAATTCACTAAAATTACAATAAAAGAGTTACATGAACCCGTAAATTTAAAAATATACTGAGTTAGCTTTAAATCGTGGATACGCCCCTGGCAATACTATGGATATGTGTTTCACTTAAGAAAGAAATAAAATGTGTTGAGGACCTTATGGTAGCAAAGTGCAGGCACAACCATCACCAACAAGTAGCCAGTGACATATATCCTATGAAGCTCTAAACCTTTTGTTATCAGTTGTGTTCTCGAGTTTTCTTTTCCCTTAACAGATAAAAGAATGAAAATATAGTTCAATAAAACTAATTGAAAGAAGTATTTCCAAATGAGCAACAAAGAAAATCGACATAGGCACATGGTTTAAGCAAACATGGCCCAGAACGTAAAGGCCACAAAAATAGTTGCAGAAAATTGCTAAATCAAGAGTTAAAAACAAAATAGAAAATCAATTGCCAAGCTCTGCACTTGATTATCTTTTATAGTCTGTTTGGCCAAGTTTCTAAAATTAGCTTATTTTAAAAAGTACTTTTTTTTAAAAGTAATTTTCAAAAAAGCACTTTTGGCCAAAAACACTTTTGGCCAAAAACAGTTTGTGTTTGACCAATTAATTAAAAAAAATACTTTTGATAAGCAATTAGTGTTTGGCCAAGCTTTAAAAAATATTTCTGTTTGTATTTTTCTCAAAAGTACTTTTAAAAAAGTGCTTTTGGGCAAAAGCTATTTTTTTCAGCTGCTGAAAAACTGCTTCTGCTACACTCCAGAAGCACTTATTTTCTCCCAAAAGCTTGGCCAAATACTTCACTTTTTTTTAAATAAGCACTTATTGAAAAAATAAATACTTTTAGGGGAAAAATAAGCTTGGCCAAACAGGCTATTAATCTAAGATGAAACAGACATAGAAGAGAGAGTGAAAGAGAGGGGGATTGAGATTGAGAATATAGAAACATAGAGCCTATTTGGATTGGCTTATTTTAGGTGCTTTTAAGCACTTTTGTAGTGTTTGAATAAAATAAAAAAAATGCCTAATGACAAAAATAAGTCAAAAGTCATGAGTTACAATTACTAAGTTATGATTTTTGACTTATAAGTCAAAAGCCATAAACCCATCCAAACAGGCTCATAGCATTTCAATTGAGGGTTAAATGATATTTTTACCCCTGGTTAAAGGACAAGGTTCTAGAATTAGGATGCATATATATATATATATATATATATATATATATATATATATACATACTAGATATACGTAAAAGGCTCGTTTTACAGGCCCAACATTATAATTTTAAATTATATTTGTAGGTGCTCAATTATTTTTCTTAAAATATGTTAATCATTAATATTTCAGCTAAGAATGGTAGAGAATGATAATCACACTTTAAAATAAATTATCTTCTCTATTATTATAAAATTAAATAATAGTAGTAACTTACAACTTGTTTAAGTTGCCACAAATAACATTAAAAGATTATAGTCTGTATTTTGCCTTATTTTTAAAAATATAACTCACACTTTTTATAGGTGACTGTCTAGCTGAGCTACCACTGGCCTGGAACGGCTACGGATGGACTAGAATGGGAAAGGCCTCTGGAATGGGAGCGGCCTCATTTGCCTCATCTACCAGATGGTGTCCTCCATCACCAGGTCCTCTAGCAGCACCGCGTCCTCCTCCTCGTGCCGCCTGATACTCACCCTCTGGAACAGGATCATACATGCGCCTAAACCCTCCTGCCTGCCGGACACCGTCCTTGGATATCCGTACCATCTCTGCCGCAACCCCCGCAACCCCGGGGTAAGACATACGCTTTAACCCCAATATCCTGCCTGTCAGATATCGTCCTCGGATATCCGTACCATCTCCGCCACAAGCCCCGCAACCCCGGGGTAAGACATATGCTCTAACCCTAATATGCGTAATCGCTGTACGACCACCAGCTGCATTTGTGTTCAATAGTAAAAAAATAGTTATTTTTAAAACATAATAATTAATACAATTAAATAAATCTAAATACGATAAACTTACCAACGCCTCGACCCTTCGGCGGAGAATTACACTGTTTATACATGGTCAAAATTATTTTTTGTGTATAGATAGTAGATGTTAAAGTGCAAGACGGGGGGGGGGGGGGGGGGGATTGTTAAAAATTTTCGATCTGTTAGTCGACTAGGTTAAACCAGTAGTCGACTACTTACTCAGTGAATGCTAAGGTAAAGTGCAGAAAATAAATGACACACGTATTTTATACTGGTTCAGATTCAATGTGAATCCTAGTCCAGTCCCCTTGGGTTGCAAGAGTGTTCTCTGCAGCTCTTTTATAAGGTTTGGTACAATGGAGGTTTTGAATGAAGTTCCTACGTCTACACTCAAAACACTCTTATTCTTTTTGATACAAAGCCTCACAAACTGTAACTCTCCTTTCTTTTTTATTACATTATAAATCACTCAAACTAACAATGTTTGTTTAAAAGTAAAGCAGAGCAATGGAGGGAATGAGACTGTTGCATAAGTCTTGTGTTTGTGAAGCAGCTCTTTTATAGCGTTTTAGGCTCTTCACGCAGAGAGATCAACCCAAGGGATTTGATCCTTGAAAATGGAATTAACGATCCTATTTCCAAGAATAAGACTGAGCTTTTGCTGCTTTCCTTGTGCGTCGAGGCTGCATCAAGATTATTACACTTCATGAGATATGCCTTTTAATGTTGGAGATGGCCTTTCCTTCTTTGAAACGATTTGATGTTGCTGGAATATTTCTTCTTTACTGTTGCAGATATCTTTTCCTTTCTTGAATGATTTTGTACTGCTGTTAGCAACGTTAGGGCTGAGAAGTCATTACTCGAGTGAGCCCAACTCCTTGGAGCTGTTCTGTGGGCTTCCATCTTGTTGGGGCTGTTTTGTGGGCTCACATATATTCCTTGTGCGATTTAATTACTGTACCTGTACAAGTAAAATTGTCATCATAAAAACTTGACACTAACAAGATGTTGAACCCACTTAGACTTCTTCGTGTGTTTACTTCTTTATATTTTGAACCCCCTTATCACAAATCCTAGTTCCGCCACTGTTTCTAGCCAGCAAAAGTGATATTTAATTCAATTGTTATGCTTTTGTTTGAATCCCGGAAGAACTTAAAATCTGGTTCTGTCCCCTTCTAGACTAAGATAATAGAATGCTTCATTTGATTATGGTTCAAGTGCCTGGAGCTTTTAGGAAGCGGTTTGTTTATTTAAAATGTCCATTTCTTGTGAAGGTTTCCTTTGTATTACATGTTATAAAAATTTAGTTTCTTTAGACAAATTACCTTGTTTAAGAACGCGTTTAGAGACCATGCTTGTAAAAATGTTAATTTTTCTCTGCTTTTGTTAAGTTCTATATAAGCATGAAGCACACTTCAATGTGGCCTAACACGTTAAGAGTGATGTGTTTGGTTTTCAGTATCCTAGAAATTATGATTTCTTTCAAAACTTATTCTGTTTAAGTATTTTCTTAGCCTTGAAATGATTTGTCAAATGCGGTTTAATATGTTATGTGATCATCTTACAGTGGTTCAAGGTTATATACATATTTTTCTTTCAGTTCAAACCCAGGATCTGAGATACATGTTTTTAGTCTACTGTTAAGAATGCGGTATATGTTTCGGTATTTCATGTGCTAGAAATCCTGATCTAATACTTATTACTCCCTCTGTCCCAAAAAGATTGTCCTCCTTTTCTTTTTAGTCCGTCTCAAAAAGATTGTCTCCTTTTTATATTTAGAAACAATTTAATTTTATGAGATGATTTACAGCCACACAAATATCTAAGACTTGTTTTGGACCACATATTTCAAAAGTCTTCCTTTATTTCTTAAACTTTGTGTCAAATCAAAAGAGGACAATCTTTTTGGGACGGAGGGAGTATATGTTTATGAATTGTGTCAAGGTATTTTGTTTATGCTCGAACACTCTGCTATTGGCACCATCTTATTAAGTTCATGACTTTCGTTCAGAAAATATAGGAGTTGGTCTCTCTAAAACTGTGCAGTTGCTTTAAAGTAGGACATGTTGGGATTAGGATTTTGTATGCACTTTATGGAATGTGCTCTTTCTTGAATAATAAAATGTTCTGTGAATTTTGAATGCATAGGATACTTTCTGTTAGTTTATTTCCCTTGTTTCACATAGGAAACACGCTTTAGATTTATGCTAGTACAATCGAGTTAAATTTCCTTTCCTGATAGAGTACATTTATTAGGATCGTAAGCAAAGAGCAATATTATTTTTGAAACTCTGTATCCATTAGCTGTGTTTGGGATAATATCTATACTTCTAAAACTACTTTATTTTTCGTATTTTTATTAAAGAGTATTTTCTTCATGTTTCAGTTAAAAGAGTACTTTCTTTTTGTTTCCTTGTACATCTATCTTTTCATGTGATAAAGGATAAATGTAATGAGAAATGGATCTCCTAGATTCTTTATTGTGAAATTAACATGTTACGGGTTTGTGCAGATTTATGTATATCTGGTGTTGCTAGTAATCTTTAGTTGGTCATAATCCCGTGTTAAAAAATATTTCCCTTTAAATTATGAAACATATATTGCAGTTCACTTATCTTATTCATTTTCCTTCCTTTTAATTTATTGAGCATGAACAAATTTGGGAGCATTTGGAGTTGTGCCGTGACTCCATTTTCTGCCCCGAATTAGAAGAGCACGAGCAGCCGCATTTTCGGCTAGAGTCTAGCAACCCCATTTGCATCAAAGCGTCCACGTCCCTCGTCCTCTCTTTAAATTTTATATCTTTTGTATTGATAAGTGATATGCTGATTGACTAACGTTTTTATGGGTTTGTATTCATAGTATTCTGTTTCTAGCTTGTTAGTAAACTCGTGAATAATGCCCGAGAATGATTGTAAGTGTAATCGATTGCCCCTTTCCCTTAGGTATCAATCTTGGCTTAGAATAATAGGTTTCACTAATCGTTTAAACAATTGTCTTTAGCATGCTTCCAGGCTTCTGGCATGCTTCAGATAAATTTTCACAAAGAAAAATTGTAGTCTCTTTTACAAAGCAGCTCTTTTTTTAAGTCTCATTCTTGAAGTCACAATGGATTTTATAGAAGAGGGAACAAATCCGGTTCCTATTAGTATACTTGTTCATATTCACGTTTTCCTTTTTTACAGTCTGTAACCCAGGAAAATAAGTTTAAAAGTGCAGATGACATTGATTTATTTTGGAAAATAAGTGCAGAAATGAATTGCATCAAAAAAATGATTTTTTGGAAGCCCCGAAGCTGAAGCATGTTGTTAGACCTCATTTTGTTTCTGATACTAACATGAAACCTTTTTTTTTTGCACGGATTTCCCTTCATTTGGGGTGGTCTTTAATTTTTGGCCTTCAAATTGGTGGTCTTTAAGTTTTGTCCTTCGCCTAATACCCCGAGGTTGTGCGTTCGAACCCTAGCTCAGTTAAAAAAAATAAAAATCGTAAGGCAGAATTTTGCAAATCTGCTCATGCAAGGCAGAATTTGGGCCTTAAGGCAGAATTTTGTAAATTCTATTCATGTTCAAATTTTGCCTTAAATGCCCAAATTTTGTCTTAAGGCAGAATTTGCAGCGAAATTCTGCCTGAAGGGCAAAGTTAAAGACCACAAATTTGAGAGGTAAAAATTAAAGACCTCCCCCAGCTAAGGACAATCCTGCAAATTGCCCACATGAAACATGCCCCAATTCTTTAAGTTTAATACAAGAAAATCATATTAGGGCCCAAGTATAGTGACTCAAGCTATTTTACAAGAGCTACAAGGTACATACTCCATTTTCATACATACATACATACATACATGTATACATGTATGTATATATGTATATTGTACGTAAAATAGTATAAGGTGTAGAGTAAGAGGATGTGTGTGTGTACATTACCATCGTATCATTGATAACTTTTTTAAAATTATATATTATATACGATCTCTACATATGATACATATGTCGCATATACATGCTATTTTCTCATAAAAAATGTACATCCTCTTACTCTACACCTTATACGATTTTATGTACAATATACATCACATACATTTTTCTCATGCATACATTATCGTCAACTACCTCTTTTATAAATATGCATTTACTCGTAGCTATAACAGCTTTTTAAAAACCATTTTTTTTACATTTTACTTTAGGAAGTAGTCTCTTTTCGTGTTTCTTTAAAAATAGGTAATAACAATAAGTAATCCCGCTCTAGTGTTAGTTAAACTAAGTTTAAGGACTGTCTTCGGATAGGCTCAGTGGGTGCTTAAAACCTTCCCCTCGAGCCCCTCGGGGTAAATAAAACCCTTATCTCGAATCTCATATGTTTCAAAGACTAAAAACGGAGTTTACATTTTTACAAATGGTTTCCTAATATTTCCTAAAATTAGGTGGCGATTCTGAATATGTTCAAAACCAGAGGCAACATAGTCATAAGTTGTGAAATAGTTTTAATCCGTTAAAAATACGGCATAATAAGGAGTAGAGGCTTAAACCTAAGTTATGACTTGGGATTTTGAGGATTTAGTGTGGTTCCTATTACTTGGTGATTATGTTCGGTTGCTTGTCTCTCTACTCGTAAATTTCAGTCTTTCATCGTCTCACTTTAGTTCTATCGATTGGATTGGTTATTATACTTGGGTTGCGGGCGTTCGAAGGAATTGAGGGGAATTTGACAGACTTGGGGTTTAGAATCTTCACCATAAGTTGATTCGGCTATTGATTATGTGTGTATTTAGTGGATATTTTATGCATGTCTGCCTATCTTCGTTGATTTTGTACTTGTATACGTGAACTAATCTTAGTCGGCTTATGATACTTACCAGTACGTGTGGTGTACTGATACTACCTTGTTGCATTCTTTTCTGAGTGCAGAGTTTGAGTTTGGTTCATCTTCGAGACCCCATACCCAACCTTGAGGCTATATGTTGCTGTCATTCTAAGGGTGAGCCACTTTCCTGCCATGCGGTCCGGGAGTTCATCCTGCTTGTCTATCTTTCATTAGACATGGCTATTGTGATTTAGACTTTGTATTTATTCTTAGACACATTTGGATAGGTCGTTCTTGTACGGTGACTTCACTTTCTGGGGTTGTATTGACTTAGTATCTTTCGCACTTATTTATATGATATGACATAGACTTATTATGTATTCATCTTGGTAATTGTGTTAATTGAATTGTTTAAGAAATGAATTGAGCGGATGGTTCGCCTACCTAGGGGAAAGTGTAGGTGCCATCACGACTTGTGATTTGGGTCGTGACAGTAGCAAGATAGCATTAGTACAAACAACACGTACTGAGTAAGCATTATAGGCCGACTAAGATTAGTTCACGCATATAAGCATAAAATCAACAAGATAAGCAGAAAAGCACATAATATCCAAACCAAGGTCACAAAATATCACATAACCGAATCACAACCTAAGGTGAAGCTTCTAATCCACAAGTTTGTCAAGTCTCAATAACTCTCGAACCAACACAATACCATCACAACAAATCAGTGGAATGAAATGCAGTGGCCAATGCAAGTAATCTGTACACACATGCTCCGGGCGGAGAGTTATCGAAGCTTCGACAGTCATGACCGAGGGGGGTGGGGGGGCCCATGGTGTCACGCCCCGAACCTGGGCCTGGACGTAACACGGCACCCGGTGCCTGACTGCATGTGACCGAGCGAACCAACTGGCTGCTGAATCAACATGTGATACCAAAACATAACTAATTTATAGAATAAAACTAACACATGCTGATCAACTGAAAGTCTCACTGAAATATCATAATGCGGAAATACTTAAGCAATCTGAACATATATGAAATTAGCCAACATGGCTAAACCAAACAACTGAACGACTGCCAACAAGGCTAACATAATAAATATCTGACTGTCTGAACTGTGTCTATGAAGCCTCTAAGAGTACTGAATAATAGAGCTGTCTATAAACTGAAATAACTGGATAGCTGACAACGCCCCGAATGAATGTGGGGCTCACCAATAGCTGATATGTGCACTCCTAATTAGCTGAGTCGTCAACCTGTGTATCGTTACCTGCATCGCGAGATGCAGGTCCCCAAGCAATAAAAAGGGACATCAGTACATTTGAATTGTACTGGTATGTAAAGCAACTGAAGCAATAAAATACTGGAACTGAAACTGAAACTGAAACTGAACTAAACAGGAAAGTAAGAAGCTGAAGTACTCCCTGTTCTGGATGAAGAATCACCTGTAAAACTGTAATTATAACTGTGGCCTCGGGCCCAAATAATGTGCACAAAAACTGTGGCCTCTGGCCCAAGCAATACGTATGCATAAACTGTGGCCTAGGGCCCAAAAGTACAGATACAGGTGTTCAACATTAACAATTCACAAAACTGAGACTGGCTATATCTGATAGCATGATAACTGTTTCTGATTATGGGACTCTTGTAAATAACTGGCTATACACTGACTGAGACTCATGTGATAATAATGCATAAGTCTACAAAGATTACGTGTTGAGTTCATGATGTTCAAAGTGACAACCATGAACGAATTTTGTAACTGCAACCTTAGAAGATAACAGTTCTATATCATATCATGAAACTAGGGCTAAACTATATTCTGAGTCAAATTGCTAACAAGTATGAAGAATGAGGCGTAGGGAGAATTATGAACATTCCCTAACGTAGATAGTTAGCCTCACATACCTTAATTCCAGCCTTTGAGCGTAATACAATGTTCGTCACCCCTTTCAACTTTGATCTATAGCAATACAAGTCAAAGGGATTCTATATTAGCAATAATATTCATGATTTGGTCATCTAAGCATTTTATCAAACACTTAGTGGGCATAAAGCTTCACAATCTCCATTAATGGTGTTTCTTCACCCAATTCCCATTCTATTACTTCTGGGTG
Organism: Lycium barbarum; assembly: GCF_019175385.1. Taxonomy (NCBI): domain Eukaryota; kingdom Viridiplantae; phylum Streptophyta; class Magnoliopsida; order Solanales; family Solanaceae; genus Lycium; species Lycium barbarum. The sequence continues at coordinate 70,814,690 of NC_083348.1, read as the reverse complement.
ATTCTACAATCTCAATTAGGTGTAATAACGTCATTCTTCATCACCCACATGAATACAACAATCCCAAATCAACAATCCAAAACTCTAGCATAATTCATATAATTTCCTTTATCAAACCCATTTGTTATTCTCCCAAGAATTCATCAATTCTCAACTATAAATGATTTGAGAGTAGGAATATTACCTTTTGTGAGCATCCACCACGAAATCAACTTCCAAAGTTTGATTTGTAGCTTAGAACGACGGCAAGAACTTGTACTACACTTTATCCTTCACGAGCCTTGGGATTTGAGGCCTTCAACTTGTTGGATCCTCTCCTTTCTCTCTCTAACTATCCTTTCTCTCTCTCTAAAATCTGAAAATATGAGGGAAGGAGGCTGCTAGGGTTGGACATTTCCCTTAAATATTAAGTGGAAATGGGTCTGACCCAACTTGAGTTCGGGTTGGACCAAGTCCACTGTCCAGCATGACCTTTCTGTCTTAAAACGTTCATATCGTCCTAACCAGATGTCTCCTCGTGGCCCATAATATACCGTTGGAAAGCTATTTCAATTATCTACAACTTTCATGTTATACATTTTTCCAAATTCCCAACTTATAATAGGGTTATGGCCTCCCGAATTTAGATCAGCCGAAAACGTACTTCCAATCGACGGCTCATTCGACGTTTCGTCGATCAGATCGACGAAACGTCGATCTCCTCCGTTGAATTGGCCAAATTTCCAGTGAACAATGCACATTCGACGGTTCAAAGGACGAACCATCGATAAGATCGACGAAACGTCGATCTGCTCCGTCGAATTGATCCAATTTCCAGTGAACAATGCACAATCGACGGTTCAAAGGACGAACCGTCGATCAGATCGACGAAACGTCGATCTGCTCCGTCGAATTGATCCAATTTCCAGTGAACAATGCGCAATCGACGGTTCAAAGGACGAACCGTCGATCAGATCGACGAAACGTCGATCTTCCCGTCGAAGTCACCCATTTCCCAGCGAAGACAGGCTTCAGTAAAATGGGCATAACTTTTTGTACGTAGCTCCGTTTGGGCTAGGCGACCTATCATTGGAAAGCTATTTCAAAGATCTACAACTTTCATCAAGGAAGCTTTCCCAAATTCTAAATATTTAAAGGGGTTATGATCATAGGAAGTAAGACCTTCCACAAACTCATTGGCAAACATGCCCTGTAGAGTGGTTTTCAACTTTGCTTTGCCCAAAGACATTTCTTATGACTTAATTAGTTTTCAAGACACTTCCTATAACCCTCATATTGGTTCCATTATATTGTCATCTTATGAGTCGAACTTTCACTCGAAGCTACGAGGTGTTACACATGGCGTCTATGTACCCTCACTACATCCGGAACATGTACCATCGAAGTATGAGAACCATATCCCAACACAACGTTCGAAACATTTTCCATCGGACTTTGAGAACCATACCATAACATAACGCCCAGAACATTTTCCATCGAAATTTAAAACATTTTCTTACATAATAGCCAAAAGTCTTTCCTCAATCAATTTTAAACCGTTTCCATCATGAATGAGATGTATGTGACATGAATGGGAAGTCATATGATGCAATATAAGTAGACTTACTATGAGAATTACCATATCATAGGCCAAATCACTCACACAAGATGAGAATCATCATATCATAAGCCAAATCACTTTCACAAGATATCAATAAATCAGGGAAATGTAGTAACTATCATTTCCAAACCATAGCTATATCAATCCATTCCAAATCGCCACAGTACGAATGCAAATACACCATCGCAATGCGTAAATAACTGCGACTAGCCGACATAATCGGAAGTAATACCAACCTAGGCAATATCCAACCCAACATCATGCTTTCTTCCGTCAATTCTACACAAATATACGTTTCGCTAATCAAAGTCTAACTAAGGTAAGCCATAACCTACCTCGGTTGCCAAACAGGTGCCACAAACTAATCTACTTGAGCCTTTCCTTTCCTCTTCGGAGAACCTCGGAACGATTAACGTCTATCAAGTATGAATGCTACATTAGAATATTAATCTAAGGATATCCAAAATGCCATAGTTTTACCCAAAACCCCAAAATGGACCCAAAATAGCCTAACTCGAGCCACAAGGGCAAAAATGTAATTTTATTAAAAGATCGGGCTCAATATAATCAAAATAGTACTCGACTAGTCTTGATGAGTCCAATGATACTCATATTGCCATACTTTAATTCGACATCTAAAACGAACCCAAAAAGGTAACCTTGAGCTCGCAAGGGCAAAACTGGAATTTTATTTCAAAAATAGTTTACCCATAGCTTAATTAGTCTAGATTTAGAAAATCCACTCAAAAATCTATCATCTTGACCTTCAAAATCATGATTTACCATTTTTCAACTTTTGGGTTCAAAACCTCAATTTTCCCCAATCAAACTCGGATAAAATCGATAACCAACGAAAATAAACTTGAGGAAACATCCTACTAGAACTCGCCCTATGACCTCGGTAACCGTGTTGCCCATTCCCGCGGGTCAAAATCATACTAACGGGATCCGGGGAAGGGTCCTCGAGGGTAAATGGGTCAAGTGCAATAACGACCAAACGGGTTGTTACACATTAACATAAAATACGTTAGTTTAATTAAAAATTATGTTTTAGTTTAAAATAGTTAAGATAAAAAATCTGATAAATTCCGCACCAAAACTAATTAATAAACTAATCTAACTATCATCGTTTTAATAATGATATAGATATAGATGTTGTTTTTGGGCTGCTATTTAGCTAAGTATTCTAAAATATTTTTCTATCAAAGCATATTTATAGAATTTTTTTACTAAATCGATCTAATGTGAAAATTTTAACCCAAATATCAAATACTTGTATAATCTATAAAATATTTCATAAAAAAACTTATTTATAATATTTCTTTGGCTAAACAAATCTAACATGAGAATTCTAGCATAAATGTCAAAAAATTTATACTTTGAGTTTTCTATATATACTATATTCTTATTGATATGTAAGTCTATCTCAATTATTACTTTTTATTTGCTAATTTATATATTACTAAACTATAAAATAAAAAAATGTCTCGTGCAAGTTCATCAAAAAGTTCTAATGTCCAAGATGGAGTAATACGAATGTTCACTTGGAATATTAATAGAAGTGAAAGCTATCATCGAGAAATAGAACAAACGTTGGAGGAGTACAATCCTCATATAGTTATACTCCAAGAGGCCAAGAAAAACACCTACAAATGGAAAAATCATATTAGAAGCCTTGATAACGATCACTTAGTGTTAATGTGGGACTCGAGTTATGTCGATCTTGTTAGTACTGGTAGAGAAAAAGATGGCAAAAACTTATATTTATGGGCAGAATTTAAATTAGTTGGAAAAACATTTAAATTCCTAGTTATTGGAGTTTATGGAGATTCGGATAACGGTCTAAATTTAAGGCCACTTGATGATTTATTGACTAATGATGATCCATGGATTATGTTGGGGGACTTCAACCTAACATTATCTAAAGAGAGAACCTTCAAATCTCCGAGTAACGATAAAGCTGAACTACCAAATTTCATAAAATTCTTGGCCGAACCTCATGTTGAAGAAGCAAAAGCCGATCCCGATGAGTACACATTTGGGGATAACCGTGAAGTAAAAAGGTTGTCCAAGCCAGATAGAATTATTTATAATGAAAAATTTACGGAGTCGTTTAAAATTGATAAGCCATCCATCATAGGAACCAATAAATCTGACCATTTGCCTATTTTCATACAATTTAAAAAGTCAACTTAGGTCAATATTGTAAATTTTATGTGTTTTACCTACTAATGAAAAATATTATTATCTAATTCTTAACCTAGTTTTCATTAGCTGCAAATTGATTCTTGTGCCTCTCATAACTTTGTCATGTTATTTTGCCTTCTTTCCCAACCAAAAGCGATTCTTTCCTTTCATCAAACCTAAATCGCGTAACTTCGAGCTTCTAAGGCTCCAATGAATTCCTTTATCAGGTGCCCTTTTGCAATTTCTTTTTGTAAACCTCTTATACAGGCAAGCATGCTTGTATAAACTTTGCAATGTTCTTGAATATGTTATTTTAGGAACCGTTTGTACAACAAATAGGGGGAAAAAAACTTATGTTAAAAGAAGTATGTGGAGAAAGAATGATGCAAGATTATAGCTGAGTTAGCATTGTAATAGCTATATTAGTTAATTAACTGATGTGTAATAGTTGTATTAGTTAGTTAACTGTTGATGTGGCAGAGTTAGTTAGTAGTGTTTAGGAAGTTAGTTAAAATCCCAAAGTTAGTTGAAGTCCAGAAATCAGTTACAGTGGTTAGCAAGCAATTAATTGATTAGCAGTTGAGTAGATTCATTTGATAAATACCTTGTAATCCATACAATCAATTCATTCATGAAAATACTATCTTCTTTCTATCTCTCTCACTAATTCTCTTAGCTAAATATCTCGGTTGAAATCCCTATGTTAGCCTACAGTTCTTCAAGTTTTCAACTTGTAGATCTGTTGTTTCACTTTGATTGCACTGTGTGCATCAAAGAAATGTGTATTTGTTATTTGTTTGAAGATTTGTGCATTATTGGAATGCGAAACCTTTTCCATGAAACCACTTAAAAAAAAACTTTTTAAATAATTTCCACCAACAAATGCCACCTTTGTTATTGTAAATTATTGTTTATAAAATTTCAGTTTATAGAGTAATGTTGGATGACCCAAAAGGAGTTGGCACACATCATGGCACTGAAGTAGAAATTGAGCCAGATTGGAGTAAATATTGATTCATGTGCGCCAGGCTAGTAATCTAGTTTGCTTTGTCCAACGGTGAGTTCCTAAGAGGTCTTTTGCTAACTTTTTTTGAAGAATATTTTGTATGAAAGAAATTATGGACACATCTTTGCATCTGTATGATGTCTGGAAGAACACATCTAGTTTGACAAAGTAGTTTAGGCATAAAAGTAATGAACACTATGTTTGTGTAATTTTATATATGTCTGTATAATTGTGTATAGTGGGAGTATTTGTTCTAATGTACATATATAGATATGTTTGTATAATTCTCAGTATTGTTGCCTTCTGTTTTGCTCTTGTTTTGTTTAGGCTTTTGAGATTGAGATAGTGATGGTAATAAGGGATATGTTTGTATAATTCTATATATGTTTATATAAAATTCTATACTGTGTTTTACTTAAGAAAAAGTTGCAGGTAAGGCCAGCTACAGACCAGTTATATACTACGTTTGAAGGAGTAAAGCGAAATATCTTACGCCTTGAAGATGGAATATGCAGTTGTGGGCAATTTCAAATGGATGAACTTCCATGTCGGCATGCTTGGGCAGTTTTAAAGCTCAACAAATTGACGCCTTCCAAGTTTTGTTCATATTACTATAGAAGGGATCATATCCTTGCAACTTATGAAATTTCAGTATATCTTTCAAAATTAATTTGTTAGGTGGAGATTTTCTTCGGAACTTTAAAATCTCCTGCAATTCTCTCATTCTCTACCTTGGAATTGCAGGTGTCAAGCTTTGTCACTTTTTTTTCCTTCTTACATCTATCTGTCTCTTCTTTTAGTGTTTTTTTCTGGTTTGTTCTTGCTTCTTTTCATCTTTTGTCCTCTTTGCTTTGTTAATTGAAGGTTATTCTCTCGTAGTGATGACTTGACAACTTCGGGGCGAGCCTTGCTTTAGCTTATGTTTAGTCCTAATTTTTTTTTTTAAGGTAATCACTGATATCCTGATTCCAGAAGAGATGGTACATGAGAATACAATAAGTGGAGTCTGTAGCCTTTTGCATCCCTAATGTATGTCTTCTTTTGTAATTTGCACCCCGTCCTTTTTTGTATGGTTCACACCCTAACCTCTTTAATTTTTTGCAAAACATTGAGAACACTCACTTTTTAGTATTGACACAAGGGAAAAATTGGAAATACAAATAATAAAAAAAGAAATGACACAAAATTAAGAAAGAGCTAAAGAAAAATGAGAACTCCCCGACAATCAGCTAAACTTAATTCGAACATTCCAAGCACAATCTCACATCCAAAAATATTTCAAGATCGAAAGCAGAAAGGAAAATGGGTTTCAGGTTAATGGGTATCGACACACCACTGTTCCCCTGTCTAGCATATGATGGACATTATTGGTGACGATTCCGATAAATCTGTGAATGCCCGATCAAGGAACTATGCTTGTGAACTAAGGTCATGGCTGCGACAGCAGGGTTGTAAAAGGTGAATCATCTGGACCATTTTCATTTTCATCATCAGAGGAACCACCCCATTGGGCATGTATGATAACCACCGCTTGTTCAGGGAAGACTGTTGAGAGTTTTTTGGATGAGTGCTAGCCATTTCTGGCTAGGCCATTGTCTTCTCTGCCCAAAACATTACCAGCATTCAGAGGAACAATTTCTTGAAACCTAACAACTCACCAGATAAGACTCATAAGTATAGTCATTCTCTACTTAAAAGGAGTATAGTCATTCTCTACTTAAAAGGATTGGTCTAAATATGAGAATCGATTGTTACTCACCCCAGAATATAGATGTTAGCAGGAGGTGAGGTATGAAGCCAATCGATAAGTGGAGAAAGGAAGATTTATTTTCTTGTTTTAAGTCCCGCATGCATTTCAATCAATTCGATTCATTTTGGTGTCTTTTCTTACATTTTGTTCTTTTGAGTATAGAGCAATAAAGAGGCTAGTTGGAATTCATAACGTGACTGGTGTGAAGGCAACGGAGGCAATTGAGTTTAGTTTCTGATTGTTGGGAATTCTCATTTTTCTATTCGCTCCTCCTTAATTTTGTGTCATTTCTTTCTTTATTATTTGTATTTCCAATTTTGCCCCTGTGAAGGTTAGGGCACGAACCAAAAAGATAAAAAAAAATAGGATCAGGTGCAAATCACAAAAGAAGACATACGTTATGGATGCAAAACGCAACGGACTCACAATAACTGTGTGCTGCAATTTGTGGTTCCACTGATAGGATAATTTGAGGATGTGAAGCTCCTTCACAAACTCTGGAGATTGGATAGAATACAACGATGCATTTGGATGAATTCATGTCGATGTTGCCACTAGAGGATCTGTCGATGGCACGACAAATAGGTATGGTACTCCCCTCTAAAGGAGAAAGAACCATAGAAATTTTCTATATACATTTTCGTAAAAGTTGTACAGCCTTTGTCATGATAAAGGCTTTGTATTGATTAACTGAAATGGAAAATACAGATAGAGGAGGAGGAGAAGGAATCCCTCTTGAAGCAAAGAGAACACAGAAAATAAAGGCAAAATTCAGAATGAGGGAGACTCCAGACTGTTATTCACAAAATAGCCAAGGAAAAATAAACAAGCTCATTTATGCCCTGTTATCTTGTGATTGTCTAGCCCTTTTACTACATTTTAATCTATAGATCTTTATGTTTGGGGTGTGTGAACATAGGACCACGTCAGAAGTAGAAAATAAAAGAATTACCTATAAGTTGTTGGAGATTCATAATAGTTTAAGGTCTTTTGGGAAAGTCACGCGTGCTTGGTCCAAAGCTTCTCAAAGAGGTGTCAATTGACACACACTTGCACTGGAAACAAGCACTGTGTATATCAGCAATAGGGTTGTAATAATATACACAAAATGATCCCTATTCACATGAAAACTATATCAAAAATTATTTCAAACACAGAGTACTGCAAGAGGCTTCCAACTGCAAACGGCCAAAATTAGGCTTTTGGCCCATATATAATATATAGTGAGGACACTTAATTTTTTTTGTGTGTGTTTATTGCTTTATAAATTGATTTTTTTTTTTTTTTTATGATAAAGGAGCTCGACCCAAAAGGCAAGAGCCCGCAAACCACACTGTAACACCGGAGAGATAACCCGCACTAAGCAAGCCCCGTGCGATAAGCTAGACCCACATGGCAAATTCCTTGCTATTGTAATCAGGGGGTCTCGAACAAGAGACCTCTATTTAGGAAAGCCCCATGCTCAACCAACTAAGCCACCCTTGATTCTCTTTAGTAAAAATCTTGATCCAAGAAGGATAATATCACATTATCTTAAGAGTATATTTGATAATTTTAGCCCAACACTTCATGCTCCCGAGGCCCAACTCTTAAGTAGATTTCATATCAGCTTCCTTATCGTTTAATGTGTTAATTTGATTCAAGTTATTAATTTTTGATGAATTGGTAAATGGTTCCAAATGGAGGTTGTACATTCTTTTTAAGAGTAATGTTTCACAAATACTTGAGGTAGTACTTTATTGAAGACAAAATATATTGAAGTGCGGCCAAATTGCCAGAGAATTTGTTTAGTGGTGATAACCTGACGTTGCCGAAAAAACTATTGGAGCCAAAATTTCCCCCGGCGGGAAAGTGAAATGGTAGTCCTATAATTGAACATATTTGTTGCGACTAAGGCGTTCACGATTGGTGAAAAATCGATCCGAACTGCAAATCAAGTCAAACCGATAATAGTTGGGTTTGATTTGATTTCAAATTTTATGAAACCGATACTATTTGGTTTGGTTTTATTAAAAATAAACCAAAGAAAAAATCGAACCAAATCGACTAATAATTTATACAAATATATATACACACGCACACACTATAGTAATTTTTATACATAATTTTAAATATTTTTTTATTCTTTAATTGAAATTTTATTTATCTCTATTAGGCTAATGAACTTTACATTTAAGCTCATTCCTTAAAAGAAATTCATGTATCCAAACTCATTTATGCGAAGAAACTACTATGAGATTTACCTAAAAGAAAAGGGGTGTATTTCTTACAAATTTTGTTCACTTGATAGCTCATAGGTCTCAACACATTTTCTCTATAATCCTAGAAAATTATAGCTCTGACAATAAAAGGGTAATAGCGGATTATAAGTTAAAAATTGATGAAAAAGTCTTTTCTAATCATAGGAAAAAAAAATGAAAGAGAGAAATAACATTATGTTTCTTGAAAACCGAAAAACCGAACCAAACCGACAACAACCAAACTGATGGTTATGTATTATATTTGGTTCGGTTTAGTCTTGATAACTAAAAAGACCGACCAAGTTGATTTGGTTTGATTTTAACCAAAAATCGACCCAAACAGACCCATGAACGCCCCTAGTTGCGACATAGCTAAAGCCGCCCCTAAAGTGTATTTTTTATGGCGACTACTATTACTCTCTGTGACGACATTCTAAAGTCGCTACGAAATCCTAATCTTTTGCGGCGACTGCTAGAGTTGTCACTATAGCCTGCCACTAAAAATGAAAGCATTGTAAAAACTAAAAACCCTTTTTCTTATAGAATTTGCTGGGAATTGACAGCATGCAAACTTGCTTGACAGGCTAGATCGAGTGCAGCTAAACATAACTCAATTGAAGGAGCTTGAATTACTAAGATGAAATGTAAAGGAACTTAAGGAAGAAGGAAGCTTGAAGAGGAAGCTACTGTACGAAAATGAATGAGAAGAGGAGAGGAGAGAATTCTGTTATAGAGAGAAATTTTTTACACCTTACATTGATATAGAATGATTTCACTTGACTTGAATATACTCAACTTACATGTATATATACACTTTCCACTCAGCTTGAACCACCTTGAGTTAGTAAACTCTAACTACCTAACCATCTAGTGTAGCTAGTTCTAACCACCTAACCATGATAGCTTGCACAATGTATGCTCATGTTAACACTCCTCCTCAAGCTCATGGTTGGAACAGATTCCTCACTCCAAGTTGCTCGAGCAAGTACTGATGTTGTGCTTTGACTAGTCCTTTTGTTAGCAAGTCTGCTAGTTGATCATTAGTGTGCACATACTCAATTTTAAGCAGCCCTTGATAGATTGTTTCTCTCACAAAATGACAGTCAATGTCTATATGCTTAGTTCTCTCATGGAATATAGGATTGGCAGCAATTTGGATAGCAGCCTTGCTGTTACATACCATTTTTACTGGTACTTCAACTTCTACTCCAAATTCTCTAAATAGTCCAATAAACCAAGTTACCTCAGCTGCACATGTATCCATGCTTCTAAACTCAGCTTCAGCTGAGCTTCTTGACACATTTTCTTGTTTCTTTGACTTCCATGACACCAAAGCTTTTCCAAACTTGACTAGATAGCCTGTAACTGATCTTCTAGTCTCCAAGCATGCTCCCCAATCTGAGTCACAATAGGCTTTCAACTTAGCAGCATCCTCAGCAGGCATGAACAAGCCTAATCATGGTTTCTCTTTTACATATGACTACTCTGAGTGCTGCTTCCATATGTGAAGCTTTTGGACAATGCATATACTGACTCAGTACTTGAACTGAAAATGCCAAGTCTGGTCTGGTCATGGTATGATATACTAGTCTTCCTACTAACCTTTGGTACTTGCTAGGGTCCTGGAGCAACTCATCATTCATAGCTTGACCCTTCTTAGTGCTTTTACTTGGATAACACTGATTATTATCCTAAGACTCTTGCTTATCTATTGTTTGATCATTCTCAGTGTTGCTGCTTGAGATGCATTGATCATATTGGAATGAGGTCAACTTCTGATTAAGCTCAAGAGGTGTACCAGTAGTTTTGGCTCCTTCTAAACCAGATTCTGCTACTAGCTCTAGAGCATACTTTCTCTGAGATAGTATGACCCATTTACTTGATCTTGCACATTCAATGCGAAGAAAGAACTTGAGTTTGCCCAAGTCTTTCATTTTGAATCTCTTCTACAAATCTCTTCTAGTGTCACATATTGGGACCCCATATGCACCAAGGACTCAGTTAACTTCAAATTCCACTATCTAGGGTCCTACTTAAGCCCATAAAATGGTTTATGTAGTTTGTAGACCTTATGAGACCCACCCCCCGTCTGGCAAACCCTTTAGGAATTTTCATACACACCTCCTTTAGTAGATCAACATTTAAGAAAGCATTATGAACATTAGTATTTGGTAGCAGCCAAAGCAACAACTGATCTAACAGTAACCATTTTGGCAACAAGACTAAATATTTCTCCATAATCGAGGCCCTCCTTTTGATTGTACCCTTTAGCAACGAGCCTGGATTTGAATCTCTCCATCTCACCAGTAGACTTATATTTAATTTTATAAATCCACCTGCAGCCAATAGGCTTCTTTCCTGGAGGTAAATCTACCAAAATCCAAGTTTTGTTGTCCTCTAAAGTAGAAATCCCTAACTGCATTCTTACACCCATTGAGGGTCAGCAGAGGCTTTTTTAAAAGAAGAAGGTTCAGTATGAGCTGAATAGGCAGACAAGGTATGCTTATAAGAGGGAGAGAGATGGTCATATGACACATGATTCGATAAGGAGTATAGACAAGAGTTGCTTGTGGATGTGGTTATATAGTCTTGCATCCATAGTGTTGGTTTGACAGTTCTAGAAGGCTTTCTGGTTGCTATAGGTAAAGGTGGTGAGATAGGATTTTGAGCTGGTTCTTTATGTGAAGGTAAGAGCGGATCAGGTTCTGTAGTTTGAGGAGAATTTGGTTCAAAAGGGTCTGTAGGACTAGGAGAGGGTTGATCTTGGTGTGATATAAGACTGGAAGACTCAAATAGGCTAGGTGATGGTTGAGGTGATTTAGATAGAGTGGAAGACAAGAGGTTTGAGACAGGAAAAATTGGATTGGATGAGCTTTGCATGTGTTTGAAAGGAAACAGTTCTTCATGAAATACAACATGCCTATTAACAAACAAGTTTTTATTATGAAGATCATATATGAGGTAACCCTTTTGAGTTAATGAATAGCCAAGTAGAACAGGTGGTATAGCTTTGGATGAGAACTTGTCAAGGATTTTGGGACAGGAAGCATATCATAGACATCTAAAGACTCTGAGGTGGCTTAGTGATGGAGGATGTGAATACAGTAGCTCAAAAGGAGATTTGAATTTAAGTAGTTTAGAAGGAAGTCTATTGATAAAATAGACAGCAGTTAAGATACACTCACCCCAAAAATTCAAGGTAACAGAAGCCTAAAACCTATGAGCTCTAGCCATATCAAGAATTGTTCTGTGTTTCTTCTCAGCAATACCATTCTGCTGAGGTGTGTACACACATGATGACTGATGGATTATCCCTCATAACTAAAAAATTCTCCCCCATTATCAGTCCTAAGAGTTTTCACAGAAGTAGAAAACACATTTTTAACTTGAGTTAAAAACTGTCTCAGAACCACAATAGTATCAGATTTTGAGGTTATCAAGAAAATCCAAGTATATCTAGAGAAATCATCCACAATGATTACGAAGTACCTTTTATTATTATGAGTAGGAACTCTATAAGGTCCCCAAATGTCACAATGCACCATCCCCAAATGTCACAATGCACCATTTCAAACACAAAATGTGAAACATGAGTAATCATTAGAAATGACAACTTTGGCTGTTTTGCTATAGGAGAAATAGTACAATGAGAGTGATTTGCAGATAGTGAACTTCTAAAGAGCGCATGCTTCTTTATTATATCAACTGGAGCATGTCCTAATCTCTTATGCCATAAAGAACTAGGCTCAAATATACCAGCAGTATTAGCAACTTCCCTTATTGGTTGAACTTGAGACTAATGAGATACTCCTTCCCTTAGTATGTGAAGTTCACATTCTTCTTTACTAATCCTCTTGACCTGTCCAGTATAATGATCCTAAAAAAATGCAAAAATTAGGAAAGAAAAATGCTGAGCACTTTAGTTCTTTTGTGAGTTGAGATGCAGATAGAAGACTGTATTTGAACTCTGGAACAAACAGAACATTGGTGATGAGATGATCTTTAAATATCTTTGATTCTCCAACAGGAGACACTGGCACCACACTATCATTAAGTAAGTGAACTGTATTCCTATTAGTCTTTGGAACATGTTTACATTTATCTAGCATTCCAACTTTTGATATCATGTGATTAGAGGCTCCAGTATCAAATATCCACTATTTTTTCACATATTTTGACGCCAAAGTAGTTAAAATACTACCTGTTGCTGCTTTATCATATGTTTCTAGTGAAGCACTATCACTTCCCTTTGACACCATCTGCAAAATCTGCTTGTATTCCTCCTGAGTGATAAATGCAGCAGGTGGAGCCTGTGCTGAACTTGCAGCCATGTGTTCCATTCTTCCTCTTTGTTTTCCAACTTGGTGGATATCCAACTATTTTGAAGCATTGCTCCTTAGTGTGTCCTTTATAACCACACATTTCACATATCATGAACTGTTTCTGTAACTTTTTCAAATGGTTTCCATAGTGACCATTGCCTGGTGCACCACCACCTTTTCCTAGACTAGTACCACCTACATGACCACCTCCAATCCCACTCCCTTTGTGACTAAAAAATGTTGTTCCTTCAATATTACCATATCTCAGACTTACATGAGAATCACTAGCCAGACTTGTTACACCTTAAAAAATTTCTCTATCTTGTGACGTAAGCAAGCTGGTATGAGTGGGACAAGTTTCAAGAATTTCCAGAGTTAAGAAAAGATAAGATCTTGCTTCATTCCTTTCCCGTACTTTGAGGTTCCATAATGATCTTAATGATTTAGACTCGTGCTGAAAACCTGTTGGGGAAATTGTACAAGTAGCTTACGAGCGTGTCTTAAAGGAAAATATAATCATCAACTTATCTCTTGAGAATGTGAGAGTTGGGAGCTAAGTGAATCAAGAAAGAATACGCTACGCCTCTCATTTGTTCCATTGTTGTATATGGTACACTAGTCATTTTGGTCTCGAGTGTTAGCCTTCGAGGTTACGAGATATTGGACATGTTATCCCTCTTATATAAAGGTTTGAGTTCATGGGTAACAAGTATTGGAAGTTTGGAGGTTAAATGAATCAAAGGAATTTAGTTGTCGAGACTTTGGAAGAACTTGGCAGATTTTCGGAAAAGATTTTTGGGCCCACTTGTGAGGGGTATATCTCTTAGAAAACGAGGAGTTACAAAATCCATAAACTATGTAAACGTAAGTTCAGAGATTCTTCTTTCCAATTCAACTAATAGATCGCAATTTGAAAATGTATGGTGGAAGTTATGAACCGTCGAAGATCGATGGTCCGTAAATGCACAAAGATGAACCGTCAATGTACATTGACGGTGGTGTCAATGTGCAGGATTGTCCTGTGTGGTTGTATATATATGTGCATCACGTTTATCTCCTTCATTTTCATATCCCTCTACTTCAGAAACATTCCCAAACCCTCTCTAAACACTTCCAAGCTAAAATTATAGAACTTAGTCAAGAAATCATCGTAGGGACGTGAATTAGAAAGTGATAGTGACGTGCTAGTGATGTTCATTGCGTGGCTGCTTGTTTGAGTTGAAAGCTGGGGATTTTATTTGGTGATTCTGAATATTCAAGGTAAGAACATTAATTTAACCTTGTTATTAGGTTGTTTACGGATGGATTTTCTAGTTTAAGTGAAGGAAAAAACATATTATGAAGCTTATAAAACAAGTTGTTGAGATGGGTACTTTGTGGACTGATTTTGAATGGAACTTGGAGGAGATTTGCACTTGTTATTAATGTTGTATGTTTTTTTCGTTGTTGTTGATGATGTTGTGGATATTGTGGCTTTTTAGAGTTGAATTGGAGTAAGGATTATAGAGGAAATGCTGCCCAAGTTTCATTAAATCACCTACATGCTTAGAATAGATTGTAAGGATTGAATATGATCTGATTATGGTGTATATTGCCTTATTTGTAGAGTTACAAGCTCGGGAAGGGTTAGCTCTAGTACTCAAAATGCTCAATGAATTTCTTTGATTCAGGACAAGGACAACCAGGAAAAGGCATGATTGCATCAAATTCATTCTACAAATCACTTTGTTTTGAGAAATAATATGAAACTTAGATAGTTCCTTGTGTGCAGGTGTGGATTTCTTTATGCAGATAAAAAACTTGAGATCCATTGACCTAATCAAATCTTTCGTTCAACTCACACCGGACCTTGTGAGCATCAAATGCATATACAACACTACTAAGCAAACAAGGTTTGACAACACTCATGATCCATGAGAGTACTACAACATTACACTTCTTCCACAGATTATGCAGTTCTGCATAGAAACTGCTTTTTGGATATCTACCATCAACAATGTCACGCCCCGAACCATGACCTGGACGTAACACAACACTCGGGCCTTGCTTGTATGTGTCCGAGCGAACCTCATGGCTTGCTTGTCAACATGGGCATCAAAACAATATAATCTATATGATGCAATTTAAATAAATCATGAAAATGTAATTTGCGGAATAAAGTCTTGAAATTATCTCATAGCATGAAATATCATGAAAACACAATAGTTTGCAAACATAAAAGCATAACTGACTCTGTGAACTAACATCTGTCTATGAAACCTCTAAAACATGTCTGAATACTAACTACCAGGACATGGCCCTGGACTACCATAAACTGAATACTAATGCAGACTCCATGTTGAACCCGAGAGAAGTGGGGCTCACCAATAAGCTGATAACTGAAGTGATCCTACTGCGCAGGTGTATGCTGCTGAAAACCGGTATCTGTACCGTGAAGTGCAGGCCCCGGGCAAAAAGGACGTTAGTACATCGTGAATAGTACTAGTATGTAAAACCTGCTGAAATGAAGAACATAGCACAACATAGGTATAGGACATGAACTGAAACTGAATGTAACTTGAACATGAGCATGAAACGTGAGTAAAGTCTGAAAACAGTAAATCAATGGAAATACATGTATGAAAAAAAACTGCTTGTAACGTGGGGAACGCTATAGTATAACCGACAACATGATCTGGTACTTGCGTCCTACCAGCAGAACACTCACACCTTGCCAGGGATATGAGATTTAAGTAATAATAAGCATGTAAGGATCCAAACTGCATAATGAAGGTGTTGCCTCCTTGCTGACAACCCTTATCCTACGGTGGCAACGTAGTTTCAGGCTATCTGAGCCTTCTCGGTTAACTAAGCAATTCCCAAAAACATGAACATGATATAGTTGGCTAAGAAGCCCATGATTTTCATGAAATAACTTGTAATCATGGTTTCACGAAATAACTTGTAACATGATTTCTTGAGATAAGTTGTCAAAGTCTTGCAAACATGTTCTTGATTCATGAGTAATAACAATAATTCATAATTATATATATAATTGACTTGAAAACATGTTTGGAACTTGCTAGGGAAAAATCATTAAGTTTCATATAACCATAATGAGAACACATGAGGAAGAATTCATGATTCATGGATTAAGCTAGGGTTCCTAATAACCGTAATGGAAGATTAGGAATACAACAACGAATATAGATACAAAATTCATGTACATAAATACATAAATACGGGCTACCAATATGTTGGGTTTAATGCCCTAGGATTTGAACTTCATGGATATCAAGAAACGGAGCATGGAGAAGAACGTAGAGGTTCCCACATGTGGATGGAAGTTCTACATACCTTAATTGCTCCAAAACTTGAATTAAAGACTTGAATTTTGGAGAAGATTTCCTAAATCTTGATTCTTGAATCTTGAGATGGGTTTTCTTGAAAAACCCTTGATTAGGAAGAATAATTTCTTGTTTATATTACAAGGATATATGTTAGAATTGAGTTGGAATAATTAAAGTGAGCTTACCTTGATGTTCTTGATGATGGAGGAGAGTAGGAGGTCGTTCTAGGGTTTGAAGGAATGAAAAATAATGAGTTGAATTGATATGGACGAATATATACTGTCCTATGAAATTGCAGTTTACGTCCTGAATAGTGCTGGCCGTATTTCAGTTTACGGGTCGTAAACTGAAATACGGTCCGTATTTTACAATACGAACTGCACTGCTTCTCTTCAGTAAAATGGCCATAAATCTTTGCATAAATGCCCGTTTGACCCTATAATATACCGTTGGAAAGGTATTTCAAAGCTCTATAACTTTCATCAAGGAAGTTTTCCCAAATTCCAAATACGTTTTGAAATACGGGCCGTAAATCAAAATACGGTCCGTATTTAATCATGTGACATCAAAATGCCAAATTCCAGAATGTTCAGAAATTCTTGGTTTCAGTTTACGATCACTGTTCATGAGCGTAAACTACCATCTTACAACTTAACAGAGAAATTCTAACTCTCACATTCTTTATCTGATATTCTAAGTCTAGGATCATGATCAAAGTTTAAGTTAAAGGTACGGGGTGTTACAATATCTCCCCCTTGGGATCATTCGTCCCCGAATGAT
The DNA here is from genome assembly GCF_019175385.1 of Lycium barbarum. NCBI lineage: Eukaryota > Viridiplantae > Streptophyta > Magnoliopsida > Solanales > Solanaceae > Lycium > Lycium barbarum. The sequence goes on along the minus strand of NC_083348.1, from coordinate 70,797,476 downwards.
GGGTCATGGTTAAGAATATGGCTGGATATGGCTTGAATACATGAACATGAATGAAACATAACATAAAACATTACATAAAACATAACATAAAACATAAGAGCTTGACATGGATACGTGGGAGCATGATCATGGATCATGAGAACTGAATGTGTGATTACATGGAAACATAGATACTGAAGCATGAGACATGAAACATGAGCGTTGGATACATGACAGGAGCGTGAAACATGAGACATAACATGACATGGACTACGGAAAGTTACCTTGAAAGTTCTCTGCTTGCTGTTCAAACAAAAATGGTACTTGGATTTCATATCCTCCTCGGCTTCCCATGTAGCTTCCTCAATTTTCTGGCTCCTCCACAAGACTTTCACTGAGGCTACTTCCTTCGTTCTCAACTTGTGAACTTGACGGTCAAGAATGGCTACGGGGATCTCCTCATAAGTCAACCCATCCTTAACTGTTATAGTATCAGCAGGAACAACCAATGACGGGTCTCCTACACACTTCCTCAACATGGACACATGAAACACGGGATGTACAGCAGCCAAATCTTGTGGCAACTCCAGTTCATAAGCTACTAGACCAACCTTTCGTAGAATTCTGTAAGGTCTAATATATCTGGGACTGAGCTTCCCTTTCTTGCCAAATCTCATGACACCCTTCATAGGTGAGACTTTAAGGAACGCCCAATCATCAACTGAAAATTCTAAATCCCTTCGTCTCACATTTGTATAAGACTTCTGGCGACTCTGAGCCGTTTTCAAACGCTCCTGTATTAACTTGACTTTCTCCATAGCCTGATAAACCAAATCTGGTCCTAACAACTCTGCTTGACCAACTTCGAACCAACCAATTGATGATCTACACCTTCGCCCATACAGAACTTCAAACGGTGCCATTCCAATGCTAGCATGATAACTGTTATTATAGGAAAACTCAATAAGAGGCAAGTGATCATCCCAATTACCTTTGAAATCCAAGACACATTCTCTCAACATGTCCTCAAGGGTCTGAATAGTACGCTCTGCCTGGCCATCTGTCTATGGATGAAAAGTTGTGCTGAGGTTCACCTTGGTACCCAATCCTTTCTAGAAGGATTTCCAGAAGTTCGCTGTGAACTGAGCACCACGGTCTGAAATAATGGACACTGGGGTCCCATGTAATCTGAAAATCTCATTAACATACAACTTGGCATAATCTTCTGCTGAATCTGTGGTCTTGACTGGTAAAAAGTGCGCCGACTTAGTAAGCCTGCCAATGATCACCCAAATAGAGTCATGTCTCCTGGCTGAGCGAGGTAGACCTGATACAAAATCCATATTGATCATTTTCCATTTCCAGACAGGAATATCAATATTCTGAGCCAAGCCATCAGGCCTTTTGTTACATCCCGTGTTCTCATGCGTTGGAAAGTGTACGAGTTCAATGATATTAGTAATGGACACGAGGTTATCCCCCAAGGTTATAGGTGGTTAGATTGATGGTACAGATGTGTTGTAAATATCAGAAGTTAAACAAATAGAAGAAAATAAGTTTCGTCGAGGTTTACAATTTATTTGAGTGAAATACGGTCCAAGCTATGATATTCCGTATTTTTGGACTAGGAAAGTGAACCGTCCAACATGAGGAAATTTATCCGAATCCGGAGAATTTGGTTATATTTAAGCATGAAAAACAAGAACTTGGTATATGTGAGGAATGAAGTCCAAAAATAATTTGGGCCTTAACAAGTGTAACGACGGTGATTGAAAATTATATTTTATGTATGGCAAACGAGGCTATGGACTAGTGTTATATTACATGGTCATGATAATGGGTATATGAAGTATATAAAAAAAAAATGAATGATTACTATTTAAGTAAACTGAGATCAAGAAATTAATCATGCGGATAAATTATTAAGTGTTGGATTTTAACGGAATATTATTAAGTTGACTATCAAATTATGGATGGGCATGGGAAATGGGCATCCACGTAGGGGCCATGGAAATGGGGTACTGGTGACTAATACATATTATGAGGAAGTAGGTGGCATCTTTATCAAAGAATGTATTTTTTATACAATATATGTAATGATTAAGGTTTGACTCCATTATTATCCAAAAAAAAAAAAGGGATGGTGCATTTAAGATCTGACTTGGGGGACAAAATGGAATTAAGTAGACATTAAATTGGACAAGTATTAAAGTACACCTTTCCACGTGGGCTCATTTCATGAAATAAAGGAGATGACTAATATATATGGCTGTACACACGGATGAAAATATTTTGTTTCCTTTAGAATTAAAATGGCACCATTGAGTGTAATAATTAAGGTGGGCCCAATTTGATTTAAAAGTGGTCACATTGATGTCTTATGTAAATTTAAAAGACACGTACCAGCAAGAAACAAATACAAAACTTTTACATTTCAGATGGTTCTTTCTTCCACTTTGGGAAATTTTACATGAACTTTAAGTAAATTCCTTGAGCATGAACGTTTCCAGCAATTTAACCTTGGGGAGAGGTTGTTTTGAAGAGGAAACGTGACTAGCAATATAAGGTAAGAATTTTCCTATTCTTGATATATTTAAATTCATCTTGGTCATAGCTATATTATGAGATGAGAATTACGAAATTAATTGCGAAAAATCGGATAAATTATTATTGTTATGATGTGGACTGTTTGGTGGTTGTTATAAATTGTTTGGTGTGCTGGAATATCGTGGGATTGGCTGTAGTTGTTGTTGTTGTGTTTATTGTTATACTATGGATTACGGAAATAAAAAAAAAGTGTATACAAGCACTGGCACCCGAATGTATTTTGGAAGTAATTTAAGAATGGATTTAATTCTAGTTTGATATGAAATTGTTGGTATTGTCGTTGTTGGTATTTTTATTGATGTTTGGCTAAGTTGGAATTTCGAGGATTGTTAAGTTTACAGGGGAAATGCTGCCCAATTTTCTCTAGAATTTACGACGCGTTCTTATAATCGATTAACTAATGTTAATACGAATTCTCCCGTGAAGGTAACGACGTGACATTGGGGGAGAGCAAGTGAACAATAATATAGCTAAACGACAAAGGTATGTGAGGCTAGTCCTTTCTTTCTAATGGCATGAATCCTATAGCATAAGTTCTTTTCCTCTTCATGAGTTCCTATTTTCCGGAAAGCTAGAAGCCTAAGTCCATAAATGTCTATATAAGATAAGAGATATGATATGATGATGCCAAATTGATAATGATGCTATTTATTGCTTACACTCACCTTATGTACTAATTCCTTCAAGGTGAGGCAGAATGACAATAATTGCTCCACAATGAAATCAGGGGATCACGACCTTACACCACCCCGATAGAGTATAGTTGATCTTGAGTCTTATGCATGTACTATGATAAGCATACTATGATAAGCATATTATTACAAGTATTTTTGATGAGCATGTCATGATCATATTACACCGCGCCTAGTTGGCCGGGCAGTCACCGCCAAGGCGGGCAGCTATACGGATACACCATGACCTTTTGTCATGGGCAGACACCACTAGTGGGCGGCATGAGATGGTACCCCGGGCGCGGGAGGCCTGGACGTGGGCAAATGTTATTGATTATCACACCGTTCCGATATGGACGGGCAGCTTGCATATTATACATATATGAGATTATGATGAGTATGAGTAAGACAACATACATTACTTCTTTTATGATTGTCATTCAGATTCAGATGTTTCATATTGATGTTCACATTATATTATCACTGTCTTTCTTCATTGTTTATGCCTCTCATACTCAGTACAATATTCGTACTGACGTCCGTTTTCTTTGGACGTTGTGTTTATGCCCACAGGTAGACAGGGAGGTGAGCTTGGTCCAGACCCTTAGTAGCTGTCAGCTGATTGAGAGCACTCCATTGTCCGGAGGTGCTTATGATTCTTCTTTTGGTATATAAGTATATTTTGGGCACGACGGAGTCTTGTTCCGTCTATATGTTTAGTATGTTAGTAGAGGCTCGTAGATACGCAGTGTGGGTCAGATGGTCTCACAAGATGTTATTATTATGTATAAATTATTTTGATGGCCGAGAGGCAAATGCATATAAGTATTTATGTTTCTATATAAAATATGATTTTCCTACAATTCGTGTATAAAAATGGTAAAAGAGCATTAAATGAGTAAGATGAGTATTAGAGCGAGTGGTGCTCGGTGGCTAGCCCCGGGTACCCGTCACGGCCCCTAGCTGGATCGTGACACCTTTGATGTTCGGCTTTCACTTGCTGACAATTCGGGCACTTAGCTACAAAATCTGCCACATTCTTCTTCATATCGTTCCACCAGTAAATCTCCTTAAGATCATGATACATCTTAGTGGAACCTGGGTGAATGGAATACCTGGAATTGTGAGCTTCTGACATGATTCGCTCTCTGAGCCCATCTACATCTGGAACACACAATCTACCTCGGTACCTCAAGGTACCATCATCTCCCCCATGTTCGAAAGCCGTCGTCTTATGCTTGTGAATCCCCTTTTTCAGCTACAACAAGTAGGGATCATTAAACTGTTTCTCCTTGACTTCCACGATTAAAGAGGAAAGAGCCCTATTCTGAACAACCACACTACCATCCTCGGAGTCCAAAAGTCGAACTCCAAGATTGACCAAACGGTGAACTTCCTTTGTCATAACTCTCTTATCCATGTCCACGAGGGCTAAACTTCCCATAGAACGCCGACTAAGAGCATCAGCTACAACATTGGCTTTCCCCGGATGATAAAGAATGTCCACATCGTAATCCTTAAGCAATTCGAGCCATCTCCTTTGCCTAAGATTCAGCTCCCTCTGCTTGAAGATATACTTCAAGCTTTTATGATCTGTGAAAATATCAACATGCACTCCATACAAATAATGACGCCATATCTTAAGTGCAAAAACTACAGCTGCCAACTCAAGGTCATAAGTCGGATAATTCTTTTCGTGAACCTTAAGCTGACGAGATGCATAAGCTACAACCTTACCATGTTGCATTAAGATACATCCGAGACCAACTCCTAAAGCATCACAATAAACCACGAACCCTTCAGTTCCCTCTGGCAGTGTCAAAACTGGAGCAGAAGTCAATCTCTTCTTCAACTCTTCAAAGCTTCGCTCACAAGCATCTGACCATTGGAACTTAACTTTCTTCTGAGTCAACTTAGTCAACGGAGCAGAGATAGAAGAAAATCCTTCTACGAAGCGTCGATAATAGCCTGCCAAACCCAAGAAACTTCTTATATCAGAAACTGAGGTGGGTCTGGGCCAACTCCTTACGGCATCAATTTTCTGAGAATCAACTTTAACACCTTCACCTGAGATCACATAGCCTAAGAATGCCACTGATTTAAGCCAAAACTCACACTTTGAGAATTTTGCAAAAAGCTCGCGATCTTTAAGAGTCTGCAACACTATTCTGAGATGTTCTGCATGATCAGCCTCATTACGGGAATACACCAAAATATCGTCAATGAAGACAATGACGAATAAGTCGAGATAAGGCTTGAAAACCCTGTTCATAAGATCCATGAAAGCAGCTGGCGCATTTGTCAACCAAAATGACATAACAAGAAATTCAAAATGGCCATAACGGGTTCTGAAAGCTGTCTTCGGAATATCAACTTCCTTAACCTTTAACTGATGATAGCCTGATCTGAGGTCAATCTTGGAATAACATTGGGCACCCTGCAGTTGGTCAAATAAGTCATCTATTCTAGGAAGAGGGTACCTGTTCTTAATGGTGATCTTGTTCAGCTGACGGTAGTCTATACACATACGTAAGGAACCATCCTTCTTTCGGACGAATAAGACTGGCGCACCCCAAGGCGAAACATTGGGCCTAATAAACCCCTTATCAAGAAGATCAACTGGGATTTTAACTCTTTTAACTCAGCTGGAGCCATTCTGTATGGCGGAATAGATATTGGCTGAGTATCGGGAAGTAGATCAATTCCAAATTCAATCTCCCTGTCACGAGGGACTCCTGGGAGATCTTCGGGAAAGACTTCTGGAAACTCATTAACAACAGAGACTGTCTGAAGAGTTGGGGTCTGGGAAGCTGAATCCCTAACTCGAACGAGATGATAAATATAACCCTTAGACACCATTTTTCTTGCCTTGAGGTAAGAAATAAACCTACCCTTAGGACTCACTGAATTACCCTTCCACTCTAAGACTGGCTCATTAGGAAACTTGAAATTTACAATTTTGGTTCTATAGTCAACTGACGCATAACATGAATATAACCAGTACATGACCATGATTACATCAAAATCTACCATTTCTAACTCATATAGGTCAGCTGGAACAACATGGTGATAGACTCTAACTGGACAGCCCTTATAGACATGTCGGGCTATGACTGACTCACCAACTGGAGTTGACACTTCAAAAGGTTCTTTTAGCTTTTCAGGTTCAATACCAAATTTCCTAGCAACATAAGGGGTGACATAGGATAGGGTGGATCCAGGGTCCATGAGAGCGTAAACATCGAAACTGAAAACGGTGAGTATACGTGTGACAACATCAGTACGGGCATCGATATCCTGGCGCCCGGTTAAAGCATACAAACGGTTTGGGCCACCGCTTGTGTTACCGGATATAGCTGGTACACGTCCTACCTGAGTCTGGTTATTATGAGGAACTGATGAATTTATTGACTGAGTCCGATTACCTCCTGTGCCCTATCTGATTGAAGGGCAATTTCGCTGAATATGGCCCGGCTAGCCACACCCATAGCAAATATTCGATCCAGAGCGGCACTCCCTAGGATGCCTCTTCCCACACTAGCACAAATCGGATTGGTGAAGTTACTCTGTGTCACACTGGCCTGAGACTAGAAGCCTGACGACCTGAAATTCTGTTGACGGTTATCTTTCCTGAACTTGGAAACTGGAGCACTTTCCGCGGACAGAGTAGGTCCTGCTGGCTTGTTCTTAAAGAATTTCCTGTTACCATTCCCGCTGAACTGTCCGGTAGACTTGACTCTCTTATTGAACTCCTTGTCTTTCTCTTTCTGCAAGGCTTCCTCCTCCTTTAGCCTTGTCTCATTGCCCTGTACGAAAGCAACTATCTTGGAGATGGTCATTCCCCCACTCTGTGCAACAATGTTGTCCCCATCATACAAATGAGAATCAAGTCCTCCAATAAACCTCCTCACTCTTGCCCTCATATCTGGTACCATATGTGGAGCATGTTTAGCCAGACTGCCAAATTCCAGATAGTAGTCCTGAACTGACCTGCTATTCTGCTTAAGCTTCAGAAATTGCTCAGCCTTAGCCTCTCTGACTTCTATTGGCATGAAATGGTCCGGAAATGCGCTTGTAAATTCATCCTATGTAGCATCAGGTGCATCCTCACCTCGGGATAATTCCCAAGATTCATACCAAGTGTTAGCAATGCCCTGTAGCTGATGAGCTCCAAAAGTAGCTGCTTCGATTTCTGTAACTGTCATAATCCTGAAGATCTTTTGGAGTGCATCCATGTAGTCCTGAGGGTCCTCATCTTTCTTTGTCCCCATAAAGACTGGGGGATTCATCCTGAGAAAGTCCTTAGTCTTAGAAGACTCTACATTACCTCCTGAACTTGAGCATGTTGATAGCACTTCTAACATCTGTCGCACCCCATTTTAACCGGGAAGTTAAATTTAGGGGTATGACGTATTGGTGATTCCTATTTATTTTATTTTAAGGAGTCGCCACCTAATTAATTTAACGGTGAATTAGGACACCTAGAGGTTAACTAAGGCAAAGTTAAAACTAAACCTCAATTAATAGTCTGCTTAACCAGTGTGATTCTAGGTAAGGGCTCTATATTATCCTAAAGGGAAGGGATTAGGCATCCTTTAGAATTCGTTAACTTACGGTTATCCGACCAAACTTAGGTTAATTAATTAAGATTAAAGACGCAAATATAATATTTAAAATTTAAGAAAATGGCTTGTAAATATGAAAAGTTTTGAAAGAAAATGTAATAATGTTGTTTAAAAACAGGACTAACAGATGATAATAGTTTTCATAAAAGATGTCTTTAAATACTATTTAAAATAAGATTTAGAAAGGTTGTTAAGGCTTTAAATGAGAATATATAATAATAATACTATATAAAATGAGATTTGCAAAATATGATAATTTGTATATAAGCAGGAAAAAAAAATGCAAGTTTGTGCAATATTTTAATAAATATCTGAAACAACCCAAACGATGAGATATTAATTGCGTTTTAGGAGTATATAAAAATAGCTAATGTGAATTTTATCTATCACTTTTATTATTTCTTATTAAATATGCTTAGCTAAAAATATGTGTGATTGATTCAAACTTGAAGAGTTATTTATAAAATATACTAGAGTTTATATTTGCATATTAATGACGTTTGAAATTTTAAAGTAGTAAGGATAAAATATGATTCCCTTTACTTAAAATATATAGTCAAGTTGTTTTGCAAATCAATTGTTCCAAATAAAAATAAATATTAGACATTATAAATAGTTTTAACATGAAAAGAAGAGAATAAAACTTATGAAATTAATTGTTAGTTTCCTTGGATTAACTACCCATTACTAAACTAACCCCACTAATTTTGCTAAGGTTCATCTAAGTTAAGGAAATAACAAAGTATTAGTTGCACAAATACAAATCAAATGCATAAAAATGAATAAAGGAGCAAGTGATATTAAATGGGCTCAGCCCATTTTAGGACTGCTGATGCTGTTTTTCTTTTTATTTGGGCTTTAACCTAGAACTCCATTTTTATTCCCTTGGCTGCGGACAGAACTGGACACGGAGGAGACGTCGTTGGGCTTTTAGCCCAACACAGAATGCAGGAGAAGAACGAGTCCCTCGGACTCGTATGCGATGGTCATGCAGAAAACGAAAGGAAAAGGATTAGTATATAATCAACAAATGAGGTTAAACATATAAAATATAAACTCAAAACAGATGGGTAGATTACGTATATGCTGTGTACATTTAAGTATATCTCATGTATACACATTCGTAGGGATGTATAGAAGAGGTGAAAAACAGATTTTTAGTAATTCAGGCCGAACAAACTTACGTTTACTATCATACCAGAATGGAAATGAACCAACAAATTCATGCTTGGCATACATGTACAGTAATAGATAAAACCAAGACCTAAACTTATAAAAATGGAAGCTCGGTCGTGCTAAGAGAATAAATGTTAAACCTTCTACACCAATCAATCCAATGGCAGTTAACAACATTGTTCTATATCTCACATTAAAGTTAAGAACTTTCTATTTGAAATGCTGCGGTTTAGCCATAAAAAAAGGAAGAAGCAAACTTACTCAAATGGAATATAAAAACATTACTATACTAAACTCAATATATGGATTGAAGGGAAAACGAGAGAATAACTCATACATGCCGAAAATTAGAAGAAAAAAGTAAATATCTAAACTCGACCATGCTCAATTAATACCAGATTTTAATAAACAAACAAGGCTAGAGATTAAACACAACATACGAACCGAACTAGAAGTAAGCAAATCATCCTACAGTTGGCGCAAAGAGAAACCAGATCATAATTTATGCAGAACCAAAATCAGAGAAAATATAGAGGAAAATTACCCTTTGAGACAGCAAACAACAAATCAGCCAACATAGGTTTCGCAGGGAATGCACTCAGTTTCCCTACTTCAACTAAACATATCTAGATCATTATGAACAACCTTTAATACTAGAGCCTTTTCAAACATATAGCAGGAGCAGATCTGTCTTTTTGGTTCCGAAGTTAACCAACACATATAATTAATGAGCAAGTTATCCTATGCCTCAAACACATAGTTATTCTACTGATTTATACTTCTTTGATCAAGTCATATCCAACCATGTTCAAACAGGCTAACAAGCAGCCTAAGCAATCATAAACAAGCTTAAATTAAACCAGACCATGCCAAGAGTGAAATTATTTAAACACATCAGTTTCATTTCATTTACTTTATTCACCCATTCAACTTCAATATTTCCTTATTCCATCGAAATATCCTAGATTCATGGATCATAATTCACAATCACGAAGGCGACAGTAATGACTATTCTTTCGATACTTCTTCCAGTATCTCATTTTCTTCAGCATTTAAAACTCAAATGATTACCCAAAACTAATACCAAAGTAGTAATCTTTTAGCTAATAACGTTTCAACACAAGAAAAACATTTTAAACACGACAAGACAGCTTTATACTGATGCTTCAAAGTACTAAACAAGAACACGCACGGCCATAAACTTGTCTAATGGTAAGGGTATACATCAAGTAAAGTAACAGGGCACTTCAATTTTCAGAGGAACCCTTTTTTAAAACAGAGGAAAACAACGTGGTCCTGGGCTTCAACGTACTCGAATAGCACACACGTATACATACATGCTTGCTTAATTATAAGAGTGTAAATATGATTAAGCAGTGATCATTTTTGGAACTTAAATCACCTAGTCTCTTGATTATGTTCATATAAACATAATAATCCAAAACTAGACATATGATATACTAATTGCTTTACTAAGCCAATACGTAAGCTTGAAACTATACTTTAATCTCTAATCTCGAATTACTTGACATTACACCACTTTAGACTAATCTAGTTCGAACTGAACAAAACAACAAGGAGACTTGACATATGAGAGTAGAATAAATTAATTACTTAACTGTAATAAGATTACAACTAAACATTCCGCACATATTGATAAATACAGAATTAAAATGATAAACACAATGTTAAGACGAAGAAGAGAATCACACACTACAAATCAGCAACCCAACATTAAATCAAACTAAATTAATCTAGACAAGTAAAATTAAGACGAAAGGGAAGTTACCTTTTTCGAGTGCAGCGAAGTGGGTACGGGGCCTCGATATCCACTCGAACACTCTCGAAAGCAATACCAATGCAAACGAAAGCAGAGAAAACTAATTTCGTGTTCTTAACTCGATATTCAGAACTATTATCAATACAGATTCAGAATCCCCTTTTTTTAGGGGGATTTTTGGCCACTGGAAACTTGTCTTTTTCAGAGAATAAACGGGGGTTTTTAGATCTGTTTCCCAGACTTTTCATTTTTTTCAACAGATTTTTGATCACTCGAAAACTTGTCCTATTCTAGGGATTTCGGGTTCAAGATTCGTCCTTTTGCAAGGGGATTTTTTTAGGGGTTTCCAAAACCTCCCCCTAAACGATTCAACGCGCCACCATTTATAGGGTTTTGGCTCTTTTGAGTTGAAGAAAAAGGAGAGTGGAGCGGGGGGACAAGACGAAGCTGGGGAACAGAGGGAAGTGGGAGCGGGGCAGAGGCGGCGGTGGTGGGGAACAGGGACGAGTGGGGGGAGCGGAGAAGAGGGGAGAAGAGAGAGGGAAAGAAGGAGAGAGAAGGGAGCGGGAGAGGGAGGCCTGGAGAAAAAAATGAAGAAGGGAACCCTAGTGGTTCCCTTATTTGGGACGGGAATTGGGCTTCCGGGTCGGGTTGAAAAATGGGCTGGTTTGGCTAAAATATGGGCTGGGCAAAATTAAAAGAGTGGGCTGGTCCGAAAATGGTGGTTAATTATTTGGGCTGGGGTGAATTAAATGATATTAGGTAAATTAAAATGTGGACTGGTTTTGTGAATTGGTCCGAAAATAGTATGAGTTGATTGGGCTACTACATTTAAATAAAAGACCTATTTAATAACTTGTGTTAAAAATATTACTTAATATAAAATATGCAATTATTAGTGCTCAGATAAAAAATGGCGTTGTAATAGCCATGCAATAATATTTCGAAAATCCACAGTAAATAAACACTATTATTTAATTATGCAAATATAAATGCGATGCGTGTGCGTAAGCTGGTAAAAGATGCTAAAATGATAAAGATGTGAATAATAATAATAATAATAATAATAATAATAATAATAATAATAATAATAATAATAATAATAATAATAATAATAATAATAATGATAATGATGGCTGGTAACTGTAATAGAATAATGAAATGCCGGTATTGATAAGAGGCTAATAATTATAGTAAAAATATAAATATATATTTTTTAATTTTCCAAAAATATTAGAAGCGTAAATAGGTATTTCGGAGGAGAGGCGGGACAAAATTGGGTGTCAACAACATCCCCATCTGAAGCACTAGGAGGTGTAACGGTAGGGGCAGTTGGAGTTGTTGCCTGAGTCGGAACGGTCTCTTCGTGAGCTGCTTCCACGGTAGCCCTTTGGCTGGTGGCTGTGTTCCTCTTCTTGTAATTTATTTTGTAAGGCATTTTCTGAAAACACGTACACGCACGAATTAGGAAGCCATCCTAAAACTACTGCTCTAACTGCACGATCTAGAATATGAAAGAAGTGAGACAATCCTAAATGTCTTGGTGGTCAACTATTTATATGTATGGGGCCCTCACACATATAAAAGTGACCCCACTGGAAACGGTTTCATAGACTCCCTAAAGACACTTGAACCTAGGGCTCTAATACCAAGCTTTCTCACGCCCCGAACCATGGCCTGGACGTAACACGGCACTCGGGTCTTGCTTGCATGTGTCCGAGCGAACCTCATGGCTTGCTTGTCAACATGGGCATCAAAACAATATAATATATATGATGCAATTTAAATAAATCATGAAAATGTAATTTGCGGAATAAAGTCTTGAAATTATCTCATAGCATGAAATATCATGAAAACACAATAGTTTGCAAACATAAAAGCATAACTGACTCTGTGAACTAACATCTGTCTATGAAACCTCTAAAACATGTCTGAATACTAACTACCAGGACATGGCCCTGGACTACCATAAACTGAATACTAATGCAGACTCCATGTTGAACCCGAGAGAAGTGGGGCTCACCAATAAGCTGATAACTGAAGTGATCCTACTGCGCAGGTGTATGCTGCTGAAAACCGGTATCTGCACCGTGAAGTGCAGGCCCCGGGCAAAAGGGACGTTGGTACATCGTGAATAGTACTAGTATGTAAAACCTGCTGAAATGAAGAACATGGCACAACATAGGTATAGGACATGAACTGAAACTGAATGTAACTTGAACATGAGCATGAAACGTGAGTAAAGTCTGAAAACAGTAAATCAATGGAAATACATGTATGAAAAAAACCTGCTTGTAACGTGGGGAACGCTATAGTATAACCGACAACATGATCTGGTACTTGCGTCCTACCAGCAGAACACTCACACTTTGCCAGGGATATGAGATTTAAGTAATAATAAGCATGTAAGGATCCAAACTGCATAATGAAGGTGTTGCCTCCTTGCTGACAACCCTTATCCTACGGTGGCAACGTAGTTTCAGGCTATCTGAGCCTTCTCGATTAACTAAGCAATTTCCAAAAACATGAACATGATATAGTTGGCTAAGAAGCCCATGATTTTCATGAAATAACTTGTAAATAACTTGTAATCATGGTTTCACGAAATAACTTGTAACATGGTTTCTTGAGATAAGTTGTCAAAGTCTTGCAAACATGTTCTTGATTCATGAGTAATAACAATAATTCATAATTATATATATAATTGACTTGAAAACATGCTTGTAACTTGCTAGGGAAAAATCATAAAGTTTCATATAACCATAATGAGAACACATGAGGAAGAATTCATGATTCATGGATTAAGCTAGGGTTCCTAATAACCGTAATGGAAGATTAGGAATACAACAACGAATATAGATACAAAATTCATGTACATAAATACATAAATACGGGCTACCAATATGTTGGGTTTAATGCCCTAGGATTTGAACTTCATGGATATCAAGAAACGGAGCATGGGGAAGAACGTAGAGGTTCCCACATGTGGATGGAAGTTCTACATACCTTAATTGCTCCAAAACTTGAATTAAAGACTTGAATTTTGGAGAAGATTTCCTAAATCTTGATTCTTGAATCTTGAGATGGGTTTTCTTGAAAAACCCTTGATTAGGAAGAATAATTTCTTGTTTAGATTACAAGGATATATGTTAGAATTGAGTTGAAATAATTAAAGTGAGCTTACCTTGATGTTCTTGATGATGGAGGAGAGTAGGAGGTCGTTCTAGGGTTTGAAGGAATGAAAAATAATGAGTTGAACTGATATGGACGAATATATACTGTCCTGTGAAATTGCAGTTTACGTCCTGAATAGTGCTGGCCGTATTTCAGTTTACGGGTCGTAAACTGAAATATGATCCGTATTTCAGTTTACGGGTCGTAAACTGAAATACGATCCGTATTTTACAATACGGACTGCACTGCTTCTCTTCAGTAAAATGGCCATAACTCTTTGCACAGATGCCTGTTTGACCCCTATAATATACCGTTGGAAAGGTATTTCAAAGCTCTACAACTTTCATCAAGGAAGTTTTCCCAAATTACAAATATGTTTTGAAATACGGGCCGTAAATCAAAATACGGTCCGTATTTAACCATGTGACATCAAAATGCCAAATTCCAGAATGTTCAGAAATTCTTGGTTTCAGTTTACGATCACTGTTCATGGGCGTAAACCACCATCTTACAACTTAATAGAGAAATTCTAACTCTCACATTCTTTATCTGATATTCTAAGTCTAGGATCATGATCAAAGTTTAAGTTAAAGGTACGGGGTGTTACAAACAAATCCTAGTATTCCTTTTCCTACCAATCCAATCCTCACATATACACTCTATAAAGCATAGTTTCTGAACCAATTAACTGCATAGTAATTAGAGAACTACCTAGTGTACCTGTTGACTACAAATACAAAGGATAAGTGTGATGTATCACTGGAATTGATGCAGCTGTTGCTCCAGTGCTTGTAATTCCATTTGTTTCATTTGTAGTTTTGTTCATATTATTGTTTCTAGTTTCCAGAGTTTGTGATCCTTCTATAGTTACATTTGTCATGATTTTCTCCTTCGAATGAACTTGAAATCAACAATTCTAACTGTTTTATGCTTGTTCTTTGACTCGACTCAATTTGCTTCGAATCTAAGCAATTTTGGAAACTATGAACAACGATTTTAACTTGATCTAATCTACAATCACGAATAGGCTGTGATACCATGATAACTCCATTGAAGGAGCTTTAGTTACTAAGATGAAATGTAAAGGAAGCTTAAGGAAGAAGGAAGCTTGAAGAGGAACCTACTGTACAAAAATGAATGAGAAGAGGAGAGGAGAGAATTCTGTTATAGAGAAAGAATTTTTACACCTTACATTGATCTCGATTTAACTTGACTTGAATATACTCAACTTACATGTATATATTCACTTTCCACTTGGCTTGAACTACCTTGAGTTAGTTAACTCTAACTACCTAATCATCTAGTGTAGCTAGTTCTAACCACCTAACCATGATAGCTTGCCCAATGTATGCTCGTGTTAACAGCAACAACTTGACTCTGTCAAATGATTAGAAAACTGGAACAGGAACTTCACTGTGAAAGTTTGCTAGACGGACTTCTTTTCACCTCTTAGCAGCAACCAATAACCATAGAAGAAGTTGTGGAAAACAAATGCTCTCGCTAAAGTATTAGCTCAGACTAATTCACAAAGGATCTGTGTAACGCCTTGCGCCAAACGTTAGCTATGCTGCGAGGCTATGGAGGAGAGTGTGATGGGATTTATGTTTGCAAGACAATGGCTGGAATTTATATTTGTTTTGTCATGTACTGTCGCAGTAGTGGGATTTTTTTTCGAACACTTCAAAATTTCGTTAAACTCTGCCGAAGTCAGTCAAAGATCTTTCTTCACGGGGGAACATGAGAAAATTGGACAGAGAGAAGATGATGATCTGGACAATCATTGCACTCAACATTTGTGGTGCAACTTCAAGAATGCATATGATAGACATTTTTTTCAATTTCCAAGCACCTATACAGGAACAATGTGATACAACCGGACAAACTTTTGTATCCCCTGAACTATCTCAGTGTTTTTTTTTTTTCATTAATAAAAGCTTTACTTATCCAATAAAGAACGAAAGAGAAGATTCTCGCCTTTACTTTTTGTTCTTATTTAGTCGTCATAGTTAGTATTATGTTGTGATTAAGAGTTCTTACGCTCATAGTAATGTCTAGTCTATTAAAATTTCATTACACGACTTCTTGTTGGTGGCAATGCAATGATTCCTTGGTGTCAGAATGTTCGTTACAGTAAAGTTTCAACAATTGACGTTAGTTAGCACCTCTATTGAGCCACCAAAATTCATTAAAATTCAATTTCAAGTTTTGTCCAATTCCAACTTGTAGTAGCTTGTGTATGACTAAAGCACCATCTTGGTATCTCATTTAACTCTATCTTCTGATATTTCATTGCTCTTAGGTTTAATTCATCTATCTTAGTTGAGAAAGAACAAAAAAAATTTATGTAAATAGTTGAAATTGCATGTTTATGTGAGTGTTCCTTTATAATATCTAATTACTAACCCCAATAACCGTGAAAAAATGGTTGAAACGGTTGCTAGGTAAATTGTATAATAGTTGACAACCAAAATTACATCCTAGACTAGAAACTTCTTGTTAAAGATAACAAAGGAATGTGAATACTTGCCGGGCCAGAAATTACAAAAAATAACGCATTAATGAAATTGCACGTTTTTCCCTTCAAAGGGGCTGGGTCTCTAATTTTTGCCCTTTAAATGTGCTGATCTTTAGCGAAGCATGAGGGCATACCTGGTAACAAGAGATACTACGATGCGAAATATAACCTATGCCCCGCAAAAATATTGTTCGTTATGAGAGACAAAATATTGAAGACCAAAACAAAATAGGGGCATAAAGTGCCAATGAATCATAAAGAATAGCATAAAATAGATTGTTCAAACTTCAAACTACTAAGGTCCGCTTAGAAATTAGAGAAATACAATTATCAACAAATGTAGGGCCCAGGCTCTAGCATGGGCCTACGTCTATATAAGAGCAAAAGAAACTATAAATAAAGTTATGCCTGTGATAGGATGATGGACGGTACATCAAGGAACAGGCTATTTAACATCATATTTGTGCTTGTAACCATACCTCTGCAAGTTAGCCATTAAGGTGCAAGCCTTCTCACATAGGTTAACGTTAACAAAATAACAACTAGTCTTATAAAACTTCCCAAAATCACATTCTAGGAACTTGTCGGCACAAGAAAAATTAGAGCGTTTTGCAGACTCCATCACTTTAACCAATCCTTCTAGAGCGACACTGATAGTCATTAAACAATCCAAATTGAGCAAATCACACATAGGCTTTAAGCAGTCCTCCATTGTCACTAGGTGCCTAAATAAAAAAGCACAAGAACACACCGAATTCAGTAAAACATATCAGCAATATCAGAGAGGTGATTAACCCGAAAAAGAAGTTACATACTTAATATGTTCATCAGTCCCATCGGTAATAGCAATTGAAATTGCCCAGGCAGCCATATGCTTTACACGAGGTTCGGTGTCTCCAGTGCTAATCAATTCGACCAGAGGAGCTATTAATCCAGCATCAATTACAGCCTGGTGGAAATTTACAAACTATTTAGCTAGCCACTGTTAAAAAAAAAGGGCAAATCAGATGCCACGAATCTACTCTTATTTTTCAATTAAAGATTATGATCTCATATTTCTCCAGAGTGAATGTGTATTTTTAACCAAACACCATGTCCCGCAATCTGGATTTCAGATTAATAGCCTGTTTGGCCAAGCTTTTAAAATTTGCTTATTTTAAAAAGTATTTTTTTTTAAAAGTACTTTTCAAAAAAGCACTTTTAGCGAAAATGTTTGGCCAATTAATTAAAAAAGTACCTTTGAGCATTCATTAGTGTTTGGCCAAGCTTTTAAAAAGTGCTTTTATTTGTATTTTTCTCAAAAGTACTTTTCAAAAAAATGCTTTCGAGCAAAAGCTGTTTTTTTTAGCTTCTGAAAAACTGCTTCTGCTACTCCCCAAAAACACTTATTTTCTCCCAAAAACTTGGCCAAACACTTCACTTTTTTTCAAATAAGCACTTATTAAAAAAATAAGTACTTTTGAGGGAAAAATAAGTTTGGCCAAACAGGCTATAAATTGATCATATGACTCATTCAAAATTTCCTGTTCTATTTCCAACACACCGGCTATTTAACTCTCTCATATTCACCTACTCAACCCCCTCACGAACCATAAATCTGTTAACTTGGAAGACATGCAGATAATGTACGCAAGAGCTCAATATAGTTTGCTTTTCTTTTAAATCATGAAGACATACCTGTATGTGCTTGCTGTTCCCTTTATTAATAATCGCTATTATCCGGCAGGCATCGTATTGTATCTTCTCAACAACATCAAACTCCTCACCGTTCCGAGCGATAATATGCTTTGTAGTCTTGCAGATCTCAATTTTCGGTCTTTTTTTCTCAAGGTTCTTTCTTAGCAAGAACTCCGACACACGATGAAGGACGCCACGGTCAATAATTTGCTGGGTTGCGAAGATAGTTGACATTAAATCAAAAATAAAGTAAAATGCATGGTTGACACAACATTTTAACAGAAGATTGAAAGAAAAACCTAGGAAAAAATATCCATTTTTCAATTGTGTCCTTTGCACAATGCACTTGCCCGACCAATTTAGTGCGTTGAAGGAAGGACGATGTTATGGGTAGCTTAACAGGTTTATAGCAAAGGAAGCCAAATAATTGACTGTCTCCAGCAAACCAATCCTAAGACACTGACAATTTTACAATAACGAGTCGAACTCTTTCCATTTCCACACCTGAGAAGTGCAAGAAAACTTGAGGCGTAGAGCATCAAACGAGGTTCAATCAATCAAGATTGCATTAAAAAGTCAAGCAGCTAGTGCTTCATACTAGGGAATTTGGTGATAAATCGATAAAATAATGCACCTCAACTATGAGGTTATTCAATACTACTCAATGGCACCCAGTGGTGGAGCTAGTATTTTCATTTAGGGGGTTCAACATCTATTATATATACATAATAAAATAATTTTAACTTTGAAAATACACTGTAATTTTTCGCCAAGAGGGTTCGAATGAACTCCCTGGAGCTAACGTGGCTCCGCCCCTGGGCAAACCAGTGGGATTAGACAGCAGGACCCTCCTCTCTCACCTTTTCTTTACATTATTGCCATGGAGGGATTAAGCAAGTTGGTGGACCTTGCAGTTCAGAGACAACGGATTAAGGGTTTCAGTGTTGGGAATAGAGCAAACAATATCATTTCTGTTACACATTTGCTCAATGTGGATGGTGCATTAATATTCTGTGGGGCACATCATGAGCAGATGCTATATTTAAGAGTGATTCTCCCTATATTCGAAGCACCAGAATTAGGTCAAGATATTCCAGGCTTACAGCTTGATAATCTATTTTCCCCTATATTACATCCACCGTAAACACATGCCTTTTGTTTCTGCCTTGCTGGCAATCTTTTTGATTTAGTGTGTAATACAGAATAAAATGATAATGGCTCATATGTCTTGCTGCACAAACAATAACGGTAAATTTTAAATACGCTATAAATAATAATAAATAGAAGAGTATTAATCTTGCCCATTAATCTGTAAGCTAAGCATAGCTGTGTAGGAAATAGAAGTGTTAGCTACCAGTGTAGCATGCTACTAGATGGCTCAGATGCGTAGAAGAACAAGACTAAATTTAATTCCTCAAGAGTTTGGATTCAACCACAAAAGCACCATAAGTCCAACATACCTGTTTAAGGATGCAGCAACTGAAAACAATATTTCCAATTGCACGGAGGGCAAGTATGAATACTGAAGAAGACGGATACCTGAAACATCAACTGACATATATATGAATATACGAAAAAGAAGGTTACGTGGGGAAACTAAAGCATTCCACTCACGTGAGGAGATCAAGCAGCCGCTGACAAACATCTGCATCAATGACGTCTTGAATATTGTCATTTTTACCCCGAAAAAGGATACAAAGTACTCCGCATGCATTTATTAGCACTTCATCTTCATTTGAACAAACAAGGGTACGAAGAGCTGTGAGTGCTGGCTTCACCTGACAAATGAGTTGTATTTGGTATATGTAAGTCCTTTCTTTCATTTTACCAAATCAGGTGACCCACAGTAAGAACTTCAATAACTTAAGAAAATAAATATTATGAATTAAAGAACTGCAGGCATAAAGACTTTTCAACCAACCTGCTCAAATGCAGGTTGTAGCTTGTCCTTGTAAAACATCAATAGAGTCCACGAGGTTGATCTCAGCATGGAAAGCTCCTCATTCCCCTTCAAGCCACCCAGGAAAGAAAGCAAATCCTTCTGGTGAAGAACATGGTCACGGCAATCATTATCGCGAGCAGCAAAATGTCCTAGTGCCAAGAGAGCCTGTAGTAGGAAAGAAAACACGATCGTCCTGTTAATCAACATGGCTTCAGTCTATACAGCATAGACGTTTGCCAATTTTAAAACACACCTGAGCACGAATATCATCATCTGGAGAGTTCAGAAAATCTACAAATTTTTCCACCAGGTCGTATTCAATCACCACCTCAGTAACCAAACGAGGATACCACGACATACAATGAGAACCAAGATTTGTGAGAACCCTAGCAGCTTCAAGCTATGAAGGCCAAACCAAAAGAATAAAGCGAGTGTTAGCTAAAGAAGGCACAAAAGTTAATCAACACATCACACTGTACCTGGAGCTGCACAGAATGTCCCGCCTCTAGAAACTTAACAACTTGACTAACAACACCACATTTTATGAATGCTTTAAGAGGAAAGCCTCCTGTGAATCAAAATACTTATGAGTAAGTGATACAAAAATTGACTAAAGTCAGCAGAAATGAAGCTGGAGTAGGCTCAGTACTTTCGTCACGGAACAATTCCCCGAGAGCTTTGGTCGCCTTCAGCTGCTCCTCGACATCACGTGAACTAACCCGCACAACCATTGTTTTATGACATTCCTGTATACCAACAATTAATTATCAAACCAAACCACATTCACAAGTAAATGTGCACAAAGTAGAGTACTGCACGACCACAAACCCAAAGAATGACGTCCCAACTATGACACAAGTAATGGATTTTGGTTGAAAAAGGGGTCATTTAGTACACGATCAAAAGAGCTTTATTTCTGATAAAAATTAATTTAAGAAATCCAGCCTGAAATAAGAATAAGAGAGCTTCTTTTCTCCTGATATAGACATATATATGCACACATTCATACACCAGAAGATAGTCGGCCTTAAACCTCTAACTGCTTAATAACGTATTGAAGGGATAAAGCAAGCTCCCCCTTTCGGGCGCTGATGGCACTCTCCTCCTGCGGCAAACTCCCTGCCAGTTTGCGGATTCGGCTGGAGCGCCGCAGCACTCCTCGGGTGCTGATGGCATCCTTCCTTGGTCTCCTATGACTTGGTGCCCGAGCACTCTTCATAGAAATACTTTTAAAAAGCGAAAACTGCAACAAACAAAAAAATATAAGAAAATTAATAATAGATATTACTGATTGAACCGAGAGAGAGGAAGTAACAACAACAACATACCCAGTATATTCCCACAAGGTGGGGTCTGGGGAGAGTAAAATGTACGCATACCTTACTCCTTATCCCTACCTTGGGAGATAGGAAGACTTGTTTCCAATAATCGAGAGAGAAAGTAGATAGAGAAAATAAATGTACTGTACTATACTAGTAAATATTTTGGAGAGAAGACCTTGAACAACCGTCACTTAAACAGTTTATGTACTTACTTTCACTTGCATAGTCATAATCTAAACACTAACATATTTGGGAGAATAAATTCAGCGTGTACACAGTTTTATTAACTCGATCTAAATCTGGTTTAAGCACGGAAAGTATTCATAGATATTACTCGGGCATGGATGGAATTTAAAGGTATTGCTTCATACAAGACAGATAATCTAATGGTTAAACAAGTAACTTGTGAAATTAACAAGCATGCATGCATGTAACCTAAAATGATGATATCTAGAACGCATTGACGGACAAATCAGTATCGCAGGGGACATGATGATTTCTTAGTATATGAACAGAGGTCTAAAAGTGCAGTGAACAGATGTCTAATAACCGACCTCCAAAAGTGCAGTGAACAGAGGTCTTTTCGTTCACACCAAAATTCTAGTATATGAAAACAAAAGAGGTTCTGCAAAGGACGGATATTAGGATTGGGGTTTAACTTGGATTTCTTTCCGAGTTATATAGAAAATTCGAATAAGGTGGGGAATACTCTCGAATGTTTTGTTTTAGTTTTGGGCTCAATTCTTGGGCTGCTGAAAACGGGGATAACACATGGGAAAAATTTCGCGTACATGTGTTTATTTTTTCGGGAAAGGACACATATAGCCGGTTGGGTAAAACTAATTCCACTTGGTGACCTAAACTCAAATTATACCCACTAAAGTAATTTCATCCATTAGCCAAAATTTAAATAAGACAATTTTCAAATAAAAACTCAAACACAAAAATGTTTGAGGCGATTTTTATATATGTGTCATTTGTGTATAAAATATGTATCAGTATCTATCTGTAATGTATAGAAACTGTATAAAATATGAATCACTAAGGTATGTATCATTTTTGTATATAATATGTATCATTTGTGTATATAATGTATATCAGCACAGTGCAACTGCCCTGTATAGAATAGAAAATTGTATCATTTTTGTATAGAAAGTGTATATATATAATTCCAGCATGTGTATATAAACTGTATCAGTCTTGTATAGAAAGTGTACCATACGTATAAAAAATGTATTATAGAAACTGTATCATTATGGTATACAATATGAATCATTATTGTATAATATGTGTATAATAAATGTATAATTAACGTATAATTTATATATAATAAATATATGATTAATTCCAGCATATGTATATAAACTGTACAATTCTTGTATATAAAGTGTATATATAATTCCAACATATGTATATATGCTGTAGCAACCCGTCGCCACAAAAAGTCTTTTTTTTAAGCGCCTGGGCCGTTGGGCCGGCTAGCCTTGGCATTATTTTGGGCCAACCGGTCATTTTTTGGCATTAATTTGGGCCAACCGGACACCTAGTGGTATTAAGCCCAAACAATAGTTAAATGTGGGATTTGTTTGGCTGAGTGGACACACAGTGTCATTTTCCCTTAATTCTACACTTTCTAAGACATTTTGTTTTTGGGAAAAGGTTCAAAAATGTCCCTTAAGGCTAAAAATATCATCTATTATAATTTTGGATCATTTATGTCCCTGACGTTATAAAAATTATTCGTTCTGGATAAAAAAAAAAAGTCCACTTAGCCATTTACACACCACTTAAGAAAATATTAACTCCTAGGCAAAAATAGGTAATTTGACTAAACCACCCCTAATTAAATACATTGGGATTTGATCATATAACACTTAATAGAGGCAAATATGAAAAAACAAGGTTAATTCTTTCTTGATTTGCTAAGTGAACTCTTTTTTTTATTCAAGAAAAAAAAAGCTAAGTGGACTCTTTTTTTTATCCGGAGGGAGTAAACATACCCTTCATTTGACGAAAATTCCCAATTTGATCTAAATAACCCGATTTTACACACACAAAAAAAAAAAAAAAAAACTCATTCCCATATTTTACCCGTCCCGACCTACCTCCTAAAATAACTCATTCTTCCTATGAAGGGTAAAATAGGGGAGTGATTAACTTTTTATGAAATCGAGTTATTTGAATTAATTTGGGGATTTTCATCAAATGAAGGATATATTTGCTAACTTTCATAAAGATGGGGTATAAATAACTCAAATTATAACGGAGAATATTTTTAATCATTAAAATAAAGTATAGGGATATTTTTAACCCTTTTTTTTAATATCAAGATAATACGTGCAGATACATCATTGGAACTTCTGAAGACAATTTCATTGGCATAACAACAAAATTAAAACTTCAACTCCATAAAAAATTACTCCCTTTATTTCAAAAAGATTGTGTTCCTTTCCTTTTTAGTCTGTCCTAAAAAGATTGGCACCTTTCTATATTTAGAAATAATTTAATTTTATGAGATAATTTACAGTTACACAAATATCTAAGGCTTGTTTTGAATCACATATTTTAAAAGTCTTTTTTTTATTTTTTAAATTTTATATCAAGTCAAATTAAAATAATCTTTTTAGGACGAAGGAATTATAAACCATTGAACGGAGTGCAATACCCATGAAAAGATCATTAATCAGCACTCACTGCGCAAAGCATTTTTCGAGAGTTTGGAGAAAATATGGGGCCACTTGAGATGTCCCATCAATTGGACCCACTCGTCATTTAGGAAAAGATGCCTGGTTATTTTGTCATTAGACCATTTATTATGACTAAAGCTTTGAAACTGTAGCAATATAAGTAACCCATGCAGGAATATTTATGAAATGTCTATAATGTCCTTGGTTGCAAGTAGACGAAACTGCCACTGAACACGTGAGGCAGAGGCAGAGCACTTTTCTAATTGATTGAAATCGACCTACATTTCTCCCTTGGACGACCATCTTCACCTTTCTATATAATAGAAAAAAAATAGTAGAATCTAAACAAGCTCGTGAGATAAGAAAAAAGATTCGTCATCACTTTCTTTCTTAACTTCCCTTCAAGTATTATAAGTTGTCAACAGAGAATTCCTTTGCACAAGTTGGAAATCGATATATACTTAATTACATGAATCGTCCTCGTATGTATAAAAACTCTCAAAAAATTACGCATTGTTTTTTTTCCGATTAGCATATTGAAATCTTTTGATAGTGTAAAAAAAATCGTCTTGACAGCTATTATCAAATCAATATAACAAGAATTAACTCCGCAGTAATTCTCATTACCAGCTTGCCAAATTGACTCACACTATCAAAAGTTTTGCTGACAACTTGTAACAGGCTCACGTTCTCCATTATGTAGTATATCTCTTTTAGGAGCTCATCTTCTTGGAGTCTAGCTAATTAGAATACCCATGACTTTGGCCAATTTTCTTGAAATTGTTTTCTTAAAAAAAATAATTTGGTACTTAAGGTAGGACAAGCAGAACATAGAATATAATTGCTCAGTTGTGGCATTATATTATAATAAAAGTTAAAAACGTCTTAATAATATCCAATTATCTTTGACTACACTCAATGGATTAAGTGCGTGAATGCATATTTGCTTGGAAATCACAAAGAACCTTCTCCTCGTTATCAATTTTATTGTCTCGGCATATTGTTAATAATTAAATGATCCTTTTTTAGAGATGACGTAATGATTTACTTTATGGACGAGGTATTTGATTCAACTATTCTGAAAATTCTACTAACATGTAAGAGCCAATTTGGATAGGCTTATAACTTACTGCTTATAATATAAAAATAAGTCATAAGTTAGGAATCCTAGCTTATAGCTTTTGACTTATTTTTGTGATTTGAACTTAAAAGTAAAGGGCTTAAAAACACTTTTTAATCTTTATTCAAACACTATAAAAGTGTTTAAAAGCACCCGAAATAAGTCATTCCAAACAGGCTCTAAGTGGACAAAGTTATGCTGAAGTAACTCTTTTTTGGATTCTAAAGGAGTTAATATTCCTCTATTATGTATCCCTTATGTTTCTAATTATATGATGTAATTAACTCGCAGGATATGTGAAAAGAAAGGAAAACTTTAAAAAACGGTGATGAGACTTCTATATATACTTGCATTGTAATCTTGAACATGTTATAACATTTATTGTCTCGACAGTTCTTCTTATGTATAATTAACCATATGTATGGTATTGCTACCGAATGAGAGTAATGAAACATATCTCACAAAGAGGACTGGGATTCACAATTTCATGTAATCTATATATAATATAAAGCTAGACATAGACAATCCTATGTGGCACCTCTCTATGACCTCCATTGACATTTATCATATGTAATAATGACTATGCTTTTCATCTTCTCTTCATGTCCTACGGATTTTTGGGTTTTCCCCATTTATTTGCATTGAAAAGAAAAAAAAACTGTATCATTTGTTTGTTTGTCTTTATGGTTATGAGTCATAATTTATGAGTTATGACCTTTCCAAATCCATTCAACAATTAAATATTAATTCCCCGTAAACAAAAGGTATTTTGGTGCCGGAGTAATCTACTTGCTCCTCCTGTCCTTTTTTTGGTGGATAATGCTCCTCCTCTCTTTCAACTACAAATGTTTATAATTGTACTATCATTGTGCTTTGGATGTTTGTTAGGCTTTCTGTTAGTTTGTGATAATTCTTTTACCTTTTTTGTTATAACAATTTTCACATTTTATTGACTTTAGATTTTTCTTTTTGTAGCTTGACTTCCTAACTTTTTGCAACTTGGTGATAATTGATGCATCAACCATAACTTTTTGAGAAGAGCAATTTGTTTCTTATTTCTCCTCGGTTTTTGTTTTTATTTTTCCTTTCTTATTTCTTTCTTAATTTCCAAGCAATAGAGTTTTTGTGTATAAAGTAATATTTTAGGTGATGCATAGTTTGAAAGAAGAGAACCATTGAATGATTGCTTATTGTGAATTATGGTCAATTGTTGTAGCTTATGCAAAATAATAGAATATTAATAGAAAAATAAAATTGATAATTAATCATAATTTATTTATTTTATAATCGTTTCTTTTCACTCATTAAACTCTTGATGTCCCCCTGTATTCAAGAACTATATGTGAGAGATTTATAGATAGTATCATTAAAGAATTTTTTTTTTCAAGTTTTATTATAATGTGGTACTTTTGATTTTGGAAGTATGTTTTTGTTGAAAGCCTTGAAATATTTATTTCTTTTGCTGCTAGAGACTTTAACATTGCTATAATAATATTGAGCTCTATATTTATGAATTCAGGGAATTTGAAATAATAACGTTTACTTCTTTAATAATGATGTGCATGTGCTAGAAAAAATTACTTGAAGGTGGATAATACTAAAAAAAAAAAATTAAGCGGGAGGACTTTTATAGATTTTTTTGCAAATAACTTCCTATTTTTTTTATTTTATTTGTGGGGGGGGGGGGGGGGGTTTCCTATCCGGAGGCCTGATTGTATCCAGTCTCCCTACTAAGGATTTTTTTTATATATACACAGGGCTCGAACCCGAAACGTTAAGAAAGAGCAACCTCATCCGCTGCACCACATTCTTTGAGGGTTCTATCTTCTTCTTATAGCAAAAGTAAAACTACATGTTTGTTATTTTAACGTTTAGCGTGCAATAGCATGACACTAAAACTTATTCATCATTTCTTTTGTATTTATTGGTTGAAAATTTTAGGCAAGTAAATAGGTTTAGTCGCTGGTTATGTTATTTGATATAAAATATATTATTTATGCTCCATTAATGTTTCATTCTTTGAAAAACGATGTATATTTGTCTAAACGGATTATCCTTCAAATCTAGCATTTTTTTTCCTGATGAAAATTATAGCCATTTGAGATTATTAGAATTTAATTTATTCAAGAATTATTATGGACGTTCTTGAAAAATTAGGATCTTCCTCCATGAATTTTAGTTATTGACTTTGAAATGTTTATATATAATAATAACAAGGGCATCGGAGCTAGATTATACGCAATTTCTTTAAATGTGTATGTAATTTAATTAACATCTAAAAATACTTTCATATTGCTTATTCAATCTCCAATTTTTTATATAGTAATGACTTTCTTTTCATGAATGAATGACATTTGTGTATGAAATATCATTGGTTCTCAATCTAAAACACTAATTATTTTTCCTTTTGATCAATTTCTAGGGTCTTAACTCATTGTGAGAACTCCTTTTTATTTTATTTTAATTAACTCTATTATTGGTAAAACATGTCTAGGGGCTAAGCAAAAAAATTATCATTTTATCCCCAATTAATTTATAAAAAGTTCATTCTAAATTTATTATTATGCCGCACGAAGCGCGGTCAAATTCACTAGTTATACATAAAAAATGCCCCTCAAGTGACGTTGTACTAGAAGAAAAAACTGAAATTATGTCAAGAAACATATATGCAAAGCTGCAAAATTACCACTTCCTTTCTTACCATAGATGGTATGGTTTAAATAGTTTCTACAAGCGCTTAAATACTATTAAAGGCCTAAGAGAGGTTTTATTAAAGCTAAAAGAACTAAAAGAATCTAATTCAGAATACACAATGTCAAAAGTTCCTTACAGTTCGTGCTTCAAAGCAGAGAACCATAAGTAGTTTTATTGATTCTTTTACAGGCAAACGTTAAGGTACATTAGAAAAGCACTTCTTGTTCTGTTATCTGGATACATCTGAACTCACAGAACATAACATGCTAGACATATCAAACATGTAGTCTAAAATTTTACATGCACTCCAAGCAATGCCATAAACTGAGAAACAAACTCAGGATGACCTGGCCAAGCTGCCCCTGTCACGAGATTTCCGTCTGTGAAGCAACGATCTATCGGTTCTGGTTCTAACCATGTCCCCCCTCCTAGTACCACGTTAAGTTTCACAGCAGGGTATGCAGTACACTTCTTACCCTGTAGTTGTTTAATGAGATACATATTAGAGTATGTACACACCCGTGAACAATGCATGTTTCTATTTTGTTAACATGCTTTAGTTAGTGCATAAGATTATTGAGATGAAATTTCTCATAGTATCAGTATCCTTGTCTTTGGTCGAAAGGGGGAATAACTGAAACACCATGCAAGCACCAAGCTTTTTAACTGCAATTCTAAATGATGTTAAGAGAGTTACCTTGAGAACACCAGCAGCAGATAAAATCTGTTGGCCATGGCAAATTGACGCAACTGGTCTCTTGGATTCCATAAATTCCTTTACCAACTTAATAACACTGTCATCCAGGGCAAGATACTCTGGAGCTCGGCCTCCAGGAATAACGAGCCCATCGTAGGTTGAAGGATCCACACTTTCAAAATCGGCATTTAGGGTAAAATCATGACCTGGCTTCTCACTATAAGTCTGGTCACCTTCAAAATCATGCACAGCCGTGGGGCATTTCTCACCGACTTTCTTCTTGGGGCAAACAGCATCAACATGGCATTCAAGAGCTTGGAGGGACTGAAAAGGAACCATCACTTCATAGTCTTCCATGAAATCCTACACCCCAAAGAAAGTAGACACAACGGCGTACAAATTAGTTGCTAAACAAGATGTCATCAAATACAAGTTTGACAGCCTTAGACCAGGAGAGAAAAGAACTCAAAATATGAAATCTACACATATCCGTGATACTGGTCGCTGACTCAAATGAAAAAAATAAGCCTCTCGTATGGTAGTTTCAAGCCTTCGGTTCATGGAACATCTTTCAGGACATCCAACTCCCAGACCACACCACAGACCCACGGATTCAATTAGATAAAGTAACAGGAAGCATGAAAACATGATCCATAAAGTCGGGAAGAGTGACTCAAGGGAGATAAGAAGATAGAAATCAAGCAGTACACCTAATCTGATAGTGCAAATAGTTTGGCAGAGGAGTACAGGTAAGATAAGGGAGTTCTGAATTGAATTTTTTTTTTTTTAAAATTTTATATCCTGTTAAAAGCAAACCTCACAACTTCTGGAAGGAATAGGCTTTCAGAAAAATAATCTCAAGGAGTCAAGGGCCCAACTATCAGTGATTTGCATAGATTCAAAAGGTGGAGGAAGAGAGAGTCGAGGCTTTCCTTTCTTTTTATTTTCTACTTGAAGGACGCATTTACCAAAATGTGCTATCTCAGGAGCCAAAAGTACAATCCCCGAGAGAATGACAAGAACTGTCACCCATGTCCATACAGAAAATGGAGGACAGAGTATCCAGAAATAATAAATATTGTACTCTAACAGTTAGACACCTCTAATACCATGTTCCTTAAAAGAATGAGTTAGGTAATCCTATACGATAAGCTAGGTAATCCTATACGATAAGCTGTACAAATGGTTAAACTTTTCTTTATAGAGGTAAAAGGTGCTTTGCAATTGCTTAAAAAGAAAAAAACACATTTAGGATATGGCAGAAGGAAGAGATTATCCTAAAACTGTGCTATGAAAGTTACTAAGCTCCCTGGGTGAATTTTTAATATGAAATACTGCTTTTTTTGTTTTTTGTTTTTGAAAATATTGTTTGTTTTTAACAACAGAGAGATACACCACTTCCTATTATGGAGGATATGTAGCGCTTTGAAAGAGCAGCCAGTTGGGAATAAGAGCCATTTGCCTCTACCTTTGCCAGCTCAATCATAGGTTAACGTGGACCTAGCCAGGGACATAAATAGAATATAATTCCTAGGAAATTTGATGAGTCGCTTCTGGTGGAACCAGTACAAACAAAGAGCACCAAGCAGGCAACACAGCCTCTGCCATCCTCCTGACATCACGACCGTACAGCTGACCAAACCGAGAGCATCTTCTTTTTCTTTTCCCTTTAAGTAAACCAAACCAAGAACATCTAATTCTTAAGAATTTACATTGAGTAAATTATGGAGAAGAGAAATAACACACAGTCCAAGTAGGAATTGAAGGGAGCTATTGGCTGTATCATCCTACCTAACTCCAACCTTCACACGCGCGCACACACGCACACACAAAGAGAGCAGTAGGAATCAGGTCAGATTATGCCTACTTGCTACCTCCCACCAGCACACGGGGTAAACGGGTAACTCTATCCACCAAGGCTTATAGGTTCTCTTTTAAAAGGATTGAAGTTGTTGTTTGCCTTTTGCACCTTGATCTGTCTAGCTCTGTTTTGACTAATCCGAATCTGTTTACTGGGTAAAAACGAAATATCTTCTCTCAATTCTTGGCAGAGGGAAGCCCCCATGACCACCGAACCCCATGACCCACCGAACCAGGCTGGGGTAGATAGAGGAAGAGAAGATTTATTGAATGCTCTCGGGCATTTATTGAGGTAGTAAAATATCATGTTTCAGAAGGATCGGGAAGAAATTAGCTACCTTTTTTGCCTCTACTGATATTTGAACCTAGTCTCACATGGTACATTCCAACTTCATTGACTGCACCCTTTTTTTTTTTTGGGAAACTGGTAAATTTGACCACACCCTTAGGTTCACCTACTTAGCTTCACTCTTACAATTCCTAAATGTTGATTACACCAGAAAGTGGTACATTCTACTTTTTACAATACTCTGACAACTACATGTATCTCTTACACAGTCATACATCATGGAAAGCTCTTATCAATCTCTAGAATCTATGACAGTCAAATCTCCTCTTCTTCAACAAATCCTCCATGGGACTAGGAGCACACAGTACCAGAACTAAGTAACAGCTTGATAAGTGATCAATCCATATTGTCGAACTGAAGATGACAGATTAAACTGGAGGCTCTTTCTTATCTATGCAGGCATGGCATGCCAAACAATATCAGGTGATTATCTGATGCCTCACCAGCATGTGGCAAGCAAAATATGACACAACCTTGCGAATAAACATAATGAGAGAATCTTTTTATGGCACATATCGGAAGTTCAATAGGGAGAAAAATTTCTGTCACCTTTATACCAACAGAACCAGCTATATTTAGGAGGATTACATATGTCTGTTGATCTGTTCTACCATAATTGGGAAGAGCAGTTGTTTCAAAGGTCATAAGTCATACCACAATCATTACAACTAATTCATATACAAACATTTACCAGTAAAATGCAATTTAAAAATAAGCATTTCAAATTCTCTCAGCTTAAAAAAATAATGCTACAAGTCATTACTTACCCCACATAGAAATAGGACTCTTTTGCCAGAACCAGTTATGCTGCCACCAAGTGCCTTGACAAAGAGTCGGATGAATTCGGGATGCCCGTCATAAGTAGGTCCAGTGATGAGATTACCGTCGACGGTACATGAGGCCATCGTTTCTGGTTCTACCCAATGGGCACCAGCAGCAAGAAGTACTGGCTTCACAGCAGGAATAGCTGTGCACTTTCGACCTCTGACCACATCTGCAGCAGCCAGGATCAATTGCCCATGACAGATAGAGGCAATTGGCTTTTTCGCGTTGGCAAAGATTTTCACCAAGTCCAAGACAGATTCATTCAAGGCCAGATATTCTGGAGCACGTCCTCCTGGTATGACCAAGCCATCATATTTTGTAGCCTCGATTTCATCAAAAGTTGCATTAAGAGCAAAATTGTGTCCGCGAGACTCTGAATAGGTCTGAAACAATTTTGAATTAAATAAGACTCTGATGCCACAAAAACATTAATACCATCAAAATTTCAAATTCTATAATAAAACAACAGGAGAGTACTAGTGTGTTGCTTAAAGACATTTAAAAAGAGGGTATAGACATAGCAATTTGGTTAAGGAATGTTTAAGGATCACACTCCTTGATTAAGAACTCATCCACCGCATCTCTTGCCCTCAGCTGTAAATTATCCTGATTTAAGTGGTCTGTATATAGAGACACATCATCCAATCGCTTAAAGCTAAAAAAACTGCAATTAAAGATCCCAGTATCATAGCTTCTATGCCCACCAGCAATGAAAGCTCCTTTATTTCCTTGATTTCTAACTCACAATTCATAAAGCACGAACCTTTTGAGATTTGGATTAATGGGTATCCATTCTTTAAACAGAAAACATTGAGTAAAGCTCAGAAAAATAAAAGAACACAATTATCTAACAAGTTTCAATCTTTAACCACAAACCAATACTAATCAGTGAAGCACACACAGAAGGATAAGTTCTAATAGGTAAACATCTAAAAGTCCACCCAAAAGCTACTAAAGAAATATACTACTATGAATAACAACTTTGCAAATTCAAAAAATCATACTCTAGTAATTCATAAAGCAAGAACCTTTGTGGGTATCAAATCTTCAAACAGATAACATAGAGTGAGCTCAGCACAGTGAAATAAAACATTACAATCAATCCAATCCAGCACGAGTCAACTCGATACACACATAACAACAAAATTACAATCATTTCTCAAACTATACTCAACTCCACTTCAACCCCAAACAAGGTGGAATCCACTATATAAATCATCTTTATCCCTCTCTAATTATGTTTTAGGGTGACAGTTGACCAACTTCAACCCTCTCTTCACCAAGAATCTACTCTAAAATACTAGTAAATAATCACATTACATGCCAATTATAAGAACTATTCAGATTAAAATTAACATGAAAGATAGAGAAAAGAAAAGGACCTGATGACCAGAAAGCTGATGGATAGCAGTGCGGCAAATGTCACCTGCTTTCTTTCCAGGACAAACTGCATCAACAGCTACTCCATAAGCTAGTAGAGCTTGAAATGGTACCATCACCTGAAAAAATAACAAATAAAAAGTAAATTCAGTGACCCATAAATCATTGTTAACATGTATACACAGAGACTTGAAATCAAGAATGTGAAAAAATGTTATAAAAAAAAAAATGAGAACCTCGTAGTCTTCAACGTAATCTCCACATAGTAAGAGAACCCTTTTCTGATTCGCCATTTTTCAATGTGTGCGGAAGAGGTTCAGGAATTGATCCGAATATAAGAACACAAGAAGCTGACGAAATGTTGCTCTAGAAACGACAAGTAGAATTGTAGAAGGTTATCCACAAAAATACTCCTATTACTGTTAACTAAAAGAAGGAGAGTTCGGTATCAAAGAAGGTGGACGTGCCGGAGTGGTTATCGGGCATGACTAGAAATCATGTGGGCTCTGCCCGCGCAGGTTCGAATCCTGCCGTCCACGTTTTATGTTTTTCTCTATTTCTTTTGGTGACAAATCTGCAAAAATTGAAATTTGAGAGACTTTTTATGGTTAAACTTCTTTTTTTTCCTCTTTAAAAGGTTGAGTTTTTTTTTAATATTAACCGCCATTTTTTCGTTAAGAGATGTCATTAGCTTATTACAGCCTTATTCTTTTATCCCAAATATGGCTTGCAAACATTAGTGGAGTTCTAATCTTCAATTTAACCATGTTTTTCTTTTTTATTTCTCACCTAATACCTTATACTAAACTCACGTTTTATGTTTTTCTCTATTTCTTTTGGTGACAAATCTGCAAAAATTGAAATTTGAGAGACTTCTTTATGGTTAAACTTCTTTTTTTTCCTCTTTAAAAGGTTGAGTTTTTTTTTTAATATTAACCGCCATTTTTTCGTTAAGAGATGTCATTAGCTTATTACAGCCTTATTCTTTATCCCAAATATGGCTTGCAAACATTAGTGGAGTTCTAATCTTCAATTTAACCATGTTTTTCTTTTTTATTTCTCACCTAATACCTTATACTAAACTGAAATGCCGATTAAATTTAGATACACACCGGGAATTTTAACCATAGAAAAATAAAATGGACACTTCGCCACGCAAAAAAAAAAAAAAAAAAAAAAGAGGGGTTAGGAAACAACAACTTGCTGCGAACAATCACATTTTACCGTCATGTTCAAATAGCTGTGCACTTACACTATAAGATTAATAGTAACTCTATATCAAGGAAAGTTAAGAATCCGCAACTCAAAATCTTGAATCCGCCACTGGTGATATACATGTATGATTTTATGTTATACTCAACCTTGTCGTCTTATTTGGACTATAATTTGTTTAGGATGCTTTAAATATCGTTGAGTTGAACAATAGGAAGTATTTAGATAAAAACATCAAATATGATATTTTGATAAAAATAATTAACAGAAGGAATTTATTATTATAAAGGGGCAGATTTGTCATAAGTATGTGGAGGTCTCTATAATTATTTTTAAAGAAGTTCGAGGGTATTTTGTAAACAAACAATTTTTTAAAAAAAATTGTGCAATGCAAATCATTTTTAATACACCAAATCAAACAGTTAATAAAAAATAATCTCAGCATAACTAATAAAAGCATAGTAATACACACTATTCAGCCATGTTCTTACACACCACCGAATGCCCCGAAGCCCGAAGGGGCAAAAAGGTTAATCGGAGTTCTATTTTTGCAAGGTATTCTGAAACTGAGATACCCCTGGGGACTCCCCGAGCAATTTCCACGGATTAGAGGTGTAGAAGTATCAACCAAAAACATAAAGGGACTGCAAAGTGTTAAACCAGAATTAAAGAAGGGTGAAAAGCCCAAAAAAACAATTTGTGTGAGACTTCGAACAAGCTCTTCTACTGCTTACTGGTGAGCTAAGCCAAGGGTTTTACCTGAAGAAAAAAAGCTAATGGAACCACCAAAACGCAAACGAAACGACGACGACAATGACTACAACACCTTCAAACCACAACCAAACGGCAACATCGACTTATCCCTACTCGAAGCCATAGAAAAATCACAACAAAACCCCGTAGAATCACTCGACATCAAAACAGTCAAAAAACACATCCTCTCATTCGAACGTCGTTTAAGAGAAAACATCTCATCACGTCTTAAATACCCAGACCAACCCGAAAAATTCGCTGATTCTGAAGTGGAGCTCCATGAAGAAATCGAAAAGCTTAAAATCCTCGCTGGTGGACCCGAATTCTACCCGGAACTTGTTAATCTCGGTACAATCGCGTCGATTACAAGTCTCCTTAATCATGAAAACACAGACATTGCTATTGATGTTGTTGGATTATTACAAGACCTAACTGATGAGGATGTTCTCGAAGATAACGATGAACCTGCACAGGTATTCAAGGAAAAAATGTTTTAGGAATAATTTCAATAATATACAATCCAGGATAAAGTATTACATCTACGTAGCCGTATTTTTAATTTACATCCGCATTGCCAACTTACTGTAGACAATGTATAAACCTTGTATAAAAGTGTATAATAATGTATAAAAGGGCCATTTTGGGTAATATTAGAAATATGGGCTATTTCGGGTAAATAGTTTATCCAAATAGACATACGATGTTATTTTCCAAATGTTACCCTAACCTATTTTGGTTTCTGACAACTTTGAGTTATTTTTTTTCAACAGGTATTAGTTGATGCGTTAGTTGAGAACAATGCGTTAGAATTGCTCATTCAGTTACTAGGAAAATTGTCTGATTCGGATCCGGATGAGTCAGCTGCGATTTATAGTATACTTGCGACTATTGAGAATTTCATTGAAGTGAAACCCTCGGTTTCGGAGCTTGTGTGTGAAAGGACTAAGTTGATGAAGTGGTTGTTGACTAGGATTAAAGTTAGAGAATTCGATGGAAATAAACAGTATGCGTCGGAGATTTTGGCGATTTTGTTGCAGAGTAGTACGGTGAATCAGAAGAGATTAGGGCAGTTGAATGGGGTGGATGCGTTGTTACAAGCCGTAGCTATGTATAAATCGAAGGATCCTAAGACGCCGGATGAGGAGGAGATGGTGGAGAATTTGTTCGATGCGTTGTGCTGTTTGTTAATGCCGTTGGAGAATAAGGAGAGGTTTGTGAAATCTGAAGGAGTAGAATTGATGATTATTATAATGAATCAGAAGAAAATGTGCTATGGATCAGCTATAAGGGCGTTGGATTTTGCAATGACTAATTATCCTCCAGCATGTGAGAGGTTTGTGGATGTAATGGGATTAAAGACTGCTTTTCCTGCTTTCATGGGTAAGGCAAGTCATGTTCCCTTTTACTTTAACTTTTGTTACATTTGATGTCTAGCAGAATTATATAGAGGATACATGTAGTCACCCGCAATTTTGATTTGGGGCTGAGATATAGTTTTTTATTGACTAATATGTTAATTTTTTTAGTTGAATGCATATAGAGGACTCATATAGTAGACCATAGCTGGTTTATGACTGAGACATAGTTGATTGCGCTTTCAATGATTGGCTAATTTCTTTAATTTTTCGAGCAAAATGGATGTAAAAGATTCATACAGTGGTTCCCAACTGATTTGGAACTGAGACATACTTGTTGATTGGCTAATTTGTTAATTTTCTCAAAGATTGTCTCATAAACAACTCTTATGGTAGGATTAAATTTCTGTATGAATGGAGTATGATGTTAATTCTTCTTTATAGATATCATGTTTTGATATCTAAATAAGGACATGTTGTTGTTTGTATTCTTCCCCTATCAAGTTGTGACTTAGCTAATAACTTGGCTGTTGGTTGCATAACACCAACTCTGGTATCATCTTTATGGTAATAGCAGCAGTTTTTTATGAGATATAGTAGTTAAAAGTTAAAACATAACTGAAAAAAGTATCACAAGTTCTCAAAATGGACGAGTTTCCATTGCTTGATTTCAGTGAGCTGTTTGGATGGTATGGTGTTTGTACACCTTCTTCTATCATTGACTCATATAACTTATTATGCTAACATGTTTTGTTGTCAGCTTCCTCTGAGCAAAAAGAACAAGAAACGCTACAAAGAAGAACTGGAAGAGCGTCTCGTATCACTAGTTGCTTCGTTATTTGGTAAGGAGGCTTAGTTAACTGAGAACAATCTATTTGAGAAGACACAATTTTGCTATTGTTGACTTACTGAATGTGGAATTTGTGTGCCTGCATATGTGGTAAAAGAGAGATATTATTTCCTTCGTGATGCCAATTTCCTTTCAGATTTCTACCCAACTCCCTGCCATGGCCCAAAACCATTTCTTTTAGCACCTTCGGGTAGTCCAAGGTATGTAGTGGGAAAATTTTACATATGACTGCTCAAAATAGCAAATCTGTAATGTGCATGGGGTGAAACAATAGTTTAGTTGATGCATCCCTAAGCTGTATATAACACAGTATCATCATCTCTTGTGGGGTTCTTTGGGGGTGGGGAGAAAAAGAAAAAAATGCTGCCTTATATTAATATGTGACTGCATTTTTTTAGGGTAATTCTATCAATAATGGGGAAATCTCCCGTATACCTTGGATGTGACTGCCTTAATTTCAGTTTGCTGTTACAGGAGGAATCTTAAGAGGTTCTAGAAGGGATAGATTGTTGAGTAAGTTCGTGGAGAACGAATGCGAAAAAATTGACAGGCTAATGGAGCTCTACATGAGGTGATTGTTCAGGCAACATATGCCTAAGTACCCACTCCCTTTCCTTCTGCTAGGCAAAAAAAGAGTGCTGATAGTTCTATTTTATTACCTTGTGCTGGTTTTCAATATTTTATCCTTGGGGCGATTGCAGATATTCCAATAGAGTAAAACTTGAGGCTGAGCGGTTTGACCAACTTGAACTTGATGATTTGGAGGTCTATTTACTTCTTAGATTTCTCTCATCATTATGTCTTTCACTATAGCATTTTTTTTTTATATTGCCATTATGTTTTAACATGTTTGTAGATGGATGAAGACGAGAAGTACAATAGGAAGTTAGAAGCTGGACTTTACACTCTT
Source organism: Lycium barbarum (assembly GCF_019175385.1). Lineage (NCBI taxonomy): Eukaryota > Viridiplantae > Streptophyta > Magnoliopsida > Solanales > Solanaceae > Lycium > Lycium barbarum. The sequence goes on along the minus strand of NC_083348.1, from coordinate 70,759,316 downwards.
CAGGTCAAAGATCTGTTGCATTTTAATTTTTCTACTTTCCATCTCTTTTTCGTGCACATTTCCACTTCAGATCTTGAATATTCTTATCGTCATTTCTTTTTCTCTCTGATCCTGCAGTTGATAGCTGTTATTCTGGGTCATCTTTGGACCTCTGAGTAAGTTCTGGCACCTGGCATACTTTTCTGTTCAGGTGGGATGTATCTAAGTTGCTCCCGCTTAATTGCTCTTCTTAATGCAGGCATCCTCGAATCAGAGCAAGGATTGAACTTCTGCTAAAGCAACAAAAGCTGACTAATCAAGATGTAAAAGATGTTCTTCAGGTTTCTGCTCATGACCCTTTTTTTACCAGCACCATTCTCTCCTTTTCAATTGCTTGGGTTTGCTTTGAATTTTGTTATTATATTATGCATCAAGTTTTCCTGGATTCTTCTGCTTCTCCTGAAAAAAAGTGAAAATTCTTTTATACATTTGGAGACACAGTTAACTTGCGAGAAACAATACCTTTAGGACTTGTAGCCCATTAATGCAAAATCTAATTATAGCAGCATTTTATTATCTTTCACTTTTGATTTTCTTTTCATCCTTGGTTTATTGGAATGTAACACTTTGGTGTTGTTGTGGTAATTTCTGAAGATAGATCTGGGAGGAAGAACTCCTTGAGGACTTTCCTTATCCCTCTTCTTGAGTAGTCTGTGTCGATCTCCTTGATGAAATTCATACTAGTTTTATGTGAAGCGTTTTCCTTCCCATTGCATAGTTCACTTTTTCATCGTCCTGGCCTAGTCTTTCCCTTATTCTGAATAATACTCGATTAAGTCTGTTATGATATTGAAGTTTATTCTTGCGTCGCAGGAATATCATGACAACATAGGAGATCTGGAAGGGCCTGAAGAGAAGGAGAGAGGACAATCAAAGATTCAAAGGTTCATTTCGGCTTTTTGACCGTAATGTAGTTAAAAAATACAGGCCATATCCTTAGAATGCTATGTCAACTTTGGCTATTTAAAACGTGTATTGAGATGATGTCCTCAGTTGTCTACAGTTAGTCATGTCATTGTATTCGTTGATGTAGTGTGTAAGAGCTCAGAGCTACCACCAGTTATTGAGGGTTTACATTTTGACTGAAAATTTGTTGGTACTGAATGCAATTCAGTGTAATTTGCAATGCTTTAATTAGTAGTTTTACCCAGTGTAAGTGCAGTATTTTGTGGAGCATGTCCACATGTCATGTGAGCTTTCACCATCCCAAACCCCTCACTGCCGATGGTTATGCTATTCACTTTAGAAAATGCCTTCAGTTTTAGTTTAGACTGTTTGTTCGAGGTGAATGAGCTTTGCCTAGTGGTGAAAGGCTATTACAAAATGCTCATTTCCATCATGAAGTTTGTTGCTACTTTTACCAACTTGTGCATCATTCACGCAAACCACAAATATTGCAATAGGAAAAAGCAGACGTGAATGAAGCTCAGAACTATGGGTTGATGTTTTTGAATAAAATATAATGACTGAAATAGTACCAGTTTTTAAACTTGAAGCTATGATTTGTTAGGTATTGAATTTTGTACAGTCTAGTGCTTGTTTAGCAATTTATCAAATTCAAGAGCTTATTAATATTAGAAATCCTGTATTCTTTTGGATCTTTTTTGATGCAAGAACAAAGTCAAACCAGATGTCAAACCAGATGGTTCTCATTTGTCGTTGAAGTTCATACCCATTCGATATTTACAGTCTGAAATACATGATATATATGTCACAATACTTGGCACTACTGCATCTCTTTTTGGAAAAATTAATTCTAAGGGATAAATTTGGCCAAAAAGGTCTACGAATATCCTTAATTTACATCTATATTTACAAAACAAGAGTTCAAATACAAATTCGACTCAACTAAATTTAGACTAGTTAACCATCATTTTGTAATGGTTTCCATGACCCCTTGGCCATATGTATATGCAATAATGCAAACAAGAAAAAGCTTCAAAATTATATACCGTATACAACATCCACTTGACTCTAAATCCTAAATGTTGAGTTGTATTAAAATGATATAGCAAGTAGAATGAACATTTACGGACTAAAGACGGTTAACAAGAATGTGTGTGAATCAATTAAATAAGAACGCACTCTTATTTGCTTTAATTTCCCAAACATAAGAATAGCATTAGTCACTCAGGATATATCGAAAAGGCTTCCAAGGAAGAACCAATTTGACACGACTTACAATGTTTTTAGTAAGATTAATCTTTAGGTCTATCATATTTCCAGTGTTTGGGTTGAAGAAAAAAATATTTCTAGCGTTTGGGTTCAAAAAAAGAATCCAGTGTTTGGGTTGAAAAAAAAAAATCACTGTTTGGTAGATAAATTTGTGTAGGTCCTATAATTGGGTTGCACTTGTAATAATGTATTTTGAAAATGTATAAATGTTATCCATCAGTTGTACATATGTCTCCTACGAGATTTATAATGTTCAGAGTAAAACCATCCATTACATAACTGTTTGGGTTTGAATCTCATGTGCTTTGTCTCTTCTAAGTTCTAAATAACTTTGCTTCTAGATATGTTCAAAGATATGACAACACATATTAGCAGAAGCTCGAGCTATTTTGGCTGGAAAGGGAAATATAAATGAGTACAAATGGTGAGATCATTGAAAAATGACATAAATGCAAAACCAAAGACTTGGTTAATTCCATTAATGGGATAGCTTCAAACTGAAAGTATACTACAAAACATTCTAGCCCCTCAAAAAGATTTCCCCTATTAACATTTTCCCATTCTATAATTGCATGAAATCCTATCTATGCACATTAAGAAAATCCTTCCCCATTCTATAACTGCATGAGACTAATCCTACCTATGCACAATTACAAAAGAAAGTCTCAAAAAGTTGTATCATTTCCACATCTCTACAAAAAAAAGCTCTTCCAATCTTGATATATCATGTATGCACACTTCAATGACTTCAAGCCATCAGATGCTCTTACCTCAAGATTGTTACCTGCATAAAAAGGTCATTAAATAGCTAATTCAGCTTTTAGGCAATCAAAAGATCAATTCGGATTCAATATACTTAGAGTTGTCGCATGCACTGTCTTTGGTGGTCAAACACCTACATTATCAACTTTTTTTTTTTTTTTTTTTTTGTAGCACGTTCATTCTCAAGCTTTTCTTATGTTATCATTTAGCAGTATAGTGTGTTCCATAATCAAAAGATTTAATATATTTCATCATAAACAAAATGTATGGACATTAACATAGATTTGGGCTGAGAAGGGAATTGGGGTCTCATAAACACATGCTCCGACATATGCGAACACACGCACTCTTCAAGATAAACATACCTGATGAACTTTCAGCAGATGGCTATGACTCATCCTACAAATGAAAAGCATCAAGCTGCTTGCACAAGATAAACATAGGATCTAGGTCTGGTATCTCTGTCAGTGGTCGAATATCCCAAACCCGAATGACGTCTACATAGCTTGAGGTCTCCATAATCGTCTCAAGAGTCAGAACAATATGAAGTATCCCATCAACAGGACAGAGCTCAAAGGGTTGATTAGACATCCCACTTGAGACAGCAATATGTTCAGTGCGAGGCCATTGCCAATCACTAGAAAGCTTCATCAATACAGAAATTGCTTTCTTACGGATTTCTATGCTTTTAATTCTCCCCATTGCTTTCCAAAAATTATCATCAACACTTACCTGTAATGAAACAGATGAAGCCTCAATTAGTCCCTGCAACACATCAGGGATGTCAACTTCACCAATGGGAGACAGATCAAGAATAGGTGAACAGCAGAGATCAAACAACTCCCTTCCCTCTGTCTGTCCTAATTACTGGACCCAGTTCCTCAAAACGAAAACATCTTGTCTCGATGAATTCAAACTTGGACAAACACCACCTTATATCAATTCAATTTTTAAGTAAGTCCTTGATAAATCTACTTCGCTATCCCACAACATGCAATTACAACAAGGTGGTGTTTATAATTCAGTCAATTGTTTGTTAATGCAATATGATGCAATAACAAACAAAAAGAAATTATAACTTAACTCGATGTAATTACTCAATTCTTCTTCGTATAGAGAAAGGGATTGCTTTCACTGGTCTTTATCTATTACCTTGGCTCTAATCCCAATGGAGGGACACATTTTGTTAAAAGAAATTACAAAAGTAAAAAAGGCCTACTAACCTCCACCTCTTTTGATATTGCATTCTTTATACAGTTTCCATTATTCCAGTATTAATTTACATCTAAAAATGTTGGACATTATTCCAGTGAGAGCTTATTTTATACAGTTTCCACAAAGTTTTAAGAACGTACTCTATTTAGTAATCAAGTTTAAAATTGATGCAGTTTTTTCTCAATTAAACTAACTTCCATTGAAATATTTCCCTATCAGATTTTCAAATATTACTATATATTTTCTGCTACTCTTATTTTTTGATGACAAGGGAACCCGCAGCCCCTTTGGGTGCGCACAAGGTAAACCCCGCTCCTGTGCAATAGCCCGCAAAGCACACAGGAGAGATAACCCGCACTAGGCAAGCCATCTGCGACGAACTCGACCCAGAAGGCAAATCCCCTACTTTCTGTAGGCAGGGGGTTTCGAGCCTGAGACCTCCATTATGAAAGCCCCATGCTCAACCAACTGGGCTGGGAGAGTCCAGCCTAGTAGTTGTAACTTCACTCTACATTACTTAGGTTAGGGGCTCCATTCAAGGCTTCCTTCTTCTGCCTTTCCTGCCCCACTATACATGGGCATACCCATCCCTAAAAATTATATATAAAAGAAATAAACTTCATGCAACGTCAAATTGGACTTAGTATATACTCATGCTCTGTGAGAATTCTGTACAAAGAGAGGTTAGGAAAGTAGCACTGATAGGAAAAGCTTGCTTTAGCATATCCAGAGACAATGAGTAGAAATACATTTTTTAATGAATATAAAATAAGTAGAAAGGCATTGCCAGTTGATTTAAGAGAATTTCTGCTTTAAACTCAAGGAGCATACCTTCCACCTTGTTCCTTGAAAAAGTACAGAATAAAGGTGTATTTTAATGTCAAGGAGATCAATATCTATCAAAGCAGCTGCCATAGCTTTCACCAAGTCCTTGTCATTCTGAGCATCATGGCAGCAGCCCCTAACCCTGGCATCATGTACAAGTATCTTCCAAACAGAACCACTGCTTTTTAGGGTTGGTTCATTGCCGAATATCCAGAGGCAGTGCCTGCAAAAAGCAAGAATTGTTACAGAACCACAGAAAATTCCCTGGAGAGTGGAGACTTAGAAAGTATCTTGAAAAACAGCATACCTTGCTCTAGTTAGTGCTACATTAACCCTTTGACTGTTAGAAAGGAAACCAATTGATCTGTTTGCATTGGAGCGCACCGCTGAGATTATTATTACATCCTTCTCACCTCCTTGAAAACCATCCACAGATCGGACATCCACAGAGAAGTCACTCTCATCATCAGTGCTATACTTAGTTCCAAGGTTCTCTTTAATTGCAGCAATTTGAGCATTGTACGGTGATATAATACCAATACTGATCTTTTCTCCCGAGGAAGTGCATCCTGTAACAGGAAATAAAATCAGAAATTTCGGAAAAATGATATAATGTTCATCTTCACTTGATAATGCCGTTAAATCAATCTTAGTGTACCTTTGAAGAGGTTGGCAACTACCTCACAAACCACTGCTACCTCTACCATGTTCCGGATGCTATGCCCATCAACGACTTCCTCATTTCCACATGCTACATTGATAAAAGAATAAGCACCATAAATTTCACCTTGAAGGTAATGCTTCTGATATCCTGTACTTCTGACATTTGGAGCATCTGTAATCTGATTCTGGTAGAATTCCCTGTTCGGAAATGAGGTTATTGAGGGGTGCATCCTATACTGAAGATTAAGAAGATGTTTCTTGAATCGCAGAAGTGCCAGCCTCTCAAACAAGCTCCGCCCAAACTTGGCCTCCTCGCAAACCTAATTAGAAAAGGACATCTTACTTTCTAACTGTGCAGAATTTTAAAATTAGGTATCATTTAGAGTAGCACATGACAACCTTGCTTTTAACCATGGCAGGCAGTTGCCACTCGTCCCCTATGAGTATGGCATGACGGAGACCAGGAATCTGTAAGGGGATAGTTGACTCGCATTCTTTAAGCTGAGCAGCTTCATCAATAACCAGCAATTCAGCATCTGTCTCATGCAATTTGAAGGAGCTTGAAGCAGTACAGAAAAGCAGGTATGCATTTTTCAAAATTTGATTTTTTATTGAATACTCATCTTCAGGTTCAAAAAAGTTGTTAGGAAGGGATTTGAGTATCTTAAGACACTCTTTTTTGGCCAATTCTATATCAAAAGAGCTGTCAATCACTCGCATCTCTGCTTCTTTGTTTTTAACAAAGACTTCTTTCAAACTTCTACCATTAGAGATAACACTTTGCAATAAACTACTAAGTGAATGTAGTAAGTTTACAGCTCTGATCATGTCTCTTGCCACCACCACAGACAGGAGTGAAGTTGGCAAGTGCATGACAAAGTTAACAACATAGAAAGTAAAAGCCTCCAGTTTGCAGTTTAATCTGCTTGTCACAAAGTCGTCAAAATTTAACCTTGCTTTAGTTTGATGAGAATCATTACAACCCTTTCTTGGAACAGGCCTTGAATGTTTCTTGTCCCGCCCAAACCCTCTGCCACGTCGACTTTCATCATTCAACTTTATTGTTTTGGCAATTACTTGCCCAATTCTCTTGTTCCACTCGTCCTTGAAGCCTTGAGCATACAACCTTTGCGTTTTGTCCTCCTTGTTTCTCAGGCTTTCTTTGCGAAGAACTGCATTCCCTGAATCATTATCATAATTAGTATTATTATCAGATTTCTGATAAAGTTCGGCATCAGCATCTTCCACTTGACCATTCATGGTATAGAGCTGGTACAGCAGTTCAGTGTCTTCAAGTAGTGTTATTAAATACTGCAACGCGTATTTCCAGCCAGAGGCAGGAGTAAAGCACCTTGCTAGAATTTTAGCACGATGATCAAGAAAAATATGAAGTAGCTCGTCTTGGTTATCGATATTCATTCGTTTTCTGTTTCCAAACAAAACTAAATCTCCTAGACCATAAGTCAAAAATTCACATGATTCCAGCACAAGCTTCAAAGCTCGTCCAGAAACTTCTAGGACTGCAATATTAGTTGGAGCACAAGTTACTGTTCTACAATTGAGGCTCAGAAGTAGAAACAACAGTGCACTAACTGTCTTCGTTTTCCCTGTTCCAGGAGGACCCCAGATTAGCTTAGTCGTCTTGTCGTGATGGCAATACTTTGTCGCGAGACAGTTCAGAACTGCTTCTTGTTGGGAATCATTAAGATTGATTAACCAATTAGACGCAAGGATCTTTGATCTGCAAACTCTATACACTTCCCCTTGCAAACAGAGATTACACTTTTCCTTACCCTGCAGAAACAATAGACAAAGTCAAATATTTCAAGTTATGATATACAGAATGAAAAAGTAACAACTTGAAGAATTTGGCGATAAAAGGTAATCTAATAGTAACGTGAAAATTCAGAAGGAAATGTGAAGATTTATCATTCTGGTAAGACTGTTTGAGCAGAATAACAAATGAGAAAAGTACGAAGCTTACAGTCACATAAAAATCAGGTTCCAGTATTTTCTGAATTACTTGGGAGTTTTGCTTTTCCACCCCAAAGCTCAATGAATTCCAGATGCGTGTATTTGTTGTCGTATTTATAAGAGAAACCAAGAACAAAGAGTCCTTTATATGACCTTCCTGAATGTCTTGTTCCACCAAGAAGGGTCTCGATAAGAAGGCCTGGATCTTGATATAATCTTTCTCATCTGTCACTCGCTGAACCAGAGCAATTATATAGGACGTTATGGGTCTGTTTAGATCATCGACGCATGTTGGTTTTACATCTGTAATGGCCAAAAGATCTCCCGGCTCAGGTTCATATGCTCTGCCATCACTACTAATCTCTTTCTTTTCCACCTCAATAATGTATAAGCATTTAGCAGATGGCTTATTGCTCTCCTTTTCCTCAATAGACGATATTTTGCATGTAGATGCACGTGCCACTTTATCAAAGCTAGAAGACAAATCAGCATGTGTTTCCTCTATAAGAGGGAAGACGAATGACTTCATATACAAAGGGATGGACTGAAATGTCGAAGGGATGTTCTTCACCTAAAAAATAACTCAAGATCAGACAACTAGAATATACTTGAGATAGAGATCCAAAACAAATATGCTCAAACATCACGGAAGCTAAGTATATGAAATCTTCATCTTCTACATTCAATGTGCAAAATTAATAACATCAGTTATTACGAGCAATGCTACCTCAATCACACATTGATAGACAGGTTTTTATTTCATCAAATGCAGCCCATTGTCCACATTCATGACTAACAAGTACTATAAGTACCAAAAATGTTAATTCCCATATAGCTGCTCTATGCGCCAACCTCCATCATAAAAAATGCACAACATAACTTGTGAAAAATAAAAAGAACAACTGAAACGTCAAAACGAGATACCTATCCAGTCTAACAAACAACCAAATTACAACAAGTATCATGTAGCAGTTACGAAATTTACAAAATAAAAAGGAAATGATGTTAACTTGAAGTCAGGGTTGGATGTAGTATGAACATTCCACACATACATACACGACACGTAGATACAAGGGCGGATTTAAGTGGAGGTAAGGGTGTTCGCCTCGGCAAAAAATTACAGTGTATAAATAGCATAGATTTTCTGTGTCTATGTACATATATTACCTTTTGAACACCCTGAACATCCGCACAAGGTTAGCTCAAGCGGTCCAAGGTGTTCAAAATTGTCTCTAGCATCCTAGGTTCAATTCCCATCAACAACATTATTTTTTATATTTAGCTTTTGTTGTTTTTTTCAAACAACTGAATGAAAATCCTGAATCCGCCACTGCGTAGATACATATATGGATGCATTCACTGCCACAAAGCATGGTGGATGCAATGATACTCCACACCTACTGACTTAAAATCTGGATAATACTAAGTAAAGAGTGAAAACCCTGGTAACAAATGCCACCAAATGAAACAGGCAAGACATAGAATTAATAACTACAAAAAAACCAAACACCGACAAAATTAGACAATGAAAGACAAGGGCAAAATAGAAGTAAAACAAACCTTGTCCTTGTAAAGGTCTTTGTTAAGGACATCCTTAAAAGACCAAGAAAAAACAACGTCTATAAGTCTCTTTTCAAGAAGAATGGCTTCACTTTCGTCGTCAGTTTCCATTTCTGTCATATTCTGCAAAACCCCATTTCATGATCACAACAAATAATTCAAACTAGAAACATTCTAAGCATATAAAACCATTTCTATCATATTCCACAAGACCCCATTTCATTTTTTTTCCCCTTTTTCTTGCAAAACCCCATTCCAAAAAACAAAAAAATCTTGCAAGACCCCATTTCATTTTTTTTTTCTTTTTCTTGCAAGACCCCATTTCATGATCACACATTCTCAATATATGAAACAAACTAGCAATGTTGTAAAATAGACAAATATAAAGAGAGATGAAGTAGTTTACTGTAAAGTTCGAATGATAACTGCTCCGTCCAAATAGGGGTTTAGCAGTGATTCTTGGAAGAAAGGAAAGCGCTTTGCCAGTAAAGCGGCCAAGGCACAAATTATAAAAAGGTTTTCTGGCCTTCTTGGATAAAGTGCAAACTAGTCCTTAACTTTTACCACAAACTTTTACCACAATTGCGATTTTATCGTCAAACTGTAATGTCCGGTCTAACACAGGCGCACATAAGAAAATTAAGATGGGGCATGTCCATATAATGGAATATGGATATATGTGTATATGACTCTGCGTAGAGTATGAGAGCAATTATGAGCCTAAAGTTGGAAAATAATCACAATTCTGTTGAATAATTATACTGAAGAGTAAATATAACTTATTTGTGTTGTTACAGGGGAAATCTGACCTTTTTCCGTATGTAAAATGTATTAAAATATCTTTTAATCTTGTAGTTTTAATCATGTCACGTAAAAAGTTTAAATTAAAGAGTTGATAAAAATAGAAAGAGACATTCTTTTTTAAACGGATATAAAACTAAGTGTTATTCCTATTAAATCCTTAAACTCGTCCTCAAGTGTGTCTATCAAACACAATCTGACTTATATAGTATTCTATCTTTAATGTAGCAACATACTAATATATATTCTAATTTAATTATGTCATTTTTTAGCTAAGATTAGCAGCAATTTAGAGGGAAAAAAAGAGTAATCTCTTAATTAAGCTGACAGTAGGCGAGCAGAACCAGCAAAAGCTGATACATCCATGACCTAAAGAATAGCTTACCACACGTCTAAAACATTACTTCACCTTCATTACCACAGTTTAATTTTTACTTCTAATAAAAATCAGATTTAGAGGGTTTGATGACGAATTCAGGGGTTCAATAGGAACAACACTTTGTTGAGGTGCCAAAATAAAAAAATAAAAATAAGTTTAGGGGCTGCATATGCATTAAGCCAAAAGAAAAATAAGACTAATAAATTAAAACGCAGAGTATCGTTTAAGATCATGTTGGAGTTACACATTGTCAAAATATCTTTGTACGATTATCAATTCTGCTACATTGGCAAAATCAAGAACAAAACAAGTAGGAGTATTTAATTTAATACTTCATATAACTTGTAGAATTCACCCTTCTCATAACAAAATACTTCTCCGGTTGGATTGATATGTATACTCCACAAACTTCAACAAAAGTCATTGAATTAAGCGTAAGGTTTCTCGGTTAAATTATGCAACATAACAAATGTAATCGAAAATTAAACATAATTTTAAGATCGTGGAACTTAATGATTTTCACAAGATATAATACAATATTAATTTAATCCAATGTTTTAAAAGGCGAGACGTTTTGCACAGTATGGGGCGAGACATAAGCCCCGAAACACTTATCGTAAGTCCCATGAGTCTACGGGACGTAAGTCTCATGTATCTTCAATTTTATAATTTTAGACTAAGAAAATAAGTACAAATAAAATTTTCATTAAAATTATGCGAATAATTCACCAATAATATAGAAAAAATTATTATAATTATTATTTGAGAAAAGTAACAACACAAAATGATCATCGCTGAGATAATCTTTAAAATGAAATCATCATCCAGTTCATCATCGATCTCCATATCTACTAGTTCTTCCCACCCTCAACTAATATTTGCACTGACTTTCGTTTATATATTTCAGAAAAGGAGAAGGGTAAAAGTGTAAGACCAATTACAAAAATGGATAAAGTTGCCTAAGACAATGTTATCAATTTCAGGCATAATCATCTAAAAAACTATTTATGGCAGTGTTATTTTCTATAAGAGTTGTTTTCTTTATTTATATATTTTAGGAAAATTCACTACCACATGAAAACATGATAGTATAAAGTATAAATATCATTACACCAATAATAAAAACGTGATCTATAGCAAAAATACTTTTAAAACAATAAAAATAAAATTTAAGGCTCGGGGCATACACTTTTACGCTCGGGGATTATGCTTTTGGGTCTAGAGCTTACGCCCCAAATTCTAGGGTGTACGTTCTATGGAACTACGCCTTTCATTTGCTTCTCGGAGCGTTTTTTGTACGCCCGTTGCAAAACTCGCCTCAAAAACGCTTTTGAAAACATACCTGAATTCATAACGTTTTCTTGAATTATCTTAGCAGAAGTGATTGATCTTTTTGAAAAAATGATTTATCTCCTTTGCACGGTGCTCTTTCTCACGTTACTTGATGGAAATAATTGTGAATCGCAGTTGAGAGAGGATTAGTTTCTTAAGGCTACTTTGTACTTCAATAACACATAGAGTAGATGTATATGACTAAGATGCTTTTTCTTGATGCATAACAATAAAACATTTAATGAGTTATTTATAGATGGAGAATGATTGCACAAGCATTACACAAGCGCGGCACAGGCTCAAAAGGAAGATTGCCACTAGATTACCACCTCTCATGCATGTTTGACAAATGTCAAACATGCAAAGCTACACCTTTTAATGCATGTTTGACAAGTGTCATTCATGCAAACCCTTCTAATGAATATGTGACACATGTCAGCACAGAGATAGATTCATGATTTAAATTATATGGGATCTATCTTAAGATTGTAGGTATTAAACTCATTATATTTTTAAAGTTATGAATTCATATTTACTATTTAATATAATTTTAGTAATTTTTTTATGTTTCGCGTTGAAAGTCAGGGTTTCAATTGAACCCTGCCTACAAGGCAAGATACGCCTCTGGCCAGACATGCGTTACACGTGTCATGTGGGCTGGCACGTGTTGTGCTGATCAACATGTTTCACATTTCTCAATTACTTTTATCATATATGAATATCTCTTGATCATGAAATTGCCAATTAATTCTCCACTTTCCATCAAGTGGAAAGTTACTTAATTGTCTCAAAAATTACCCCATAAATTCTGATCAATAGTTTTTAATTAGATTTTTTATTTATTAAACCCGACTAATCACCCAGGACATATATCTTATGTGAAGTACAAGCTCACTGATAGAAAATGGAAACTGAAAAGCAAATGAAATATCAATTGCATTTTTATTTAATGCTTGGAATTTTGTAGGAAATATGGAAATCCTCTTTGTTTCATTAAAATAGCTCAATTTGGAGCTGCCTGCATTTGCTTTGTAGAAGCCGCTTGCATTGTCCCTTCTATTTGTTGTCCATCAAGTTATACATTGTTTGAGAATTTGGGTGCTAAATTGTTTTTCAAGTTGAGGCAATGTATTTACCAACTTAAAAGGGCAGCCCGGTGCACTAAGCTCCCGCTATGCGCGGGGTCCGGGGAAGGGCCAGACCACAAGGGTTTATTGTACGCAGCCTTACCTTGCATTTCTGCAAGAGGCTGTTTCCACGGCTCGAACCCGTGACCTCCTGGTCAACTTCTGATAGAAATTTGGTTAGTATGGCCAGAGTATTAATATACTTGATGTCAAATGGACAGGTAATCCGCCCAAAAGTTATTTGGATTGTCATGGACTGAGTTAAAACGGGCTAAATAATAAGTTAATACTCAATTCGTGTAGCATTTACATAATTTTAATATCTTTATTTATTATAATTTTTTTAACTACCTAATAATTTTTTTAATAGGCTATATATAGCATATGCAACAAAAAAAAATATTATCAAAAATATTGGAATAAATTTTCTCATGAGTCAATTTAGACTACACATTTAGCCTAACTTTTAACGGTGACTCACTTTACTCGGTTAAAATGAATTACGCTAATAAATGAGTGGGTCACAAACCCACCCAAACTCAAACGATTTGGATGAATCATGTTTTCATAAGCTATTTTTATCATCCCCATTATTATCTATAAAATCGTTGTCATAATGCTACTTACCGACATGTATTTGGATGACATTTTTCTTTTAGTTTGATTAGTGTACAAATTGTAATAACAAATTTGATTATGATATTTTGTGAACAGAAAAGGAGAAACCGGATTAGGTAATAGCGAGCGCCGAATTCATTTATCTTACGTGATAGACCGTCAGTATCTTTTTTTTTTGTTTTGACGAAGAAGATAATCAAATTCTCATATAAGGTAAACCAGTCCCGGTAGTCGACTTACATAGCATAGTTGGAGCATATTTAATATGAATATTTACAACAGGAGCATAGATAGTTAGACACTGATTATTACAAAAAAGAACATTTTTCCTTCCTTTAGCCTTTCTACGGAAGGATGTCCATATTTTATTAGCTTCAAGTATATCAGCTGCAAACAACGGAGGTTATTCAAAAAGTTGTAGCGTAGTTGCAGTAGTGCATGCTGAATCCATTCCTATTTGCGCTAGTTTGTCAGCCAAAAAGTTCTGCTCGCAATATACATGCATATTGAATTTGTGGATCATTTAGCAACGTGATCAAGTACCTGCAATCATTTAGAAGTGTTAGTAAAGATCATTATCAGTTGTAAGCAGTTGAATTACCTACATTGAATCTGTTTCAATTTCAAGGGGAGACAATCCATATTTGTAAGCTATATATATATATATATTAAGACCTTGCAGCAGTGTTCTTAACTCAACTACTACTATTGAGTGACATTGAATAGATTATGTAAATCCCAATAGCCAATTACCTTGATTGTTTCGAAATACCCCACCAATCCACAAGAACCGGAGGCAGTGAATAATGAACCATCAACATTCAGTTTAATAGATGTACCAGCCGGCGGATGCCATTTAACACAAGTTGTATGCTTTGGAATACAATTATGAGCATTAGTTTTTAAATAAAAGAATTCTGCAGCTTGCTTATAAACGTGGGAGAATTCGACGACCTTGTCTTGATTTTCAAAGATGTTTTTGTTTTGCACACACCAAATATTTCAAAGACAAACAAAGATGAATAGTTTGTGAGGTATTATAAGAAGCAGGTAGTTTCAATTTACGACCTATAACGTCCTCCAAGAACTTTTAGCCCTGAATGCTACAACAGCCTCTTCAGGATCTTGGATTTGAAAAAGTATAGTTTGGGGCCGCGAATTATTAGAAAAAGAGCTACGATGGAGCAGTGGCGGAGCCAGGAATTTAGTGAAGGGTATGCAAATTTTCTTCTTACTTGTGTTAAGGGTGTGCAAAATTAAATATATACGCATTGTAGCTAACATTTAACCTATGTACACCGCGTAATTTTCCGACGAAGGGTGTGCACCTGACCACCCTTCGCCAAAGGTGGCTCCGCCCATGCGATGGAGAGTTGCGATTAGTGAGGAAGTTTATGTTTGGAAAGATCCCTGAATTGCTAATGTCACTGGTTTTAAAACTCATAGAACTATTGTTTCAAATTATTTTAGATTTAAAAATGTTTGATCTTATTGATGTAGAATCCAAGACTTGGAAGATGGATGAATTAGATTTGAATGATGTTAATATTGTTTTGACTATTCCTTTATCTACTAAGGTTCTAGGAATAAATTAATTTGGCTCTTTACTAAATTAGGTACTTAGATTAGATCGGATTATCAGCGAAATATTTAAGCAAGCAGGGGTTACTAGTGGTAATATTGCTCAATCTAGTAGTTATGCTTTTTCTAAAGCTTTTTGAGATTTAGGGAAATGAATATAAAAATAAATATAAATATTTTCTAAGAAGGTGTGTGCTTAATACCTCACCAGTAAACAATTTTAGTGGAAAACGAATGTATCATGTGAGAAGTATTTGTAAGAGACATAGTTTAGAAGATGAAACTGTGGAACGCATGCATTTTAAGAGCCAAGATTCTCAAATAATTTAAAAAATGAGCCCTATTAATTGGAATGATCTTGACAATATTACTGACTTTTTTTTGTGGTGGAATGATAAGATTACTATGGCAAAAAAATGTTCTAATTCTGCTAGTATTCTGAATTTGATAGTAATAATAATGTGGCATATAAGAAAGTCTAAGAATGCTTGGTGTTTCAATAATAAATCAACTGATCCTCCAGACATAATGACCAAAGCTTTATTTGAGTATAATGAGTTTCTTGAAATAACGCATGGTGACTGCTCAAATGGTAACTTACAAGAGAACTATGAATATCAACTAATAGTGTCCGAATATGGAATTTGTTTATTTGTTAATGCAGGGTTACAAGTTAGTTCGAAGAAGGCGAACATTGGTTTGGTTGCTACGGATAGCAAGTGTGTATTGCTTCATTTCCCTGGATCCCCACTTTGGTTTGTTGGGAAGTTCATGATTGTTGAAGCGTTTGCAATTAGAAAAGTTGTGGAACAAGCGTTACAACATGGATGGCGGAAACTTTATCTCTTCTCTGATGGTAAAGATGTAGTGATTTTGGGAAAAAAATGTGAAGGCTACTTGGGACGTGAATGTAGCTTGTGAAGATATTTGAAACATGTCTTTATGTCTAGATCGTGTTGTGTTTTCACATATCCTTAGAAGGTTTAATATTGTTGCTTATAACTTAGCTAAGTTTGCAATTTCTTTATTACACGAATTTCCTTGGCAAAGAATATTCTCAAGTTAAATTGTGAATGATGATGTATGCTATTTTGGACATATCATCTCCTTGATGAATTAATAGATGAAGATTTCTGCTGAAAAAAATAATTATATTTGTACTCACTGTCTTCGATTTTTTATATACGACCTTAAAGTTAGTACTAGAAACTAGAATATGATATTCTAAGGCCCAAGCTCATATTCTTTTAGTCTTTTACAAAAAATAGTCTGTACTGATTGACTAATTCAAAAGCTTTTGGTAGTTGATTCGGAGGTGAGTTATACAAGTATTAAAATCTGTATAAGTAATATCATGTTTGATAGTTCGTTAGGAGGTAAGTAATTCATTTATAAAATTAATACGATGTTTGGTTTATAATTTAGAAACCCACATAACTATTATGTGTTGTGTATAAGTTATAAGAGAATCTATGTATTATTCTATGCAAGAAAGAATGTGGAATAACTAATACGTGAATAACCATACCCTACATAAGATATTACCTAAATTTCCTCATAACTAATTCATATATTATGATTACATGCAAAACTCTAACCAACTACCAAACAACCCCTAAATTCCACCAGTACATCCGATCACAAATCACATTTTCAACTTTTGCATTCTCACGAAAAAGGAGTCCGCAACTTAAATGATCCTAAAAGTGGGATTTTGATCCAAAATAACCCACAAAAAAAAAAAGTTACAAAAGTACCTCTTGGGCACAAAATTAGTGCGCAATAGGAGTTAATTGTGACGGCCACCGTTAACTCCTATTGCGCACCAATTTTGTGCGCAATAGGGGTTACCATTTCTTGACAAGAGTTTAACTTTGTCGAGAGGTATACTTGATGTTAATATCAAAAAGTTAACCCCACGTCCTAAATTAATATTTTAACAAAATTTACGAAAGATTTAGCTACCTATAATCACGCTTGAGCTTTCAAGTCCACCCAAACTCTTCCTATTTTCTCGTTTAATAATATGACGTACTCGGATAATTATGGTATGTAGCATATTTAAGTAGCAATATTTATTATGTAAAGGTACAATAATGGAATATAATTAATTAAAATAACTCTAGTATAACAAATATTATAATTATCTAGTACTTTGCCGTACTAGAGTTATTTTAATCAATTATATTCCATTATTGTACCTTTATATAATAAATATTGCACTTAAATATGCTACATACCATAATTATCCGAGTAAGTCATATTATCAAACGAGAAAATAGGAAGAGTTTGGGTGGACTTGAAAGCTCAAGCGTGATTATAGGTAGCTAAATCTTTTGTAAATTTTGTTAAAATATTAATTTAGGACGTGGGGTTAACTTTTTAGTATTAACATCAAGTATATCTCTCGATAAAATTAAACTCTTGTCAAGAAATGATAACCCTCGTTGCGCACCAATTGCACAATAGGAGTTAATGGTAGCCGTCATAGTTAACTCCTATTGTGCACTAATTTTGTATGCAAAAGATATTTTTGTAACTTTTATTTTTATGAGTTATTTTGAATCAAAATTTCACTTTTTGAGATATTTTTAGAAGGGAGCGGCCGTGCAGGCTAATTACTCCCATAATAAAAATGTAGGGATACAAATATACAAAGTCAAAATCCATTGGAGCAGTCTTGGCAAACAAGACAAGAATTAAGTACATTCTTATTTTTTCCAATCTAGAGAGATCTTGAACAAGTCAATATAAACCCGAACCCCAGCACAAACCAAAGTATTATCATTCACCAAAATATCCCACTCTCTCAAAACCCAAATCAGAAAAAAAAGCCATGGCTGGAGTTGAATTGCTCCCAAAAGAATATGGATATGTAGTTCTTGTTCTTGTTTTCTACTGTTTTCTCAACTTCTGGATGTCCTTTCAAGTGGGCAAAGCTCGCAAACAGTAAGTTTTTTCACTTCAAATTGTCAAAATCTCTTCATATTTCTTGATTTTCCCTTATTCTACCCAACCCCATTTGTGATTTAAAGCTAAAGATTCGTTTTTTAAAAGAATTATCCCCAACCCCTTGTGTTATTTTGAGATTTGGAGATAAAGATTGGTTTTTTTAAAGAATTATGCTCAACCCCTTTTGTGATTTGGAGATAAAGATTGGTTTTTTTAAAGAATTATCTCAAACCCCTTTTGTGATTTTGTGATTTTAAACTAGAGATACTGATGAATAATGGAAATGTTAACAGGTACAAGGTTTCTTATCCAACAATGTATGCTATTGAAGCTGAAAATAAGAATGCAAAGCAATTTAACTGTGTTCAGGTTTGCTCTCTATTTCTTTACTACTAGTATTTGCTTTTTGTTTTGACAAAGAAGTAAAATTAGTTCCCTTTTTTTAGGTGATGACATAGTTTATGGTAATGCTTTTTGTGTGTGTATATATATTCTTGATGTTGTTTGGTAATAGATTAGGAAATGATATGAAATTATAACTATGGTAATGTTTTTTGTGTGTGTATATATATTCTTGACGTTGTTTGGTAATAGATTAGGAAATGATATGAAATTATTGGTGTCTTAATTGCAGAGGGGTCATCAGAATTCATTAGAAATGATGCCAATGTTTTTCATGCTGATGATTGTTGGAGGAATTAGGCACCCTTTGATTTGTGCATCTCTGGGAGCTGTTTATATTGTGTCTCGTTATTTCTACTTCACTGGCTATGCCACCGGTGATCCCCAAAATCGTCTTACTCTTGGGTTAGTCTCTCTCTTCCTTGAATGATTTGCTTAATTTTCCAATTACCAACTATCATTTAGATTGAATTTCACTAACAATTTTGAGTATGCAAAAATGTCAAAGTAAGAAAAGAACAGTGTTTTGTGTATGAACCTTTTGACCTTTGACAAGTGAAGTGAGTCTTTTACTAGCTCTTGCCTAATGCCCAGACTAAGAACATTAATTGAATTATTATGATCTTGTTACGATGGTGGGCTAAAATTTATCCCGTTGTTTACACCAGATCAATGAATGGAAGTCAAGTGTCTTTCATACATACATTTATCACTTTCATGGTTAATATTTTACTGGTACTGGCCGTTGGTTCAAGGTATTGGGTGTGTTATCCCGATATAAATTTTGTTTGGAGGTATTACGTCACCCCCCCAAACTAGGGTCGGACGTGATTGATACCCAACTCTTATTACCCGTTGAGTGATCCCTGTACTAACTAATTGAAGGTCTGAACTGAACTAGTAGTAGAAAGAAAACCAACGTCTTGATTAAACATTTTCTAGCAAACTAAATAAGGAACATAATTTCAAAGTGTCTATAAAGCTAACCCACTGTCAAGTCATGAGCCTCTAACTTATATACGAATACATACAGCTTCGAGGCATTCCTCGGGATAATGTAAATGGCTAAAAGTAAATAAAAGACTGGGAAGAATTTTCTACCGCTGGGATGAATCAACAGAGCTTGCTAATTGAGTCTAGAACGTCTGCCTCTAGCCATGTGATTTGTTACCTGCATACTCAACATCTGCCACACGACGTGGCAGGCCCAAACAAGCTAAGTATCTCCAGGGTGCCCAATAAGTCTCATAGACTACCTCCTAAAAGGGTGGATCTAGATTTTTTTGGGATAAGAGCGTAATAAACAAGGACAAAACATGTTTCACAAGAAAGTGTGAAAATCATATAAAGTCTGAAAACTAACATAAGCTGATACTTCAGGTTGAGGTTGACGTTGTAAGCTGAAAAACTAAGTTATTTTAAAATAGAAATAACTTTTTTGGGTAAAAAGGTATTTTCCACATAATGGCCCTATGTGGGTAAAAAGGTATTTTTCACATAATGGCCCTATGTGCGTGAGGATCTGGCAACACGCACGGGGTAAGTGTCGGCCTATTTCCCCAACAAACAATTGGCACCAGTGAGCGTGTGGTAGCTAACCCTACCTTCATGGCACTAACGCAAGGGGAGTTTGGCCACTTCTCCCAAACTGAATGGAGTTTGGCCACTTCTCTCAAACTGAATGTGATCACATTAATGCATGAAATGAATACTGGTGTTGAATGCTGAACTGAACGTAACATAAGTATCACAAATACAGGCACATAACAAGTTGTGATACACATAAAACATATAATGTTGTTATAATTTAATATAAAGTCATACTGAATAAAGATGGAGTAAACTGAGTACCTATGACAAGAATTCTTCCTAGGGCATTCTGTCAAACATATAGAGTACATAAGTAATACTAGATTTCCTATTGGAAGAGTAAGCCTTAACTTACCTTGAATCGCAAGCTTAAGTTCAACTTCATGTATCCTCCAAGCAATCCCGAATCATAATTTCTGAATCTACATGTTTAACCAGGTTCAATTTACGTCCACACAAGCCCAACGAATATAACTTTCACTTTAATTTAGAAACATTAGCTCGGGTCCTCTCTGAACTGTGAGTTTTTTCACCAATACAGGAACTAAATTACCCGCTCAAATTTTATTATCCAAACTAAATACTTAATTTTACTTATCATATATTGGTACCCAGGCCAAGAGATAATTTTCATAGCTCGAATATGAATTCGTAGCAGTTTATGGTTTGCGGTTCTTGGACCACTTCTTGATTTGTATCACATAAATCGTGATTGTAAACTCTTTTGCTCTAATCTGAACTCACATTACTGAGGGGAGAACCCAAAATATGTGCTCATCTATCTTGGATGTTCACTGTAAAAGTGCAATGCCAATGAACTTGGTTGAATCCAAAATCCCACAAACTCTATCTCGGGTAACTTGAAAACATAGAAATTTAGCTTTTTACAACAACAACAACAACATCCTATAATTCTGTGATATCCTTGTTTTGAACCAGACAACCCCTTAAGGTTAAATAAATTGGTTTGCTATGAACCAGACAACCCCTTAAGGTTAAATAAATTGGTTTGCTATGAACCAGGTGCAGATAAGTAGTTATCCGGTTAATCGGGGTGGAGTGGGGTTGGGATATAATGGAGACGTGCAAGAAATGGTGTGTGATGTTCTGAATGCTACTACTTATTATTGTTTTACCTCTCTGCAGGAAATACAACTTCTTGGCAATAATGGGACTGATGGTTTGCTCAATATCTTGTGGAGTTAATTTCCTTATGTCATGATTCATGAATAATAATCTCAAATGGAGCAACCTCCTTGTAACTCCATTTATTCCAGTAAAGGCTGTCTTTTAGGTCTTTCCTTGTTGCATTAGACATTGACTTTTGTTTTTTGGTTCTCTTGTTTTCCTGGTTGCTCCTAATTTCAAGCTCTTGTAATGTGATCTAGGTCTTTTTAAGTTGTACCTTTCACTGCCTTCTTGTGGAATTGTCAATAATATGAATTGAATTGGTACTTTTTGTATCAAGTTAACCTCATCTGCATACTGTTTTAGTGTGTATTTTAGTTGCAGTGAATTTATGATGATTTGGACCTCATGGATTGTTTGATCTTAAGTTCTTAACTAGGTCTTGTTGCATCTTAGTAAATATGACTAAGTATAAAGTGTTGAGTTATGTGACCAGCTCATTTATAGGTATAAACTGTCCTAGAGGGAACACATTTTATTAGGGTATTTTATATATGTATCATGCTCTTTGAAGTTTGATTCACGGGCTTGATTCCTTTTTAGGTCGAGTATATGTAAATGTTTTGAATTAACTAAGAGCAAAATTGGATGGTTCAAGAAATGAAAAGTGGCATGCTTGGATTACTTCTATCCAGAAGCTGATTTAGTAAAAATAATGTACACACACCAGAGAAGTTAGCACAAGATAGTTCCTTTTATTCTTGGCACCTGCTTTTTCCTTTTAGGGGTAAGCTTTATTTCAAAACATGCCATAATGTATAATGTATTAATGTTTAGATCAATTGTTCTTTTGAACTTGTGCTCCAAAAAAAGTTTTTGGCAGAGCGGAGCTAGAGTGTAGAAAGCGGGTTTAGCTCAATTCAGTAATTTTTGTTCAAATTGTGTATTTGTTTTAAAAAAAATCATTGAATATGTGTACAAATTATTAATTTAGAACATAAAAACTCCAAAGGACTAAAATTCCTAACTTATAAGCTTCAAATACTAGGCTTCGCCTTTGATCTGGACAAAGTAATTGGGGGACGCGCTAGCGTATACACCCCGTTAAATTGCTAAATCGGGTGGGGGGAGGGGGAGAATTTCGATTGAACAATTTAGTTATCTCGTTCATTCTAATTTTCCAAACTTATACAGGGAATTCTAACTTTAATAAGACTTCCAAAAAGGAAAAAAGAGAAAGGAGGGCAATCGTGTCTTACTTGTGGAGAGACTTAAATTACAGTTTCATGGTTGTTTATTTTCTCATAGAGTTATCTTTAGGCCTCATTTATTTTTATTAAGATTAAAACGTCTGAATCTGAATGCACATCTGAATGATTAGGATGTTGTCTCTTGATCTGAACACTGAATGATTAAGACTGGTTGTTTTTCAATATCTGAATGTGCATACTGTATTTATTTAAGCATAATAAATATACAATTCAAATAAAAAGATAACTGAATATTAAAAAATAAATACAAATTTAATAAAAAAAAAATTATTTGATAAACAAATTAAACATTTATATTCTCTAGTAATGGCGGTGGGGAGGGGGGGGGGTTGGTAGGTGGGGGTGTTGGAAGGGTTGTGGGGGTGGTGGTGATGCCGTGGGTCTGGGGGTAGGGTGGGGGTAGGTGGTGGTGGGTGGTGGTGAGGGGGTGGATAGGGTACTATAAGTGGGTGGTGGGTGGTGGGTGTTGAGTCGTGGTGATGGTGAGTTGTGCGGATAGGGGTGGGTAGTGGTGGGTAGGTAGGGGTTGGGGTGTTATTGTTGGTTGTGGTGAGAGGGGGTAGGGTTGGGGGTGGGTGAGCGGGGGTCGGTATATGAGGTGGGATAGTGGAGGGTTGGGGTGGGTGGTGGGAGTCAGGGGTGGGGTGGAGTTGGTGTTAAAACTTATCTATACAAAGTACCTTTTAATGATATTAAGACTTTGTTCAAGTTCTTAATAATTAAAACCTATTCAGACCAATAAATGCTTAGATCTTAATGTAAACAAATGCAATTAATGACCTATGGTCTGAACCATTCAGATTCAGACCTCCACTAAGGCCCCATTTGTTTGCACTTAATGGGGGTCTGAATCTGAATGGTTAAGATTTCAGCCCATTAAGTGCATTAGTTTTTCTTTTTTTTTTATAAAAAAAGTAGTCTCTTAATACTTTTGGAAACATCTGACTCGGTCAGATTTAAAAAAGAATCTTAATGGGATTCAGACTCTTAAAAATGCCTAATTTATTTGCTTAAAAAGCTCACACGTATGTTTTTTTCTCTCTCTTTATAATTTACGCTTCTCTCTCTCTCTCTCTCTCTCTCTCTCTCTCTCTCTCTCTCTCTTTATAATTTATCCTTCTCTCTTTATCCACAAGTATTAATGAGGCTCTATCTCACTCTTTATCAGTAAGCTATTCATCAAATTCTTTCTTCTCGAACAGGTAAGATGTCGGATTTTTTACAAGTATTCACCTATCTAACAGAAATTAATTCGTTAGTTAATACATAATTGGAGTGTTCTTTTTCCTCTCTTAAGTTTGGAATTCGATTGTTTGGTGTTGTTTTTCCTGTCTTAAGTTTGGAATTCGATTGCTAATTTTTGTATTAGAGTTGTGCATTATTTAGTTTCAACCAAGAAAACCTACCTTATCTATTTTTTATTTTTATTTTCAAGATTATTATCTGTACACATTTTGGCTGATGTACATGTTCTTCCTAGTGCTATTGAATCTTGTGCAGGGGCGGATCCACCTTGAAGAGTGGGGGGACACGTGCCCCCGTAATTTTGCAAAAAACCCTATATATATATATATATATATATATATACACCTTGAAAAAGTATCATATATTTTAAAATGACCCCTCAAACATAATTGCTAAAGTAGTTCAGTTGGTAGGAGTGCCCCTGCGTTGATGTTCACTGGTGGTGATTCGAGTTTGAATCTCGGCTCCTACATTTTTTTTTAAAAAAAATTGTGCGGTTAAACTGCTGTACAAACCTGCATTTAATGCAGATTTTTTTATATCTTTTTATTATTTAGTCCCCCTCTCATTTTACTTTTTCATTAAAACCCTCCCCCACAAAAGCCCCAAATTCTAAAAGATCTTTTCTCGCTTCCCACTTATCTTTTCCCAACTTAATAAGCAAAAAGAAACTCCTTTGGCTCTCTCCATTCTCAAACCCTTCTTCCATTATCAAGTTTTCTCACAAATCACTAAGTTAGGAACGTCACCCATAGTCGAATCTATTGTCGATATTCATTAATTTCTCCGGCAATCGAATTCGAGTCAATGATCGTACTTCTCTTACGGTAAAGCTTTCCCTTCCTTTTTAGTGATTAATATAGATTACTAATTATATAAGTATATAATATTATTTAATTACTAGGGATTGAGGAATACAAAACTTTATAAATTTAATTTAATTAAAAATTG
Source organism: Lycium barbarum (assembly GCF_019175385.1). NCBI lineage: Eukaryota > Viridiplantae > Streptophyta > Magnoliopsida > Solanales > Solanaceae > Lycium > Lycium barbarum. The sequence goes on along the minus strand of NC_083348.1, from coordinate 70,734,726 downwards.
TATTATCTTATACTAAGCCTCAAAATCTTATCATATCCTTAAATTTGGGATTTTGTACAATCAACTTAAGGTCTTAAAAAGTCAAGTTTGTTTTTATTTTTCAAATGAAAACGCGTGGGGTTCAAGTATGAATCGATGATGTACTTTTGTTATATTAGTACTAAATTAATTATATTTGATAATATTGAAGTTTGTACTTTGCTATTGTAATCGATAAGTTTTTTAAGAGTCGCGCACGCCTAACTGTGTCGCTAGTAATTGGCGTACTAAAGATAATGGTGCTCCTGTTGCCCTCAAATCGTAGGTCCGCCTCTGATCTTGTGTAGTGCTAGGTGCGTTAAAATTGGGAAACAAGTCCATGAGTATGGTTTAACAACTGGGTTAGCGTTAGATTCGTTTGTTGAAGCTTCTTTAGTTTATATGTATGTGAAATGTAATAAGTTGGGATGTGCATGTAAGGTGTTTGATATGATCGCCTAACTTATTTTATTTTAAAAAATTAAAATGCTTATTTAGCTTTTCGATATGATTGCCTAACTTATTTTATTTTAATGAAGATAAATACTATCTATGTGATGCGGCATATCCTAATACTCGAGGATTTCTAGTACCGTATCGTAATATTCGATATTGTTAGGAGATTATCATCGTAGGCGTGCCAAAACGAAGGAGGAAAGTTTAATCATGCTCATGCACAACTTAGAAATGTTATCGAATGTTCCTATGGAGTACTGAAAGCAAGATTTCCTATATTTGACAAGATGGCTCCATATCCTATTAATATCCAAAGAGATGTTGTTATTGAATGTTTTGCTGTTAATAATTTTATCAGGAAGGAGCGCATCAATGATGACTTGTTTAATCATATTTTGATACGCCTCGAGTGATATTTGATGAAGAAGGACAACAAGAAGAAGCATTCAAATGGACCTAGTTGGACAGTTGAAGATTCTCGGATAATGACCGATATGCGGGAGCAACTTGCACTCCGACTAATGCAAAGAAGATGAAATACTTGAGAGTTCTATACCTTAGTTATTTGATTTTTTTTCCAGTGTTGGAGTGTTACAATTTGATGATTGTTAGTTAATTATTCAAATACTCGAATATTTATGTGTCTAAATCAGAACTGTATTTGAGGTATTGTTTTACTTTGTTGGATAAGTTTGATTTATAGATTAATTTGTGTTGAATTTAAATTTTATGATTGCATTTATTGCAACAATTTATTTTTAAGGATATATCATTTTTTTGAATAATTCAGATAGTTCAGTAATTGTATCAAACATAAAATATTCATAAAATATTCATTTCTATCTTTAAATACTTTAATTTATCTCTCAAATAATATTTTTTTTGTTTATGTTAATATTTTTTTGATATAATTTTTAATTTGAATTATATATTTATGTTTAAATATTGATATATTATACACATTCAGATGATGAAAAACAAATAGTCTTAATCATTTAGTGTTCAGATCTACATACAACATCTTAATATTTAGATGTGTATTCAGATTCAAACGTCTTAATTAAAAAAAAATGCAGCTTAAGTGCAACAAATGGAAAAACTTTACAATGGGTGAGACATAAATATGACATGGTGTGAGAGTATTTTATTATAATTATTTTTTGGGCCCCACCACTTTATGCTCTTCCTTCTCTTCCTTTATTCTTCCACGTTTTTTGTCATTTCTCTCTCCTCTTTCCTATTTTTTCTCATTTTCTTTTTTTTCATCAATTTTAAAACCAATTCTATTATACGCAGATCATTTTTTTTTTTTAAAGATATTCTTCCGTTTCATTATTTAGCTTTTCAATTTTTCTTAAAAAACCAGTTAAACTTCGTACAAGTTTAAAAGAAAATAATTGGCACTCCTAAAGTGTTTTTACTTTTAAAAGTATCCTACATTCATTTTTGGAAAAAATTGAAAGGCTAAATAATAAAACGGAAGAATATCTTTAAAAAAATTGGATCCGCGTATAATAGAATTGGTTTTAAAATTGATGAAAAAAAAAAAGAAAATGAGAAAAAATAGGAAAGAGGATAGAGAAATGACAAAAAACGTGGAAGAATAAAGGAAGAGAAGGAAGTGGTGGAGCCCATAATAAAATTGTAATAAAATACTCCCTCACACACCAAATCATATTTATACCTCATCAATTGTAAAATTTTTCCAACAATGAGGCCTTAGTCAAACAGTAATTTGAAAATCAGTCAAAGTCAAAAATAGGGGAGCCTTATTTTCTTGCAAAGCGTCCTTCCCTTAACTAAGGGTGTCAACCGGTTTGAATCGGATCGGACCAGCAACCGGTTATAAAATCGACTGGTTTCCGATCTAAAAATCAGAACCTGCCACCGGTTTCCGGTCTAAAAACCGGAACCTGCTACTGGTTTCGATTTACCGGTTAGAAATCCGAAACTGGAACTGGTCTGGTTCAAAACGTCCAAAACCTCTTTTTTGTTTTTATTTTTTGTATAGTATATATATATATATATATATATATATATATATATATATATATATATATATTATAGTATTTATTAGTATATTGTAGGTATATTTACATATGTTATATAAGTTTATAAGTAAAGTTTATATATTTACTGACTAACAAGCTAACAGCAAGTCAGCAATACAACATATACGTGTATATATATATATATATATATATATTAAGTTATATGCTTAAGTTATACTACATATACCTAAAATATAGTAAGAATATACTTATATATATCAATATACTTAGGTTATATAACACTTATGTATATATATACATATAACTTATATATAACTTTTTTTTTTATATATATATATATATATATGTTTAAGTTATATGTATAATATATATTATAAGTATATTCTTAGTATATTTTAGTTATTTTTCAAGTATATAACTTTTTAGTTTTTAATTTAAGTAGATGTATCATGTATATTATAAGTATGTTCTTAGTATATTTTAGGTATATTCCTAACTTAATATAAGTAAAAATATGAACACAAGTAAATAGAAGAAAGCTCAATGAGCCATATATTTTATTCATTCTTGGATAACATTTATTTGCAAGTTGTAATTTTTTTAACTTGCAAATAATACATGAGTTGCAAAGAAATAGTAGAATAATAAAATCACCAATTCTCAATCATTTGGTTAATTTCCCCCATATCATATTCGGCCATGGAGATATCTTCAAAGTCTTTCATTTGGCCCGGTCCACTTGCTATCAAATCTTCAATCTCTTCCTCTTCGCCTTTCTCCGCTTCTAAGTTTTGGTTGCGTCGTTGCGATCTAATCCAATCGCGAATGCACACTAGTACTTGCAAGCTAAAGCCGGATAATGAGTGTTTATGGTCTTCAATTTGTTGTCTTCCTTAGCTAAATGCACTCTCCGAAGCCACTGTTGATACTTGAACCGTAAGGATATCTCGAGCCATTCTCGAAAGTATCGGATGACTTGTCTTGTATTTCTTCCACCATGCTAAGACGTCCAGCTCATCTAGTTCCTTGATATCCACATTTGGCTACATCAAATAAAAGTGATATTCATCAAAGTTTGCATTATAAGAAGGAGTTGGATGTGAATATAAAACTTTTAAGCCCGACAAGCCTTTTTTGCTACTTTGAGAAGTAGTAGGGCGTGGAGCAACGGGTGTAGTATGTTCTTTCAAATTAGAATAATGAGTAAAAAATTTTCTAAACTCGTCATCAATAGCGGTTTCGGCTTCAGCTAAAGATGGTTGAACTCCCTCTTCAATTTCTAAAAATGTATAAATTTGACCAACCAATGCTTTAGTATAAGACACTTTTAAATAAGGATTTAAAAGAGAACCCAATATAAATAAAGTTGGGATGGGAAAAAAATACTTCTTAAATTTTGTTATCATATCAAAAATAGCCGCTTGATAACCGAGTTTATATTTATACTCTTGTAAAACTCTAGCTATTTCCGCTAAGTAAGCTAAAATTCCGGTTACCGTGGGATAGAATTGTCTAGAAAAATCAAGAGTTACATTATAAAAAATTTCTAAGAGTTCAACACATTCCTTAACATCTTTCCAATCCGTAAAATTTAACCAATCATCACTATTAATATTATATTTGTTGTGAACTTGTTGTATGGGAATCCTATACTCATATGCTTATTGTAGCATAATGTAAGTGTAGTTCCACCTAGTCTCAATTTCTACTTGAATTTTCTTAGGTCTAAGGTTATTTTCCATACAAGCATTCTTAAAATCTGTAATTCTTCCCCTATTAGCATTACAAAAAAGAAACGCAACCGCATCTCGTACTTTTTAAATAGAATCGTCAAAACGTACAAGACCATCTTTAACAATTAAGTTTAAAATGCGATAACTACATCTTACATGAAAAATATTTCTTAGCGGAGGGTTTAGTTCTCTTTTTAAAAGACCAATCGCTTTTGTATTATTAGAAGCATTATCTAAAGCAATACAAAGTGTTTTTCTATAAATGTTAAAAAATCTCATAATAGTAGACATTGAATCCGCTAAATTTTTTTCATTGTGACGACCTTTCCTTCATCATATAAAAAAGCTATAATTCTTTTTTGCATAACCCAGTTGTCATCAACCCAATGACATGTAATAGCAAAAAAATCTAACATATTAAGACTAAGACCCAAATCAGCGATAAGAGAAACATTACAGTTTAAAGAATTAAATACATGGCGCAAATAAAATCTATATTTTTTATACAAATCTATAACATCTGCTCTACAAGAACTTTTAGGAATACCCTCAAATAACGAATTATAACAACGTGAATGTAAGTAACAAACCCCAAACCCGAAAGAAAGGAAAATGATAAACAATCATAAGCTACCATTTTAGCTATTTTTACACGCTCTTTTTTCTTGTCATACTTAAAATTTTTACCTGTTCGTGGGTCTATCGTCATTTGAATACCCCCCACATTTGAACCTGTTTGCTCTCCCCAAACATCCATATGTTTCTTTCTCATATGACCGTTTAGTGTACCCGTTCCACCATCCTTACTAGTTTCTTGCTTAAAAGTAAATATTTGTCCACATAGGGTACATTTAGCTGTTTGGCTTTCCCTATCCTTAGTCATAAATTTTCAAATTTTAGCGGTTGACTTACGAGTTCTAGGCGATTTGTCTTGTGTATGTGATTGTGCAGGACATGTATCTCCTATGGGATTTTCGGGGGATTGTGTTTCATCATCATCATCATCAATTTCATTAAAAGTGTCGGTATAATGTTGTTGCATTGCCTCATGACCTAAAAGTGGATTATTTCCACCAATATCAATACCTAAATTAGGTGTTTCTTCCACAAATGTTTCCTCATTAAGCCCACGCCTAACAATACCACTACTACCGGCACCACGTCTAAATCTCTTCGCCATTATTAAATAGAATTAATTTAAATCACACTCAAATAAATCACAAGAAAATGAATTGCAACAAATTAAGTTGCTAGAATTAAATTGCGAAAAATAAAGATAGAGTTGGAATGAAGGTACCAAATTGACGGACTAATTTCCAACAAAGTGAAGGCGGTTATAATTGCAAATCCACCAAAGCTACTTCGGATTGTTGCAAAATCACCAACTCCACCAACAATATTATAATTGCAAAATTAATAATTGAAACTATAATAAGACTTTATAATATTTATTTGAGAGAAATTTAAAGTGGGCTAATTGTTGCAAAGTAACTATAATTGAGAGATTGAGATTTGAGAGAAAGAGAAAAGTGAATTGGTGTAGATTAAAATGGAAATGGAGAGGGGTTTATATAGGGGTGGGGATGGGTTAAAGTGTTTAAAAAAAAGTTTGGGGGGTTTGGGGGGAAAAAAAATAGTTGGGGACCGTTTGGCAACGACCATTTTTGCAAATGGACCGTTGCCCAACGGTCCAATTTGGGCCCAAGCCGCAACGACTACAAATTAAAAAAAAAAAAAAATTAAATTTCACCGGTTTACTGGTTAAACGGTACCGGTTTAACCGGTTCCGATTTCAAAAAAATTGAAACCGGATCGGTATAAAATATACGGTTAACCGGAACCGGTAAACCGGTTCAACCAGTTCCGGTTCCGGTTACCGGTTTGAACCGGTAAAACCGGACCGGTTGATGGGTTTACCCTTAACCCCTTAACATTGGCATTCAAGAGCATCGTAGGCACAAAAATCATCATTTGGCTATTGTATAACCAACTTTTGGGACACTAACTTGACTAGTGTAAGATATAAGTAGTGGAGTTGAGGAAAATACATTAAAACATGGTTAAGAGATTAATTTGTGAAAAAACATTTTTACTTATAGAAAAACGTGACACAACAGTAAAAAAAAATTGAATATTTAATGAAATTAAGTTGTTGAAGGTTGTGGAAATTGAACAAAATAACAGTACGTGATATACAACTAGAATTAATTTCAAATATTATGGTGATTCTCAAAACTGAAAATGTTAACCCATTTGGCCACGAGAATTATTCATTTTTTTTTCGGATTTTTTCCACTTTTTTTACTTTATGGTTTTTGGCCATAAAAAGGTTGTATTTGAAATTTGAAAAACAACAAAAACCTTGTTTTTCACTTTTCCTAATATTTTTTTGGACCATTACTTTTGTTTTTCTGTTTTCAATTTTTACGCTAAAAGTTTATACAACTCTTTTTCACCGGTCAAAGACAAATTATGTTCCTCAGTTGCTCTCCACTCCAACAACATTCAACATCATGTGCTAAAAAGTTTCTAACAAAGTTATATTTAGAGATGCTATATTTTCTGTGTACACCAGTAAGCCTTCCAGTTTCAACCTTTTGATGGAAATAAACCATCAGTTTTGAGCACTCCTTAAGCTAATCTCGATTATAGTTGCTATATTTCTCGTACTGATTATGTTTATTAATTGCTTTTTGTGGTTTTGCTAGTTTTTAGAAATTTGGGATATAAATCATATTTCATATTTTTTAGAAAAAACACATTTCAACAATCAAATATTATTTTCAAAAATTATGGCCAAACACAACTCTAACTCCAACTTAAAAAAAAAAAAAAAAATCTATGGCCCAACGCCTACTAAATGTATTGGTACGGAAAACGGGAAAAGTAACAAAATTTGAACGATGTTCCAAAAGAATACCTACTTTTAATGTCTTTTATAATGTTCAATCATTTAAACGCACGTAAAGAAACCAATTGCAAAACTGAAATACGACTGCCACTAGGAGAAATATTATCAACTATAGGCAAATTTCTTCAGTTTCAAATTGATCTTAGAATAGGAAAAATATAACCAATATGCTTAGCAATATGATATGCCATTGTAACTTGAAATCAACTCTCATATCTGTGAACTAAGCAAAAATATAGTAATAAAAAATAAGCAACGGTGCGTTCTCTTAAATACCATCTTAGGCCTTTGTGAGAATCTTATTTATTTAAGGGAACTAGAGCAGCAAAATTGTTCAACTACGAATCTTCAAATTTGACCACTCATCAAACCATTTTCATAGAGTTTCACATTACATCCTTTAAAAAGAAGTCCGCAATAATTTATTTGCCACAATTTTTATTACCGGAAACTCAAACGAGCATAATAAAGGACCAAATAACCGGATTTTAGTATGCTTAGGGTTGCTACAATACTTACTCCCCCTTGAAAACATGTTCCACCCAAAGAATTATGAATAACCCAACAAGCTTACTTTTTTTTTTTTTTTTTTTTATGTTTCTTTTGTAATCAATCTTATTCGATTTTGAAAAAATGATCATATTTGTCCCTGTATCATTCGAAATTGAGTAACTTTGTCATTTTCAAGACTTTTGATGTCTCATTTTTGTCTTTGACCCTTAAAGGAGCTTCAACCTGAGAGCAATTTTAAATCATATTAAAAGTATAGGGGTAAATTTGAATTTTTTTTCAAAAATTTAAATACACGGAGTCCACTAGTTTCATAATGAAACTCCGTTAAAAGAAACGATAAATACGAGATGTTTTGCTAAAAGCAAGAATATGAATAAACTAAAAATTAAATAAATGGTAAAATCGAGTAATTTCGAATTATACCTTTGCATTACGTTAACTTTGTGTCCCATTATTGTAGGTTAGTTTAATTGTTGCCGTAATTACTTAATTAGTCCCTAGTGAAATCCATCAACTAAGTCAGAAAAATTCAATTTCAGAAAACTAGTGTAACCCACATGACCACTTATCAAAATCAAACGACCGTTAAAGGATTCCCTAATCCAAAAACTGGATCAAGATTCCCATCATTCCCCAAACCTACTTCATAAAAATAGCATTACAAAACAGCAAGTTTTGTATTTATTCCTTCAACAACATAAAATTCCCAGAGTACGTGACAACATTAATTATTTTATATTTTGAAAAAAATATTAAAGAGCCCTTTTAACGGCTCTATTGATAGACTGCAACCCCACCCCCACGCCACTTACCCCGCCTCAGTCAAAATTTGAAATGCCTGTTCTGCATCTATTTCTATTACCCCATAAAGTTGCCATTTTTAATTGAGTAGTTTTCTTGAACTTTGAACCACTTTTCCCCTTTTCCTCTTATCTTTTTCTCTTCACCTGACCGTTACAAAATCTTCAATCTTTCTTTGTTCTTCTTCTCACTGTAATTTTTGAAAAAAAAAAAACAAATCCATTCTTGGGAAAAAAAATGGGAAGTTGTTTGAGCAAGAAGAACACTTCTTGTTCTTCTTCTAAATCTACTTCTACATCAAATGATGTAGTTTCAAACACAAATCAAGAAATCACAAAAACTAGCACTACCCAAGTGGACACCAAGAAAGAGGTAGAGGTAGAAAATGTGAAAAAGGAAATCTTTGTTATCAAACACAGAAAAAGCCATGAAGTTGATAGGAAGATTGAAGAAGAAAAGGGTATTGTTAAAAAGGCAAATGAAGCAGTTGAGTCTGCTAAAAATGGTACTACTACTAATAACAAAGAGAATGTTGGTATTGTTGTATCAGCTCCTGTTAGGACTTCAAGTTGTACTAAAGAAGAGGTTGATGCTATTTTGATACAATGTGGTAGGCTTAGTAGGAGTTCATCTCTTGGAAAGACAGGACTTAGTGGATCTACTGATGGGAATCCACAAAGGAGTAGAAAGTATTCTGGTTCAAAGAGGAGTTTTGATTTTGAAAATGAGAATGGAAATGAGGGGTTGCAAGAAAATGTTGTGGATTGTGAGGATGATAATGGGGTTCGTAGGCATAGGCAACGTCAACGCCAGCCTAGAACCCCTAATTCTTCGTCTCAAGGACGAAGGAGAACCCCGAGTAGGGAGAGAGATCAGGCACAACAACAACGGTCGGGTAGTAGCAGAGAAAGAGGTAGTAGTAGTGGAGGGGGTAGAAGGGTGAGTAGATCTCCTGGTAGAAGATCTGAATCACCAATTACTACAACCTTAAATGGTGCTAATGTGGCTTCTGTTAGGCCAGGAAAGATGGTATCTGTACCTGCTACTGATAAGAGTATTGATGCTGGTGGAGCTGATAATATTTCTGCTGCTGCTGTTAAGAGGATTCAAGTGAAGAGAAATAATGCAGGTGGTGGTGAAGGTCCAAGAACTGCTGCATCTCCGCGTGCTCGGTCACCAGCAAGGGTGAATGCAAAGGTGTTGAATGAGAGAGACCAAAATCAACAGCAGCCAATGTCTCTGAGTCGAAGCAATTCGAGGAAACAAGAACAATCTCCTTACAGAAGAAATCCTCTCAGTGAGATTGACACCAATGTTTTAAACAATAACATCCCTTCTCAGGTTGGCTCCTTTTATTAGTTTGTAGAATTTTTCTGAAAAAAATCATGTTCTAGTTAGCCTGTCTATAGACTGACTGATAATTGCTTGTGCTAGCCAACCTTTGATGCAATGGTTTGTGTTAGAAAAAGAACTGATTATATGTCTGATATGAGTAATAGTTTTGTACGTCTGGTGTAGGTATAAGTGTGAAATTAGAGAATGGAAACTGATTTTAGTCTTGTTAGAAACTTGTATATCCATGTAGGAATAAATGTGAAATTTTAAAGAACCCTAATTTGAATTAAAAGATGACTAATTTACCTAACATAGACCTCTTTAGAGCCGTGAAATAGACCTCTTTAGAGCCGAAAGATGAATATAGAAGCTTCATATAACCGACCCAATTAGTTTGGGATTTTGATTGATCAACTGATATAGTATCAATATTGATGTGCTTCTCTCTATGCAGAAGGTGAATGCGGAAACTGTGAGCAATGGCAAAGTTGTTCAGCAAGGAATTGAGAACAAACTTGGCAGCAGCAAAGGGACTTTGGATGGAAAAGTCAAGGAGCAGCAGCAGAATGTTGCAATGAATGTGATTGTTTCAGGACCCGAAAACCATAATAAACCCCAGAGAAGCAGGTCACTAAGGCTATCTAGGGACCTAGACATCAATCCTGAAGCTCTCACAAATCCTCCTCAATCATATACTGCATTATTACTTGAGGACATCCAAAACTTCCATCAAAAGACCAATACTACCACACCTGCATATTCCCTACCAGCTTGTGTAACAAAGGCTTGCTCAATTCTTGATGCAGTTGCTGACCTTAACTCAACCACCAGCTCCAATCTTTCCAGTGCTTTCTCCGATGATAGGAGAAGAAACCCCACAACTGAGAAATTTAACCAGAATGATAATGCTTCGAAGAGGCTAGGGAATAAGGAACCGTTCGTGGAGTCTGAAGTTACTGTGAGTGATGACTTAATGGAGCCAAGCATACAGAAGTATGTAACATTCAGAAGGGGAACTGATATGGAAGAGCAAGAATCCTCGGGAAGCAACAGTGTTGTTGGTGGGCAGCAAAACTGGCTTTCCTCTTCCTCATGGGAGCCAAATTCGGCTGATTCAACCGACTGTTGGACTTCTTCAAAATCTTCCTACAGTAGAGATGATAACAAGAGTCCTCTAGGCTTTCAAAGGCATGCAGTATCTGAGATTGGCCATGACATGGAAGAAGGCAAAAGACGAGTGAATGTGAAGAGGAGGGATTCTTCTGACAAACAGCAAACAGGAATAGGCCGTGGCAGAGTTGGAACTGGAGGAGGTGGTCTTCACCCAATTTCTATGGCTGCTTCTACTTAAAAACATCGAACAGTTTGCTAGGATTGTATGCGAGTTTGTCTTAGAGCAGATTTTCTAGTTGTGGTTGCACGCTTTGCAGCCTTTTGTTTTTGTTGAAGATTGTACGCTTTGCAACCTTTCGCTTCATTGAACATTGTCTACAAACCATTTACTAGAAGCAAATGTTATTCATCTAACCCTAGTGCTATAATTGGAGTTTCACTTTAATGCAGGGAACAAAAAGTTATATTCTCTGCAAAAATATGAGAATATCTTTTATTCTATAAATGACCAACTTCCCTGCACCTGATATGTAGATTACAATTTTGATATCTTTGGCTCATTCTTGACAATTTATAGCAAATAGTTGGATTTTGGAACGGCCATTAAGTTAATTCCAATTTGCATATCATTCTTGATAGGACCTAGTGTAAACTTGAGCACTTTTATATAAATGGATCTGAACAAGCTTGATAAATTATTTGTTCTCTTTGGACAGGAGGAGGATCCAACTATTCATCTAGTCTCACTTTTATACTTAAACCATGTAAATTGCAACCATGTCATAGTTGCTCTTATTAACTGCACAGGCACGGAACCAAAATACAGCTACCTGCAGAATTAGTAAACTAGGCAAAATATTGAAGAAGTAAGAACTTATACATGAAAGTTGGAAGATAGAGGGAAAGTAGATCAAAATATTGAACATCTTTGGACTACAGAAGTCATAACTCATAGCACGCAGCTGAAAGTGATTGTAAATCATAGCAGAGCAAAGTATGCTCTATAGGTGCTCATATAAGGGAAAAAGATGATACTGATAATTCTGTTCTTTTAACATCAAACCAGTAAGACCAAAATAAGATAAGGGGAAACAGATTATTTATTTATATCAATGCAAAATAGTGTGATACAACAGTGTCTACAGATATTGAAAAAAATCTGTAAGAAAAGGAAGACAAAATAATTATAAAGAAAAAGAATCAACAAAAAAAATTAAAAAATCCAAGAGAATAGTGGTGGACTATAATGGAATATGAATTAAAGACTAAAACCAAACTTGCAATCACTATTCCTAATCCTGATAGCATTATTTGCAGATAAGCTATCCACACCCAGTCTACACTTAACCAAAAACTTCCATTTCATAAGCTTTAATTTCCCAATCTTAAGCTTCACTGGAACTTTTGCCTTGATATTCAATGGAATACTTCCTTTCTGTTGATCAACCTGCAGTGCCTGCACCAAATCACTAGGATTCTGTGTTTGTCCTGATAAATCCAAGCTTAATTCAGTAGTATTCTGATGACCCTGATAAAATATTGGCAATGACCCTTCACAAAGCTTAACACCTGTGTACCAAACACTCAACTGGCTACCACTTTCATAGTAAATTCCTATTTTCTTGTTGGGATTTCTTGCAGTAATGTTCACATTGAAAGTAGCAAATAATGAGCTCATGTCAGTGTTGAAATTGAACTGTGTGATTCTCATGCTGTCAACAGAGTAGTTTGGTATTTTTGGCTGGAAGACAAAGTAAAAAGCAGCAGCTAAAGCAGCAATGATTATGATGAGGAGGAATAAAAGACAACATGTGCAACACAAACATCTTTTGCAAGAACAACATCTTCTCTTAGGTGGTTTTAATGGAGGGTAATATGGGATTGTTCTTCTTCTCAAAGGCGGTTGTTGTTCTTGTTGTTGTTTCTCAGGGTCACCTTTTTCTGATCTGAAAGAACCCTTTGGAACTAAAGGAACAGTGGGTTTTGGTACTGGTGGTTCTTGTTCTGGTTCACGTACTGGATGGATTCTTTGATGATCTGCCATAGGAGAAAAATTGTTTAGGTGCAATAGCAAGAAGAAGAAGTGGATATAAGAAAGAGTGTAGTATGAGGTTTTCTCCTTAGACCTGACTAAGATTTTTGATATATATATAGAAATTTTGAATCTTGGAAGAGGTTTGAACTTTTCCTTTTTCTTTATGTATTTGGTATCCCAAATTCACTATGATTTCGACCCACACAAGAAAAGGATGCAGTTACCTAAAAAATAATTCACTTATAATATCATGAATAAATTGCTTAATCATCTACACATTAGAAAACAGGTAGTAGCAATAACCTTATTTATAATAGTACAAAACCTATTTTAATTAGAACTTGAAAAACTTGTTCTAATATTTTTTTGACTACAAATCCTATTTAGACATTAATTAAAGAAATTAAATACTAAACAATTTAGGTTTCATACTCCAACTTTGAATTAGTCTTTGAACACGGGATTCACTAAAGAAGTAACACTTTCTTCGGAAGTTTTTACATTTTCAGGTTTGAATCGTATTAAAGGTGAAGAGATCTTATCCATGCCATCGTGCTCCTCGATTATAAAATATAGAAGACCAAGGGGCTTAATTATTATTTCAGCATTTTGGAAATAAAATAGGACTAGTTTCATGTGTCGAGATCTATAATGTATATGTTGAAGCTTCCTTGTTTTGACTTTAATGAAGAGAGGTTGATGTGTCCCCATCTTATGAATTTGCTATTGTAAAAGTACACACATTGCTTTAATGAGTACATATTTGCTGACTGCTTAGTGGGAAAAAAAAAAGAAAGAAGAGGTAGGACTGAGGAGGGTGCATTTTTATGGGACAAAGAGGTGACGCGTTAATGTTATCCAAAGTCAGTGTTTGGTGTGTGTGGAATTATTAAACTCGTTTTGGTAAGTAAGCAGTTTTCCGAATTTATTGGGAGGTGATGTTTTTTTTCAAAAATTTTAATCTTTTTAGTCTAAAGAGTTTGAAAATTAGAGTCTATCATAGTTGATAGTTGAATTAGCTTCAATTCCAATATGACCAAAATGTTGGATCATGTTGTGATGTACGATCCAATCTGTTGATGTATTTATACATTTATCTCTCTTTTATCCTGCTTATATTCTTCTTTTTTTGGTGCAAACGAGAATTAGATTTTGCAATTTCACGAAATGCAATTGATTAATATATAAGAATACATTAGATCTGAATATAACGTTATCGAAAAAGTAATTTTTTAAGGGCTATACTTACATAAAATTTACAAATAGGAACAAAATCAAAATAATAACCTAAAAAAAAAAGATAGTTGCGTGAATTAACCTAAAATGATATTATTAACGTGTATAATTTAAATTCCTAAAAAACAAAATCTTTCATGCTACACGTACACGCTACCACGGGAAAAGTGAAAACCTTCTTTTAGATGTTTCTTCCACCTTTGCTTCAGCAGTGATTCTTAGGTGCCGTTTGGCCATAAAAATTATTTACTTTTTTTCGGAATTTTTTTTTCATTTTTTTTACTTTTGGGCGTTTGGCCATAAATATTTGGAATACAACTTCATCTTCCGGAGTACCAAAAACAAGAAAAACTTATTTTTCAATTTTTTTTCACTTTTTTCAACTTTTATAATTACATTTTACCAAAAACTACAATTTTAAAAACTATGGTCAAACACAACTCCAACTCCAACTCCAACTCCAACTCCAACTTCAAAAATTCCAAAAAAAGTGAATTTGTTTTTGATATCTATGGCTAAACGCCTACTTATAGTCATATGAAGAAGTCTTAGGTACCAAGAAAAATAAGAAGAAAGAAGTTGAGCAACAAACAAAGTTTTTGGAAGCTTCCATTAAACTAACACTCTCTCTGCCTTTCTATACGTCCTTTATATAGGAAATAAATTTTAGTTTTACTTGTTCGTTCTAACAAATCAAGATAAATTTATTATTTTCTTCTAATATTAATCTTATCATTAAGTAATCACATACCCGCAAAATACTAGTTGTTAAACTTAGATCTCCAAAATATAATTAATAAAGATAACTTAAACAAACCTCTAAACAATTTCTTATGAAAATGTCAAGGCAACAAGGAACAAGTAAGAATAGACGGAGGGGTATGTGAGCCTGTTTGGATGGGTTTAAAAAAAACAGCTTTTTCAGCTTATAAGAAAAAAAAAAAAGTTGGGGTTTTTGCTTATAAGCCGTTTTAAACTTATAAGCTGCTTTTTTTTTAAGTTAAGTCAAACGGGCTTAATTATTTTTTTGGACTTATTTTAAGCACAAAATGACTTATAAGCTGACCAGCTAAACGCTCAAAAAAACTGAAATCAACAACTTATAAGCTAAGCCATACGGGCTCTTGAAAGTTACCACATTTCCAAAGCCCAAAACGTGTGACATATTCATGCCTATTCTTTAAGGAAGAAAAGAAAAAGAACTCTATTAGAGGGGTGGAGTAGGTCCCCGTGATACTTGCGTCCGAAAGGTACTTAAGATTTATGCTTCACGATATGGATACTATATTTTCGTCAGTTCGCAGCAGCATGTCTTTATCTTATAACTTAAGGAAGGAAAAAAAGAAATCGGAAGGGTGGAGTAGGTTCCATGATATTTATGACCAAAAAATTGAGAGTTACGCTACATATATTCGTTTTCGTCAATTTGCTCCAATAGGTCTTTAGGGCTTGTTTGGATGGTTGTTACCTATTGTATTGTTTTGTGTTGTTAGTTTAAATACAATGTTTGTTTTGATTGTTGTTTTAATTTTATCGTATTGTACCATTAAATCCATCGTTATGACTTACGTAACGATGACAAGTCTCATTTTATGTAATGACCGATTTGATGACACGTCGTTACTTTATTTATTTTTTCTCATTTTGTCTTTACTTATTATCTAATAGTTATATTTTATCCTTTATCATAACTTTTTATGATAGCTCTACACTATACCCTACTTTTCTTGTAGGTTTATCATTCAAATTGTTGATGTCTAACATTATGTAACTACGAAAAACGATACAATCAATTCAAACGTTGTATTTATCAAAACAATACAGTACAATATCATACAACACAATACGATACATGATGAAACAATATGTAACGGCCATCCAAACAAAGTGTAATCTATCTCTTGTTCATAAAACGCTTTTTTAAAACTGTCTTGTTGCAGAAAACTAAAATTCAGCTCTTTCAATTCAATTTTTCTTTTACTATTGCATTTTAATGACCGCGAATACCAAAACCTCTTTGACTTTAAGTTCAAAAGAGCGGCTGATATTGGACCCTAGCCATTTATTAGTGACAAACCTAATAGCCATCGGTTCTTGTATTTATTGAATCAGCACAAATGTTAGGATTAGTTCAACCCTAGTTACTACTGCATCAATGTATAATCAAATAATTGAAAGGGATTGCTATTTTTATTTAACCGTTATTTAGGTTGTCTATTACTTTTCCTTTTTTTCTAGTGGTTTAGGTGGTTGAACAAGTTGCCTTCTATTTTATACTTGCACTAAAATCTGGAAGAGAATAAGAATTATTCAACGGGCATCAAGAGTGAAATTCTTCATATTTTGTACATATTAGTTTGGAGTTTTATCTTATCTTACTAGCTCAATTACTTTATCCCCCATCCCCAATGTAACATTAAGTAGATATCTCCTTTCATCTGAAAAAATTATCAGGTATCTCATTTTAGGAATAAGTGTTAGGATACCGAATTGTAGCACTTTGATAAGTGTGGACACAATGCTAAGCTACTACCTTCATACAGTAAGTTATATTCAATTTTTTTGAATGTGCGTTGTGGTTAACCACTTCGACATTCTTTCGTTTCAGACACGTGTTACTGAGAGAATGTAATATTACCCCATAGTAGTGAGAAAATACGAAAGAAAATTGTTGGTTGGATACTTGGATTTACTTAAAAGTACTACCAGTATTAGTTTAGAGTGCATAATGTTGGACATATTCTTATTCTACGTTAGGTTCATGGGACACAAGGTATTTCTTTTCGAGGAATAAGAAGTATACAAATTAGAAGCGTAATAAAAATAAAAAATTTACATTCTTATACAATCTAAATATAATTCAAGAGAATTTAGCAGGGTTGGGCGGTGATATATACATAATACTCTTGTTAAGAATACTCTTTGTTTTAAAGTTATGGTGAACTTGCTATGAAAGTAAGGATTTCTCTCCTTTAATGAACCAATTTTACTTTAGTTAGGTTATTTATTCAATCGTGTTCCTAATTGTTGGATGTTTGCACACCATATGTGCGAATTATAAATTGAACTTGAAAAAGGGAATTCAAGGTTACTATAGGAATGAATAATGTAAGTTCTTGAATCCATAGAACTATTAAGGAATAGATTCGAGGGTAAGATAAAATATACCTGCCTTAACCAATATATAGGGAAATTGTACTTCGTACATCTCACATAAACAGAGTGAAATATGGGTTCAATTTGTAACAGAGACTCGGATTCATTTGAGTAATGAACTTGTAGGTTAATAATCCATGTAAATCAATTTACTTGAAGAAGATAGGATCATAAGTGAAATGTAAAGGAAGCCGTTAACTCTTTTTTTTTTTTTTAATGGCATGGGAACCCACAGCCCCTACCCTTCGGGTGCGCACAGGGTAAATCCAGCTCCTGTGCAATAGCTCACAAACCACATAGGAGAGATAACCCGCACTAGGCAAGTTTCGTGCGACGAGCTCGGCCGCAAATCTCATGCTGTCGTAGGCAGGGGATGGGGATTGCGAACCTGAAACCTCCATTATAAAAGCTCCATGCTCAACCAACTGAGCAACCCTTACGGGTAGGAAGCCGTTAACTCTAGTCCTGTTAATAATCATATTCCTCAGAAGTTTGACCAATCAATTGTTTTCTTCACAGTCGCTTTACTTCAAAGTTCTAATTTAGTTAATCATTCAGCCAACTTCCACACTTGTTTATTGCTTGACAATTAGGCATGGCTTGAACGGCAGTTTACCAGTTAATCGCTAGTCCTCGAAGTAATGATTCTTGATTCACTCCATATACATTTGTGTGCGCTTTTTGGAGGTAACACTAAGCTCTCGGAGAAAAAAAAAAAAAAAGGGGGGGGGGGGGGGGGGGGTAAATTATTAAGCTAAAGGGAAATAGGCCACAAAAGCATTTGATTTCACAAT
The DNA here is from genome assembly GCF_019175385.1 of Lycium barbarum. Taxonomy (NCBI): domain Eukaryota; kingdom Viridiplantae; phylum Streptophyta; class Magnoliopsida; order Solanales; family Solanaceae; genus Lycium; species Lycium barbarum. The sequence goes on along the minus strand of NC_083348.1, from coordinate 70,716,613 downwards.
GATCACACTCTACAAGCTCAACCGAGTTTAAAAAGAGAGAAATGATCTTGAAGGAGGTAAATTTCCCACTCCATGGCATGACACCTTTCGCTCATCTTTTTCGATTTCTTATCCCAGGAAAAAAAAAAAAAAAAAAAACTTATCTTAAATACTGCGCGCACATGAAAAGGCTTAACCCCAGACATACATAAAAAGAAAGATTTCTAAAACTGCAATTTTTAAAACTGAGTTTGTTGGCAACAAATAGAATCAGCTTACTGGTCTTTTCCCACACCAAGAATCCACTGTGCAAGATGAGTCAAGTACGGTTCTGCCCTAGAGCCACTGCTTAATATCGGTCCCAGGCTATGAAGCTCAAAGGTAAATTCCCTTTCAAATTTCCTGCAGATGAATAGTTAACTATGAGAGACAGAGATAGAGAGATTAAATACAAAAGTACAAATTCATTGTAACATACAGAACGGATTCAAATACTGTGACGTTTTCAGGAGCTAGTCTCCGCATCTGATATGGGGTCCTTAGTTTGACGTTCTTATATTTTTCTATACTGGGAGAATCATTAGACAAGGTGTCGGTATCAGCAATATCCAATGAGGAGGTAATCAACCGTTGGGTTGCAGCTGCATATTGCAAACATATCAATTTCAACCTCTCCACCTTCTGCATTTAGAAAAACATTCATGAGAAAATCAGGAAAGAAAAAATAGTTACAAAAACAAAATACCAAAATTAATCCCCTGAAAAAGAAACTTCAGCTAACAGTTATATTATCAGACCAAAAACCTAAAACGTAATCTGCCAGTTGATATTGAAATGTGTCCACTAACAGGTTCTTGAACATTGCAGAAAGGCTAGTCATCATCCATATCAGCACCTTTGGTGAAAATTTTCAAATTAGAAAAAAAGTAACTGAAGGCCATCAATAACCAGAAATCATAAATAACCTTAAGAAGGGCTGGTGACAGAAGCAAACATTTCCTCAAGCACTTATCAAGAAAAAAGTCATGGTATTGGATAACCTGCCCCAAAGATGAATCAAAGAACTAATCAGACCATACATTCAGAAACCAACAGGACCATCCCTGTTCTATAAATGTGTTTAGACACAGAGTTTCCTTTGTAGTGTATACAGAAGCACGAATTTAACATAAATCAATTTACCTCGTCAATGCTTTTCGCTGTTTGAAGTCTACTGAGCATTACATGCCAGTTAGGTTCAAGAACCTGAAGACACAATAAGAAACTGGTTCAATCTAACTAGCAATACACTTCAGAAATTTTACAGTCAACGGTCTTGTATATCAACCAATAGAATATCAAAAGTTTTACAGTCAACCGTCTTGTACATCAACCAATAAAATCCGGTCATTTAACATTCTAACAAGAGAACAAAAGTAACAGCTGTCTTCACTAGTTTAATAGATGTACTAAAGCACATGTCTATGATAAATGAAAAAGAAACGCGAAAGAGAAGGATACATTAGTGGTGCTGGCGTGCTGCAATGACAGTAATGAAAAGAACAACGAGAAACTCAAAGTATGCAACCAGAAATTAAAATAACAAAGGAAGAATAGCTTGTCAAGAAAATAATAAAGGAAGAATAACAAATAGAACTGGGGAACACAAAGCATGCAAGCAGAAATTAATGTACCAAAGGCAGGCAGACACAGCAAAGATATTACAGAAACTGCAGTTCCCTGAGAACGGGTGAAACTTGCCTCAAATGTCAAATAGTGTAAGAGGCTATTTATGAACTTTAGCATATTGCGACATAACAAAGATGATACAGAAACTGTAGTTCCTTGCATGTCGAGCTTGCGGAGACCCTATAAAAACAAAACAAGCGAATGAGTAAATCTATCAGAAGTCAAGGAAAACGGAAGCTATTTTACTATTGCTAGTAGAAGTAATCAAAAGGTCATACCTGATGTACTTGCCATGCCCCAGAGAGTTGCCTATCAACATGCTTACAGTGAAATAGAAATCTGAAAATCAACTGGTATTTTGTCAAGGCTTTCCGTGATATTACAAGAGATAACGGCCATCGAACCTGAAACAATAAAATGCAACCATGATCAGGAGACAATAATACAATGATCGAGCAGAAATAATACCATGACCTTTAAGATACATTACTCCATGCTACAACCAACATTGTCATTCTCGCCAAAACAGATAAAGAAAAGAAGAAACAAGATGCTCTCCCTCAGCTTCAGCTAAATATGGTTGTTGCTAGGTGGCGCTCAATGAATACATTTAAGTATAACAGGTATAAGACAATGTGAACTTACCTAAAGAGGGAGAATTTAGTACTTTTTATTCACCACTCTATTGTGACTTAGCTAAAAGTATCGAAAAATTTCCTGCTAAATACGATTTTTTAGATTAGCCAGCTATTGAACAGCCAAACTGTGGCAGACTGTTTTCTCTTACATAAGTACAAGTACTGAAAATACCCAAACTGCTGTTCAATAGGAAAACCTTAAAGGCAAAGAACAAATGCAAACACAGTAAAAAGACAAAATATAAAAATAGCAAAGCGAATGAAATAGCATGCTTAAGGTCGGCAATGGCCAATTGGACTTTTTGACTAGGAATTTTTACAGAAGATAGGAAAACATGCTTTCCAGCCAACCCATCCAAGGAGGTGATGTAGGTTGGTAAAAACAGAAATATGAGGCAAGACAAAGAAGCCAAGAGAAAGCACAAAGGAGGCAAGAAAAGCATAGGACCAAGAGATGGTGGAGGCTACTTTAGTGCCTCACCCCAGAAGCAGACAGCACACTTGTTGTGGAATTATGGTGATAGCTCATCTAGACTTACCCTATAAAACCATAGTAGCATGCAATCAAAGAACCTATTGCTACCCTCGTGACGTCGTCCAGCTGAATGCTATTTAATATATTGCAGCTGGTTGGAACTTGGAACCCGTTCAGTGTTACAACAAACTTTTAGAATATACTTCCTTTCAACGTAGTGGCAGAATCTCTCTCCCCCTTATGGGAACAGATCAGAACGGCCATAGATGCATTTCTCTCTAGATATCCAGATCAAGATGATTAGCATGTGCACTGGAATGTTAGTTGTCTTTCTAGATAACTGGGACAAATGAGGAGTTACTAATATGTTGGCAAAGACATCGAAAACGAGAATTAGATATGTTCTCCCTTGGATAATAATCCCCTCTCAAGGCAATTGATCACTTTGATTGCATAACTGCGGAAGTAGCTGGCTTTGATTCGCAGGACAGGTTCTGCGCTTGGACTAAGAAGGAAGGTTTTTGTCCTTGCTTCCTTTGGGAATTTGCAGTTGCTTTATTTCAACATCTTTGAAATCCGACATCCACTCTTATTTTCTTGCTACATATTTTACTTTATATGCACCAACCCTTTTTAACTTTTTATTTCTTAGTAGCCTATTTCTTTCCAAATTTCATGGTCTTTTATCCTACCTGTTTTCTTAGTGTCTTTGCATTGTTAGCTGTTTTCATTTGATATGATTAAGTTTCTCTTTTGCACTCTTTGATTGCTCAAAGAAGGAAGGGAACAGGGGACAACAGCCAAGATCTGGATATGCAGCATATGCTTAACATTTTGAGCCTAAAATTGGGCCCCTTTTTAATTACAATCCAATGCTCTGAAGCAACCACAGTCTGGATCTCTGTTCGATATAGAAGGCACACAGACCTGCTTTCATGAAGCAATTTTCTGCTCTTTCTTTTCTTCTCTTTTTTTTCTTTTTGTTGTGTGGGAGCTGTGGTGTAGTTTCTTTTAAAAAGAAGAAAAGAGACATTAGAATACAAACCTTGTAATTCAAAGAAAAAGTTTCCAAGCCAGTAATGCTTAGTGGTTCCTCTAAATCATTGCTATCTGGAGCAGACCGGCTGATTTCAAGATCTTTCAGTGTACTCAATCTTTTCAATAAGGTAGTCCTCTCCTGAGAAAAGATGGACCATTTTTTACATAAATGCAGCAGATCATCCCCGTGTCTTGAAGATTAAACAAGGCAAAGTACTAATAACTCACCACACAACACAATAAGTCCTCATGGCAAGGATCAGCGGCAGCTGCAGTAGATCGCAAAGCAAGGTCTAGAAGAGACTACTCAGAAGAAAAAAAAGAAGGTGAACACCACGTTACAAGGAGCTTCAAATGTTCTCTGTTTAACAGAAAGCAGAAAACTTTAAACTATGTATAAACCTGTAGCTTCTCCACAGAGATCTCATCAGGCTTCTTCATGAGCTCCTCTCTAGCTGTATCCATGAAGTGGACTAAGAAATCGCCCTGCATGACCAGTTGCAGTGAGTACAAAGATAAATTTCTTAATGGCCAGAATGCGTCTAACCAGAAACATACAAAAACCAGCAACAGAATCAGGCAAAATACTTTTAATTCCATCTGCAGAGAGCACTTATAAAGACAATAAAGAATGAAACGAAAAAAGAAAAGAAAAAACTCAAAAACCAGGCCCAGATAGCAGAGAGCTTAAGTATACAATAGCTCTGAATTTGCAATTTAATTGACTGATTTGCTTGTTTGGAAAAGACAGGGATAACCATGTTTAGTATCTTCTTCCTGCAACTCATTTTGATGCCAGCTACTAGCCCAAGAAATATCTTCTATCTACAGAAAGATAATACTAAGGGGCTGACGATTAATAAAAAAACAAAGTTATTGCAGCATACGTCTGCATGTAGCTTTTAAATTCCAAGTTTACCAGGTATTTTCCCCATATCCAACCCCCAATTCCCAAACTATCATAGGCTTAAAAATATCATCTGCTAACAGCTAGCTGGTACCTGATCAAGAAGAAGATAATGCTTGATAGATTGCAGTTTTCCCATAAGGTCATACTGCCAAAAAGGAGAAAGGTTTCATCAGAGAGGAATTTATGTAAAATAAAAGCACTTGCTTTCACGATCAAGAAACATGGAAAAAGCCGTCAAGAAATAACTTTCTTGCGTCAGCACACCTTGTTTTTAACAAGATTTAATAGTTCGCCACTGGCAAAATCATAAGCAGACTTGATGCACTCCAGATAATGATGATTTGAGCCTACACTTGTTAACTTTGACTTTTCTGCCACAGGGATCTAACAAAACAATTAGTTCATGAGCTTCTGCTAATAATACTAATGGAATTGTAAAGCAAAGAAATTTGGAATAACTTTATTGGGCGAAGATTGAACAGCAATGAAATATTGTAAAAACCTGAATACTATGACCGCACTCTCTCATGACATTTAAATATTTTCCAGTGATCAAAATTGTTTCAGCTGCATTTGCAAGGAAACTAGGAATGTCATCCTTCAGGCTGTAACGTTGTTGCCAGTACTTGGCATCATAATCTTGAGTAAGACTCTCCTGTGGTAAATACAGTGAGATTAATGAGATGTCAACAACTAAGTAAAAAAGTGTCATTACTGACAAAGATGTACCTTCTGAAGAGACTTGTTCTCAGCAATAAAAAATTCACCATAAGGATCATCAATCACTCCTTCATACACCCACCTAAAATTTTACAGTAGTTCACATTGAGCAACAATAGTAATTCACAGTAAAAAGAATGGGAAGTTCAGCAGACAGGCGAAAATGAGAAAATGTGACATATATCCTATTCATAATACCTACAAAACACAGTTTAACCTAATATTTACTCTACAGGGGACAAGAAAACCAGTAATTTCCTTACTTATTATCATTGGACAAATATATAGACAAAAAATTGTGCATTTCCAATTTAGCTGAAAGTCATTATTCAAGGAAACATAGACTACTTGTTTAACATGTGTAATTCCATCAGTTGATATCCAAATTAGACACTATCGGCAGAGACCCATCAAGATCAAATAGCAGATTAAGCAATAATCTTTTAACCCTAGCAATTTATGTATCCCCAACTTCTTATACACTTCAAAAAAAGTAGAACCATGTTATTTTCAAACATAAACCGAAATTTGATTAGGCAACTATGCCCAAGCAAGGAGGGGTCAGCCTGACCTTAAGCAAACTTGGATAATCATTGCAGAATCTAGATTAAATACCTCTCTAATATTCCAAGATACGCAGTGCTTGCTGATTGTGACATCTTTTCCAGCAAAGACCTCACTACATGATCACCAGCCATTGCCTTTGCCTAAAACAGAATAATTAATCTGGAAATTAATATTAACCCTCCTCAAATAGAACATATATAGTTTGTGTTAAGAATATTGTAAATGATATTGTGTACCAATTAAGATTAATTAGAGTGATTTGTTCCTATTTTGGTACTCATAGATTCACTTAAACCCAGCAACTTGAGCGAGCAATCAAGCTAAGTTTTCACTCAATTATTCCTTGTCTTATTTTCTCACATGGCATCAGAAGCATTGGTGAGACAATTCTCGTTGTGCAGCCACCAGTGATGGCCGGGAAGGAAAAAGTAGACACCGTGAATCATTCAGGTGACTTTCAGATTTGTTTGCATTAGCTCTCTGTTTCGCGAGTTGTGCGAAAACCAATTATTCCTTCCTTATCTTTTTTATTTGATGACCGAGAAATCCATTTGGAGCCAACCCTTGAGCCAACTGCAGCTTTCGAACCTCGGGGATGATGGGCCCGCCCCTCTACCCTTCTCCACTTAAATACTGGACTTAATTAGCTTGGCAAAGGGCAAAACTTGTGATTTAAGAAACAAGTCCCTTAACCTTTGCCAATTGAGCTAACCCCTTGGGGCTATTCCTTCCTTACCTTATTTTCTCACAGTTCTAAACATCTCAAAACAGAGTCTATCAGTATTACTTAAATTTCTGTTCGACTTTCCATGTTTCTTGTCAATACAAGTCATGAATAACTGAAAAGAAAAACTACTTTTAGATTTTTGTATTTCCAACATTTATGTAACTCGAATTTGAATAAATCCTCACTTTTCTTTCCAATTGGTATTAAGTAACATGCACATTTTCATTACAGAGAAGATTTTCTGAATGAGAAAGACTAATTGACTAAAAGTCTAAAACTACTAAAACACAAATTGTCAGCACTCATTTTGATGACCATGCAAAATCAAACCACATGTTCAAGCAAATATGGAGTTTAAACTATGAGTAGTGAATCTATAGTATTCCGCAATTCTAGTGGAACTCAGACAATAGATCCCTCAAAGTCATGACATTAAGACGCCAGACCTGGCTTTGCAAGAGGTTGAGGACTGCAGAGCCAACACAGTTATTGGCTGCAGCCTTTTTCACCACCATAGACAGAGCCTGCATTGAACCCATCATTGGCTGCAAAAAATAGCTTCACTAAGCACAAAGCACAAATGATGATGAGGCAAAGTAAATGACTACTAAGCAAATTAAACTAGTTTAAGCGGTGTTACCTGGCAGTAAAACCACAATCCTTGTATAGAAAGTTTTCCTAAGCGAAATTGATGTTCAAGCTGTGCCACCATTGCTTGGTAGTCCTGGAAAATATATTCTAGACTTCGATTAGCCCCCCTTTTGTTTTCCTTTCTTAAAGTATTTCTTTCTCTTACTTCTACATTGCACATGTATGGCCAGCATGGGGTAATATATGGAAAGAACTCATGGCACCAAGCAATACAGTATGGAGTATGCCATCCAATTTGTAAATAATCATAGATAATTTCAAAATTAACTCCCTTTTCTTAGTCCAGCTTTTTCCTTATCCAAAAAGAAATCATAAATAATCAGTTGAACTAAAACAAGGTAGCGGATAGGTAACCCTCAGGGGTTGGCCTGGTGGTAATTGGCTTGAGCCTTGGGGTGCTCCCTTTCTAGGTCTCAAGTTCGAAACCCACTGGGTGCAAACAATTTCTGAGGGCCATCGGACTGGGGTAAAACCCTGAATTACCCGTGGTGCACTTGCGGGAAACTCCTTGCCGAGGGCCTGTGCACCCCCGGGATTAGTCAGGGCTCAAAGAGACCCGGACACTCGGTGCTTAATCAAAAAAAAAAAAAAAACAAGGTAGCGGATAGGTTTTCTCAGCTTCTTACGAGATAATTTTCTGATAGTTACATTTATCTAAAAGAAATTTTTATTTTAAAATGTAAATAGTTTTATTGATAATTGTGAAAAATCTACCGTATACAAGCAGCAGGAGTAAAGAATCTACAATATCCGAAAAAGAGATTAAACAAATCATGAAGATGATTCCATGCTCCCAGAAGAGATCTTCTAAAATATAAAATTTATATATCCTCAAGAAGACCTTGTACACAAGATGGATAAATACCAGACAAACGAATAGTGAAAAGAATAATCCACCATGCAACCACAGAAGGATCCATAAATAAGAAACTTACGAGGAGGAGTGCCCTTAGAGCAGCTGCAAATGCATGATTGACTAGGCCCGTCTTGAACTGTGACCTTGTCTCGACAAACTGGTTAATCAAGATATAACTTTCGCATAGCGGGAATAGCCTTTTTGCAAATTCCTACAATAATAATCGAAATTATTTCAAGAAATGTTTTAAACTAGATACAATATGGATTTTCCTTCACGCTTACTCAGCTTTCAGCCTCAATATTTTGTTGTTTTAAGCATATATAGACTTATTTACTTCCTTTTGTCCTTTTGTCCTTCAAAGTGTTGCATTATTACTTCTTGGTGCATAAAATGCTAACCACAGAGCACCCAAGGGTGTAGCCTAGTGGTCAATGAAGTGAGTTGCATGAGGTCTCGGGTTCGAATCCAGCGGAGGGAAAACACTAGGTGATTTTTTTCCATATGTCCAAGCCTTGGTGGAAAGAGTTACTGGGTACATGTACTAGTCGGAGGTAGTAGGTAACCCGCGGAATTAGTCTAGGTGCATGCAAGCTGGCAGTCTGGCACGGACAACACGGTTCTACAAAAATGCTAACCACAGAACAAAAACGTACTTTTTTTTTGTTTTTAAATAACTACCATTTACACTTACATATTTGAATAAAAGAAAAAGACCAGAAAGCTAGAGAGAATCATCTTCAAAGCATTAACCCATACTTTTTTTTGGGAGAAAGGTAAGTATTATAGATGTAGCACGAATTGTGCTTGCAATATTTACAAAAGTGAATTCACATTAAATCATCATTAATTCAAGTGTATCTAAAGGAGATTCTACATCACAAACCATCATCAACCCGTACTCTTTTTAGAAGGAAACTTGCTGAACAGCCGGCTCGACAGTTTCATGCACCGAAAATCTCCGACATCCTCCTCACATTTGAAATTTCCAGGAACACCAAACAAATTGGAGAATAACACTCTTATTAGCTATTTTAAGCATATCAAATTTTGTCAATTAGAGACAGATGAAAGGTATCATTCTCTTTTTTCTTTGCTTAGCTTCACTACTCTTTTCATATACTCCAATTCATTTTTTCAATTAGACACTTTATGCCTATTTATATTTCAGCGCTTTCCTTCAGTAGTAATATTCAGCTATCGTGTAGTTTTCTATTGTTTATTACCATTTATATTGCCACTAGTTGTTTAACATGGATGGATTAAGAGCTTACTTTTACAATTTCATTAGCACATACCAGCCACTACTGGATGAAATATGTTATACTTCTTTTATTAAGAAAATAAGTTGCACTTATAAACATGTATCAGTAATTCAGAAGAAAGATAATAGCTTAAGTTTGAAGATTGAACATGCTTTGTCTAATTAACTTTGGAACATTATCTCAGGGATAAAATGTACTGAAAACATATCTCCCCGACTTCTCTCTTTTTACTTTATGTTCTTTACTTATATACTTTTTACAGAATACACTCTAGCAACATCATTGCTACCTTTATCTAAATACTAAACCTGGCGGTCTAATCCAAAAATAATGGCTCATTGCACAATAATGCCGTGCAATATCAAATCTTCGGCTCCAATCGCTCCACTAAAGCAATATCTTAGAAACATTATGTGACCACTTTCTGCTATTATGTTCTGATAAAATTATGATCAAGGCTGGCTTTCAAAAAAATATGCTCAAACCCACTTGCTCAAGTTCTTTATTTGGTCCCCGGATATTGACATCTGACATTCACAGAAGGTTAAGAGTCTCCAATTCTTCATTCTTCACATTCTCCTGAAGTATCCTATTCTTTTAACTTTCGCACGGATTCTTCGATGGAACCCAAACTAAACTAGGCATAACAAAAACAATCTAGATCTTGACTTCATTCCAATCATCTATGAGAGTTCTTTTGCTCATAACAGATTCAAGATGGTGACATAGCCACTTAATGAAAACCAAAATATGTACCTGAAGAGCTAAATCCATAGATGCATCAACCTGGAAGGTTATAGCATCCTCCTTCCCTCGGACTTTCTTTATTGAAATATAGCGTCCTTCAATTCCAACCAAGGTGGAAAGAAGATCATCAATAACAATCAACTCCTGCATAAGATTTTAATAGATGATTATGACCCTGATCAAACTACAAACCAAAATCGTCAAGTTCATATAGGACAAACCATATTAACAAGAAAATCCTTTTAGATGCGCCACAACATAATATTCCTCATTTGCCTTAAAACTTTAAACAAAAAAATATGCAAATGTTCACAGGACATTAAATTGCAAACAAGATCAACACAAGCTCAAGATAAGGACATGACATATATTTGACTACTACAGTTTTGTTAAATCTTATGATCCAAGATTATACCTTCAGAGTCAAATATATATAACATCTTCTTTACTGGCATTATACTCAATAATAACAATAAGAGCAACAACTAACGATAATAAGAGAAAGACGGACGAGGAACTATTTAGTTGAATCAACAGATGCATACCTGAATGGTGGCATGATAGCAACCTATGGCTTTATCCGCTCCGGCACTGAATAAAAAATTCCAGACAGAAACAATAAAATAAGTAGAAATTCAGCAGCTTGGTTTAGGAAAAACAAATCAAACACACCAAGGTAAAGTAAAACACATTCACAAAAAATCAAAGATACATGACAACAGAAAGCCAAGGACAAGTAGGATACCTTGAGTCCACAGAAACCCCCTTGAATTCAGTAGTCCCAGGTGTAGCCTTTGTTTCCTGCATGAATTTTCAAGGGCCAAAATAGTTTCAAATAAACATAGGAAACTAACACCCTGTTTGGATGGTTGTTTGCCATGGTTCATTATTGTATTGTTTTCACTGATATCATGTTTGTTTCCATTGTTCTTAAAACTATATTGAGCCCGTTTGGATTGGCTTACAGCTTAAAGCTGTTTGCAGCTCATAAGCTGAAAAAAATAAGTTGTTTTTTTTGGCTTATAAGCTATTTTCAGCTTATAAGCTGCTTTAGATAAACTAAGTCAAATGGGTCCAATTATTTTTTTGAGCTTATTTTAAGCATAAAATGACTTTAAGCTGGCCGGCCAAACACTCAAAAAAGCTGAAAACAGCTTATAAGCCAACTTATAAGCCAATCCAAACGGGCTCATTGTATGGTGTTGTAAACCCATTGTAACTCCGTTGTTGTATAACCATGAAAAAATTCCATTTTTTTAACCACGGATTTGGTGGTTTTTCCGTGGTTACTTATTTTTATGTTATTACTCCCTCTGCCCAATTTATGTGGCACACTTTCCTTTTTAGTCTGTCCCAAAGAGAATGTCACCTTTCTATATTTAAAAACAATTTAACTTTATGTACGATTTACATTTGTTTGTTTTGGACCACTTCAAAACTGTTCCTTTCTTTCTTAATATCCGTGCCTAGTCAAATGGTGCCGCATAAATTGAGACGGAAGGAATAAACATAACAAACAATACAGTCTATCGAAACATTGTATTCATTAATACAATACTGTACATTATGAAACCATGGGTAACCACCATCCAAACAGAGTGCGAGCAAACGAAGAAAAGAAAGGTGGAAAACCCCCAAAAAAAAAACAGCATTCTTGGAGAGACAAAAAAAGGCGAAAAAAATGAAAATTTGAGTAAATTTAATTGAAATGAAACTGTCAAACTGAGAAGAAGTGTAAGGTAATTAGTGAGTATTACCTGATAAAATTGGGCAGTAAGAAAAGGACGATCTAAATTCCAACTAGGAGTTGATGGGTCCATGTTATGTAATTCCTCTCAAATCTTGAACTCAGTTTCAGTAGGCTGCCAAAAGGGAAATTACTGAGAATTGCTTCATAATAACACTTACAAAACAACCACAATGTCACAACAGTTCACTTCTCAACTCAAAGGGACAGACTTTAGAGATTTCAAAAATGTATTTTTTTGGATTTGATGTTTAGATGAAATTTTTTGGGGGAAGCAAAGCTGGTGCACTGTGTTTTCGGGAGAGGCTTATGGACGAAATATAATCAAAATGAAAATTGTGCCAAAGATTTTTTTTTTTTTTTTTTTTTTTTTTTTTGTACTTGCTAAAAAATAAGGAAACATTTTTATCATTTTCTCCCCAAATATTTCACCCAAAAAAGTGTTCGGACACCAGTTTCGTAATTTCAACTCCCCAAAAACTGATCTACTCATATTTTAAACCCTAAGGAGCCGTTTTGAAATCATGAGATAAAATTATATTTGGACATGTAATTTGGATTTCTTATAGACCCAAAAGTTGTGTGAAACCACCAGAACTTTCTCAATTTTTATATTGGTAAATATACCTACCAACTTATGGGTCTTTTTTTACAAAATATAAACTTATGAATCAAGTTTTACATGTAAAAATTTTGAAATCATGATTTAAAATTCCAAATCAAGCCTTTTTTGATGATTATGAATTTCATCTCTGATGTGTCCAAACGCTGATTTCGTCTCCAAACGTCTACTAAAGCAACTGTTAACTCTAATTTTCTATCCAGAATCAATTTTTTATGTTATATGTGACTTCTCTATAACAACATTTCTACCTATAACATCAGTACCATTCATCATAGCGGTACACTTTGTAAAATTACCTCTCCATAACAGTCACACTCAAATATTATGTAATAATATTGTGTAATAAATATATTATGCATAAAAGTAAAATATTAAAATCTTTATAGTAATCTTCATTAAATTTCAAAGTATAAATATCTAAAAGGAAAAATTTCAAGTACAATTTAAGTCGCCCATTATCTAATGACAAGAAGTTTAACTTATGGTAAGCAATTAACACTATTGTTGAAGCAATCATGAAATGATGTTATGGCCTCTACCATTCTCCATCGTTGGAGAAATACCAAAATTCTACCTACAAATGACAACCCCAACGTTAATAATGAAAATCTAGAACTTGTTAAGGGTGTTGGTAGTGTGTCGCCACTTATAGCACAACTCCCATCTTATAACACCAATCAAGCAATGTATGCTACCACTTATATAGAGTTTGATACAACACTTTCAATTCTTGAAATTTACACTGATGAAGAGATTATTCCACAAGTCATTGGAGTGGAAATAGACAGCTGATGCTGAAGGTGACAAGAAAGTGCTGACAAAGAGCCTCAACATATTGCTATTGGGGTGATAGAAGAGTCAATTGTTAAGTTGTTAAGCTCTTTGACAGCTTTCAAGACAGAGTTATTGAATTCCCTTTTGTAAAATTTTGGACAAAAATCTTTGTCAATTTAAGTTTTACATTATCACGAAGATTAAAATTTATGCAACAACCTACAATTGTAGAAATTTTTATGACAACTTGAAATATTTAAATTTTCAATTAGTTTTAAATGCATATGTTCTTTAGCTTTTAATTTTTATCTGTATGGTACTAGTAATTTATTGGTCTTTTCAATTTTTATTTAATGAAATATGAAAATCAATTGGGATTTTAAAATCAACAAGTATTTTGTTTTCGTTTATAACATAAAAAGTACAAAAAAAATATTTTTTTTTGTCTAATTTTGATTATAACAACTAAATGAGATCTAAATATCAAATGTCGATGTATCACATCACTATAGCAACCATGAATTCAGACAAGCGCTAGCCATTATAGAGAGACTTGTTTGTAGTACAGTTTTTTGAAAAGCCCAAAAACTAATATAACATATTTGGCTAAAGTTTTAAACCTACTTATTTTAAAGTGTTTTTTGTCCGAAGTATTTTTTGAAAAAGTACTTTTAGTAATAAATTTTTTTATCTTCCTAATCAATTTGAAAAATATTGTTAACAATATTATAGCAAAAATTTGTACTTGATCAAGATTCCAAAAGTGCTTTCTGCAAAAATACTATTTTCTCGACTTCTACTACTTCTCTGAAGTACTCTGTTTTTCTAAGGGCCTATTTGGAAAGCCACCCAGGTAATTGAAATTGGGTGTAATTGGATGTAATTACATAGTTTGGTCTGTTTGTTTGATAAGGTAATTACACAATTAGGTGGGAATTGAGTGTAATTGAGAGGATGTAATTACACTCTTTAATTCTCAAAGGGAGGCTGAGAATTGGGTGTAATTACACTCTGTAATTACAGAGTTACTTTTTAGTTTATTTCTTTTTATTTTATTTTAATTTCTTTTCTTTTTTAATTTCTTTTTTATTTATATTATTTAATTTATTTTTTATTTTATTTTAATTTCTTTTATTTTCTAATTTATTTTTTATTTCTACTAACTAATTTATTTATTAATTTTATTTTTTAATTATTTTTATTTTTATTTTTTAAATATATTTTTCTTTTTATATTATTTATATTTCATTTCCTTTCTTCTCATTAGCAACCTTTACTTCTTGTGGTTCCATGTAGTTGCTCGTATTTTTTTATTTTATTCATTTAGCATAACCGTATTGTTATTCTAATTTTTGAAACTACACATCTTAATATTAAAACGAATGAGTCATTAACAAACTTGACATATAATGAGTGACGTTATTAAAGTAGAATTTCGTTGTGAATATGGTTATAGACATATATTTTTCCTTTCTTTTGAACTATAGGAGTATTTACTTATGTTACGTTGGAACTTACTTATGTAATGTTGGAATTTGACAAAAGAGTATTATGTTAAAAAAAATATTCTTTTGGATTTGAATTTGACTTTAATCTATTTGTTTTAGTACTATTGATTTGTTATTTCACATTACTTGCTGTTTATTTTTCATTTACAGTTGATAGAATTGTTCTTAAACATTTGAATAATGTTGTGGCATTATATTTATAAATATTCTTTTTTTGTCAAATATTCAATCTCATGATGTTCTCACAAAAAAAAATATGCTTTTAAGTTTTATAATCAATTAAAATTAAAATATTATTAATTTGAAATTATATATCAACTATTTTTTACAATATTAGTTACAAATATATGATTATTAATTAACATATTTTCAAGAAACAATGTGTTATTAAATAGTTAATTTAATATCATTTCTAAAGGCACACATTTTTTAAATATTAATTTTAATTTTTTTAAAATTAAGTCTTATTTTTAAATTAAATTAACTGTGTAATTACATTTGTGCAACCAAACAACACGCTTGTAATGACAAACAAACAAATCGTTGTAAATACAATACTGTATAATTACTAGGCTGTATAATTACCGGGGTAGTAATTACACCAATTCCAATTACCAGTGGCTTTCCAAACAGACCCTAAAAGTTCAGTCAATTTTTTTTCTAGAAGTTCAGTCAAACACTCTAATTCTCCTAAATAAGCAGAACAAAATATAAGCATTAAAAAAATTAAAC
Source organism: Lycium barbarum (assembly GCF_019175385.1). Lineage (NCBI taxonomy): Eukaryota > Viridiplantae > Streptophyta > Magnoliopsida > Solanales > Solanaceae > Lycium > Lycium barbarum. The sequence continues at coordinate 70,700,986 of NC_083348.1, read as the reverse complement.
ACATTTGATTTCCCATAAGCTGGATCAGACAAGCTATAAGTTTTGCAAACTTAGACGCCACTAAAAGTTCAAAGCTTACCTTATTTTACTAGAAATAAAGCTAGCAAAATACAAAGTAAACAAATTTTGAGTGTAATTACACAATGTCATTACCACTAATTTTTACTTTTCCTTGAGAATTGAAGAGTGTAATTACACCAAATTTCCTGATGACCAAGCAATTACTTAGCCAGACAAACCTATCAAACTGCGTAATTACACCAATTACACACAAATCTAATCCTTAAGTGGCTTTCCAAACATGCTCTTAACGGAATATCCTTCATTACTAACTAATAATATGACTTCTTCTTTTTTTTAAAAAAAAAAATTGTTTTTATTACATAAGGGGGTAAGGGAAGGGAAAATAGGGAAGGGGATTACAATGTGGGGATTCGAACCCTCACCTCAAGTAGCCAACCAACTGAGCTACTAGATCCCTACTAATAATATGACTTTTGAAATACATCTCACAATATATTTTTGGATTATTTTCTTCTAAATGATTTTTTTTCCTGTAGTTTAATGCATATCTTACTAAATAAATGTCATCGTGTTACTATTTTTTTAAGTGACACAGAATATTAAATTATCAGTTCTCATAAGTATAAAGTTTATACTCACAATTTAAGATGAAAATAATAGACAACCCATCAACATGATTGTAACGCAAGATTAAACATAATTCATCTTAAATATCGGAATAATATGGTTCCAAACTTCTTATGCTAGGATGTTTTGTATATGTTGAATGGACCATGTGAAGATTAACGTTTTTATACTAACTATATAAAACAAACTAGGAAATTTGTTCGCACTTCGCGCGGTTTACTTTAGAAAGATGAAAATTTGGCTAAAGAATTATTGTTTATTTATTTTTATCGAAATATCTACTTTTCGATCAGTTGTATCTTCTCGAGTTCGGAGCCAAAATGGCTTATTTTTGCAGTCATTAACCCAAAATAGTATGCTTTTTTTTAGACCAAAATGGGTATTTCGTTGGATAACTAACGAAATACCCACATTCACACTGTTCTGGTGCCGAATGAATTGTTGCATTACGCTACACATGTAGCAAAATGCAACAATTTTTTTTTTTTTTGCATTTCGTTGTGAAATTCACGAAATGCAACAACTTTTTTTTTTGCAATTCGTGAAAGAAACTGTTTTTTTTTTTTGGCATTTCGTTGTGCAATTCATGAAATGCAACAATTTTTTTTTTGCAATTCGTGAAACTAATGAAAAAATTGTGTTTTCTTTGCATTTCGTTGTGCAATTCACGAAATATGCTTCTTTTTTTTTGCAATTCGTGAAACTAATGAAATTTTTTTTTTTTTTTTGCATTTCGTTGTGCAATTCACGAAATATGCTTTTTTGTTTTTTTTGCAATTCGTGAAACTAATGAAAAAATTTGTTTTTTTTTGCGCATTTCATGAAATTAATGAAAGAAACTATTTTTTTTTTTTTGCATTTCGTGAAATTAATGAAAGAAACGGTTTTTTTTTTTTGCATTTCGTGAATCAATGAACGAAATAGTTTTATTTTATTTTATTTCGTTCATCTAAAAACGAAATTGGAATATATATATATATATATATATATATATATATATATATATATATATAATCCTATTTCGTTGATCTACCAACGAAATAGGAAATTATATTTTTTTTTTTTGCATTTCGTGTATTAAAAAACGAAATAGGATAAAAACAATTTTTAATTTTTTTTTTGTATTTTGCTAGGTTACTAGCGAAATGTAATTTATTTATTTATTTAAATCCACTTTTTCGTGTGTTTTTTTTTAAGTTTCCTAAAATAAAATTATGAAAATATAAATTTTTTAACTTTATAAAAAGTTATGATAATTTATAAGTGGATTTTTTTAAAACAAGCGTGTTTAATTTTTTTTTTCTAAAATAAAATTATGTTTTGATTAAAAAGTAACACGCTTGTTTTGTTTGGAAATGTTACACCTCGGAAATTTTTCCGTTAGTGTACAGAGAATAGGCTAACAAGGACATAGCGTATGCGGTGTTTTGGGGATAGTGATAAAGTCCCGAAGATTAGTATCGAAGTGTTGAACAATTGTTAAGAAGGTCCCATAAGGATCAGAGATGAAACGAAGTGATAAAAATAAGATTGAGTGAACTGGTGGGTTATACGGTCAATTATACGGACCGTATAATGGTTCTACGGCCATAACGAACCGCAGAAGTGTCACAGAAGAGATTGCTGAAGGGGCAGTTTTACGGTAGATTATACGGACCGTAAAATGGTTTTACGGCCCGTACAATGGACCGTCAAGTTGACACAGAGAAGACTGATCACTGGATCAGTTTTACGGTCAATTATACGGACCATATAAATTTATACGGACCGTATAATGGACCGTAAAATGGCATCAAGAGTGATTTGCATTTTATAAAAATATGATCCAAGTTTCATTTTCTCATTTCCTCTTCTCACTCCACGACCCTCTCTTTCTAGAACCTTCCACACTCTTCCAAAACAAGACTTTAAGTAGAAATTTAGGATCAATATCATCAATCCACAAAAACCTAGTGTAAGAACACATCAAAAGGATCATTTATGGCAAGAAATTCCATAGAAGGTGGAACTAGGATTTGGCCAAAGTGAAGCATTCCAACTCAAGACTTGTTCAACTATTATCTAAGGTATGTTTCATGACTTTATCATGTTATTTAAGGTATTAAGAGACTAAGAAGCTTGAATTGTAGAGAGACATGGAAAATGGGTCTTGAATGGATGAATAGTGTCACCATTGGATAATAGCGGGATTGAATCATGAATGTTGAAGTGTTATGACTATGAATACGTTATAAATGATGTTTATATCATGAAACAAGTATTAAATGTGCGAAAACACAATAATGAGCTGTACGGATAAATGTGGGAAAATTGGAGGAAAATGGTGAAATATGGCGAATAGATATAAATGATGGTTGTTGATTGTAATATTGTGGATGTTATTGTGAACATTGGGAATTGATATAGACGATGGGAGAGGTAGTATAAATAAAGGAAGTGCTGCCCAATTTTCTCTAGAAATAGTAATGTATTCATTTAAGTCGACTAACTAACGTTAATGCGAATTCTTTCGTGAAGGTAGCGACGTGACAGTAAAGGAGAGCAAGTGAACGATATCGTAGCTAAACGATCAAGGTATGTGAGGCTAGTCCTTTTATTTCAAATTGCATGAATCCTATAGCATAAATTCCTTTCCTCTCCATGAGTTATTATATTCCGGCAAGCTAGATGCCTATATCCATAAATGCCTATATAAGATAAGAGATATGATATGATGATGCCATATTTATAATGATGTTATTTATTGCTTACACTCACCTTATGTACTAATCTCTTCAAGGTGAGGCAGAATGTCAATAATTGCTCCATAATGAAATCGGGGGATCACGACCTTATGTCACCCCGATAGAGTAGAGATGATCTTGAGCCTTATGCATGTATTATGATAAGATAAGCATATTATGATAAGCATATGATTATAAGTATCTTATGATGAGCATGTCATGATTGCATCACACCGCGCCTAGTTGGCCGGGCAGTCACCGCTAAGTCGGGCTGCTATACGGATACACCATGACCTTTTGGCATGGGCAGACACCACTAGTAGGCAGCAGGAGATGGTACCCCGGACACCGGAGGCCTGGACGCAGGCTAATATTATTGATTATCACACCGTTCCGATAAGGACGGGCAGCTTGCATGTCATGCATATATGAATGATGATGAGTATGAGTAAGACAGCATGCATTACTTCTCTTATGATTGTCATTCAGATTCAGATGTTCATTTTGATGTTCTCATTATATTATTGTTGTCCCTCTTCATTGTTTATGCCTCTCATACTCAGTACAATATTCGTACTGACGTCCTTTTCTTTGGATGTTGTGTTCATGCCCACAGGTAAACAGGGAGGTGAGCTTGGTCCAGACTCTCAGTAGCCGTCAGCTGATTGAGAGCACTCCATTGTTCGGAGGTGCTTATTATTTCTCTTTTGGTATATATGTATATTTTGGGCATGACGGATTCTTGTTCTGTCTATATGTTTAGTTTGTCAGTAGAGGCTCGTAGATACGCAGTGTGGGTTAGATGGTCTCACAAGATGTTATTATATATATATATATATATATATACATATATATTATTTTGATAGCCGAGAGGCCAATGTATATAAAGCATTTATGTTTCTATTTGAAATATGATTTTCCTACATTTCGTGTATGAAATTGATAAAAGAGCATTAAATGAGTAAGACGAGTATTTGAGCGAGTGGTGCTCGGCGGCTAGCCCCGGGTACCCGTCGCGGCCCCTAGCTGGGTCGTGAGAAAAGTGGTGTCAGAGCGGTTCAGTCCTGGGTCTTGTTTATGGTGTGTAGCGCACCACATCAATAAACAAGAGGCTACACGGCATTTAGGAAAAATGACCATCTTTCTTCTTATGAGATCGTGCGATAGAGCCGTGTATAAGATTTTATCCTCCCCTAAAAGTGTGTTGTGCTTTCAGAATGCCGCCAAACGGAAAAGCTATAGCCGCCCAGAAGGGCAAAACTACGACGAAAAGGCTGGCAGAAAGAGAGCCTCCGGCGAATGTAGAGGAAGGTGAATCACAAAATGAGGCCTCGCCCAATGTAGAAGGGCAAGAAGGAGCCTCAGCTCCGATCCCTCCACCGGTTGCTTCGGGTCAACAAGTGACCGAGGCCATACACTTATTGACACAATTGGTTGCCGCCCAGGCACAGCGGCAGAATGCGGGTCCGAGTGATCATTCAGCTAGTACGAGAGCCCGTGATTTCATGACTCTAAATCCTTCAGAGTTCTTTGGATCGAAGCCGGACGAAGATCCGCAAAACTTCATTTATGAAATGTTGAGGACCTTAAAGATTATTCATGCTTCCAAGATCGAATCCGTAGAGTTGGCCTCTTATAGACTCCGCGATGTGGCGGTATTATGGTACAACAATTGGATGACATCGAGGGGAGAGAATGCATCTCCTCCGGTTTGGCAAGAATTTGTGGATGGCTTTATTCGTCATTACTTGCCACCCGAGACTCGCCGAGCTAGAGTGGACAGGTTTCTGAATTTAAAGCAAGGAAACATGAGTGCCCGAGAGTACAGTATGCAATTCAATTCTCTAGCCAGGTATGCCTCGACTATGGTGGCCGATATGGGCGATCGTGTACACCGATTTGTGAGTGGTTTGGGGGAACATTTGTTTAGAGATTGTTTGACGGCTTCTTTGCAAGACGGGATGGATATTTCTCGAATACAGGACCATGCTCAAAATTTTGAAGAACGACAACAGTCGCAAAGAAGTGATCGTGATAATGACAGAAGACAAGGTAAGAGGGCTAGATATATGGGAGCAAGCAGTGAATATAGAGGGGGACCAAGACAGATGCATTCTAGGCACTCAGGTCAGTCAGCGACTAGTGCACCTCCCAGATTCCCAGATAGGAGGGTTGATCGTTCTTTTTAGTCAGGACAGGGCCAAAGTTCGAGGGCCTCAGATTCTCAATTTAGGGGAGATTTCAGTCAGCGGAGACCTCCAGTACCGCGGTGCAGCCAGTGCGATAGATTGGAATCCGGGCAGTTCCGTCAGGGTTCAGACGCGTGTTATGCCTGTAGGCAGGTTGGCCACATTATGAGAGATTTTCCTTCAGCGAGAGGTAGAGCGGTGACTCAGCCCACAGGTTCAGCAGTGGGTTCTTCATCAGTACGCCTGACAACACAGACTTCTCAAACTACAACAGGTAGAGGCAGAGGGGGAGCATCTACCTCAGGTGCTGTTCAGCCCCGTGTATATGCTTTGTCACAGGTACCTTGACTATATTTTCCTATGACGTATATGCTTTGATTGATACGGGTTCTACTTTCTCTTATGTTACCCCGTATGTTGCCGATTGTATTGGGGTGAAACCCGAGCCAATCAAACCTTTCGAGGTGTTCACTCCGGTTGGTGATCCGGTAATAGCAAGGAAAGTGTACAAAAATTGTGTCATTATGAAATGTGACCGTCAGACCAGAGCCAATTTGATCGAGCTGGAAATGATAGATTTCGATTTAATTATGGGTATGGATTGGTTGGCCTTGTGCTATGCCAATGTCGATTGCCGGATGAAAATGGTTCGATTTCAGTTTCCGGGAGAGCCCGTACTTGAATGGAAGGGTAATACTGCATCCCCAAAGGGTAGGTTTATTTCCTACCTCAAGGCGAAGAATATGATAGCAAAAGGTTATATTTATCATCTAGTTCGGGTTCATGATACCGAGGCAAAGTCACCAACTTTTCAATCGGTTCCGGTGGTAAATGAATTCGCAGATGTATTTCCAGATGAACTCGTAGGCCTTCCTCCAGAAAGGGAAATTGATTTCGCCATCGATGTATTACCAGACACCGAGCCTATTTCTATCCCTTCGTATCGAATAGCTCCAGCAGAATTGAAAGAGCTAAAGGCACAGTTGAAGGATTTACTTGAGAAGGATTTCATTAGGCCTAGTTCATCACCGTGGGGAGCACCGGTCTTGTTCGTGAAAAATAAAGACGGATCTCTACGAATGTGTATCGACTACAGGTAATTGAATAAGGTGACAACAAAGAATAAATACCCTCTTCCCAGAATCGATGATTTATTTGATCAACTGCAAGGTGCTAAATGGTTCTCTAAAATAGACTTGCGATCGGGTTACTATCAAGTGAGGGTTAAAGAAGCGGATATTCCTAAGACTGCCTTCAAGACGAGATATGGCCATTATGAATTTCGAGTAATGTCATTCGGGTTGACAAATGCCCCGACAGTGTTCATGAATTTAATGAATAATGTGTTCAGGCCATTCTTGGATCTCTTCGTGATAGTATTTATCTATGATATCCTGGTATATTCTCGCACAAAATCAGAACATGCAGATCATCTAAGAATTGCCCTTGGCGTTCTCCAAGCTCGGGAATTATATGCAAAGTTCTCAAAGTGCGAGTTTTGGCTAAATTCCGTGACGTTCTTGGGTCATATTATTTCAGATGATGGCATCCGAGTCGACACTCAGAAAATTGAAGCCGTGAAGACTTGGCCAAGGCCTACGACGCCCACAGAAGTTCGTAGTTTCCTGGGTTTGGCAGGATATTATAGAAGGTTCATAGAGGGATTTTCTTCTATCTCAGCCCCATTGACGAAGCTAACTCAGAAGTCCGCTAAATTTCAGTGGAACGATGCTTGTGAGCGTAGTTTCCAAGAACTAAAAGACAGATTGACCTCAGCTCCAGTGCTAACACTCCCAGAAGGACCAGATGGCTACATCGTATATTGTGACGCTTTCGGTGTGGGACTAGGATGTGTATTAATGCAGCATGGCAAGGTTATTGCATATGCCTCGAGACAATTGCAGAAACATGAAAAGAATTATCCAACTCATGATCTCAAATTGGCTGCGATTATTCATGCTTTGAAGATATGGAAGCACTATTTGTACGGTGTGCACGTCGATATCTATACAGATCACAAGAGTCTCCAACATATTTTCAAGCAGAAGGAGTTGAACTTACGGCAGAGGCGGTGGTTAGAACTGTTGAAGGATTATGACGTGAATATTTTGTACCATCCTGGAAAAGCGAATGTGGTAGCCGACGCGCTTAGCCGTCGATCAATGGGTAGTTTATGTGGAGTTCCTTCAGAAAAGAAAGAAATGGTTTATGAGCTTTATCGATTAGCAAAACTTGGAGTGCGAACAATTGATTCGGGTAATACGAGTATCAGCATTAATGACCCCATAGTTTCATCCTTGAATGTAGAATTGAAGGAACAGCAATATGAAGACTCTCAGCTAAGCCGTTACCAAGACCTATCTCGTGAAAAGGAAAAGTCTCCATTCGAAGTTTCCATAGATAGAGTTCTTCGATATCAGGGCAGGCTATGCGTACCGGATGTGGCAAACTTGCGCCAACGGATTTTAGAGGAAGCACACTATTCCCGGTATTCTATTCATCCCGATGCAACCAAAATGTATCATGACCTCAAATTGATATACTGGTGGGATGGCATAAAGAGAAATATAGCAGATTTTGTAGCACAATGTCCAAATTGACAACGAGTAAAAGCAGAACATCAGAAACCAGGAGGCTTATTACAAGCAATGGAAATTCCTACGTGGAAATGAGAAATCATTAATATGGATTTTATGGTGAGATTACCCCGTTCACGGGGGAAGTATGATTCTATATGGGTGATCGTGGACAGACTCACAAAAGCAGCTCATTTCCTCCCAGTCAGAACCACGTATTCGGCAGAAGACTATGCCAGATTGTACCTAAAAGAAATTGTACGACTTCATGGGATTCCTTTGGCCATTATTACAGACAGAGGGGCACAGTTTACAACTAAGTTTTGGAAGTCCTTTCAAGAAGGTCTAGGTACTCAGGTTAAGTTCAGTACGGCATTTCATCCACAAACCGACGGACAAGCCGAGCGTACTATTCAGATCCTGGAAGATAGCTACGAGCATGTGTGCAGGATTTTGGTGGTAGTTGGGATGAGCATTTACCCCTTATTGAATTTGCCTACAACAATAGCTACCATTCCGGTATTCAAATGGCCCCATATGAAGCTTTGTACGGAAGGAAATGTAGATCTCCAATTGGATGGTTTGAAACAGGAGAGGCACAATTAATAGGCCCCGACTTGATTCAACAAGCAGTTGAAAAAGTCAAGATCATCCGAGATCGATTGCTGACAGCCCAGAGTCGTCAAAAGTCCTATACAGACAATCGCCGACGAGACCTGAAATTTCAAGTTGGTGATTGGGTGTTTTTGAAGGTATCACCGATGAAGGGGGTGATGAGATTTGGCAAGAAAGGGAAACTAAGCCCTAGGTGTATCGGACCCTATGAAATCATTAGTAAGATGGGTCAGGTATGTTATGAATTGAATTTGCCTTCGGAGTTTGAATCAGTCCATCCGGTATTCCATGTTCGATGCTCCGCAAGTGTATTGGAGATCCCGCAAGGATTGTCCCGGTAGAGGATGTGCAAGTGAAAGAGAAGCTAACATATGAAGAAGTGCATGTTGCTATTTTAGATCGGCAAGTGCGAAGGCTTCAGAACAAAGAGGTAGCATAAGTCAAAGTTCTATGGCGGAACAACAACCGAGAAGAAATGACTTGGGAAGCGGAAGAGAAGATGAGGTCCAAGTACCCTCATTTACTCCCGCCCTTGGGAGAGATTCAAGTTGAAACATCGACGATATGAGGTATGTATGGTTTATTTTTATGATTTTGGTCGTGCGTGGCCATATATGTATTGATATTGTGGTGTAGCCCTGTGAGGCAATGATATTATGGGTTGCTGTGACAGGTTAGTAGTGCCAGATTACAGGGGAAACTCTGGCGAAATTTCTGTAGAATCTCGAGTATTCAACATTCGAGGACGAATGTTCCAAAAGGGGGGAAGAATGTTACACCTCAGAAATGTTTTCGTTAGTGTACAGAGAATAGGCTAACAAGGACATAACGTATGCGGTGTTTTGGGGATGAGTGATAAGGTCCCGAAGATTGGTATCGAAGTGTTAAACAATTGTTAAGAAGGTCCCATAAGGATCGGAGATAAAACGAAGTGATAAAAATAAGATTCAGTGAACTGGTGGGTTATACGGTCAATTATACAGACCGTATAATGGTTCTACAGCCGTATAACGAACCGCAGAAGTGTCACAGAAGAGATTGCTGAAGGGGCAGTTTTACGGTAGATTATACGGACCGTAAAATGGTTTTACGGCCCGTACAATTGACCGTCAAGTTGACACAGAGAAGACTGATCACTGGATCAGTTTTACGGTCAATTATACGGACCGTATAAATTTATACTGATAGTATAATGGACCGTAAAATGGCATCGGGACTGATTTGCATTTTATAAAAATATGATCCAAGTTTCATTTTCTCATTTCCTCTTCTCACTCCACGACCCTCTCTCTCTAGAACCTTCCACACTCTTCCAAAACAAGACATCAAGTAGAAATTTAGGATCAATATCATCAATCCACAAAAACCTAGTGTAAGAACACATCAAAAGGATCATTTATGGCAAGAAATTCCATAGAAGGTGGAACTAGGGTTTTGCCAAAGTGAAGCATTCCAACTCAAGACTTGTTCAACTATTATCTAAGGTATGTTTCATGACTTTATCATGTTATTTAAGGTATTAAGAGACTAAGAAGCTTGAATTGTAGAGAGACATGGAAAATGGGTCTTGAATGGATGAATAGTGTCACCATTGGATGATAGTGGGATTGAATCATGAATGTTGAAGTGTTATGACTATGAATACGTTATAAATGATGTTTATATCATGAAACAAGTATTAAATGTGCGAAAACACAATAATGAGCTGTACGGATAAATGTGGGAAAATTGGAGGAAAATGGTGAAATATGGTGAATAGATATAAATGATGGTTGTTGATTGTAATATTGTGGATGTTATTGTGAACATTGGGAATTGATATAGACGATGGGAGAGGTAGTATAAATAAAGGAAGTGCTGCCCAATTTTCTCTAGAAATAGTGATATATTCGCTTAAGTCGACTAACTAACGTTAATGCGAATTCTTTCGTGAAGGTAGCGACGTGACAGTAAAGGAGAGCAAGTGAACGATATCTTAGCTAAACGATCAAGGTATGTGAGGCTAGTCCTTTTCTTTCAAATGGCATGAATCCTATAGCATAAATTCCTTTCCTCTCCATGAGTTCTTATATTCCGGAAAGCTAGAAGCCTATATCCATAAATGCCTATATAAGATAAGAGATATGATATGATGATGCCATATTTATAATGATGTTATTTATTGCTTACACTCACCTTATGTACTAATCCCTTCAAGGTGAGGCAGAATGTCAATAATTGCTCCATAATGAAATCGGGGGATCACGACCTTACGTCACCCCGATAGAGTATAGATGATATTGAGCCTTATGCGTGTATTATGATAAGATAAGCATATTATGATAAGCATATGATTATAAGTATTTTATGATGAGCATGTCATGATTGCATCACACCGTGCCTAGTTGGCCGGGCAGTCACCGCTAAGGCGGGCAGCTATACGGATACACCATGACCTTCTGACATAGGCAGACACCACTAGTGGGCGGCAAGAGATGGTACCCCGGAGGCCGGAGGCCTGGACGCGGGCTAATATTATTGATTATCACACCGTTCCGATAAGGACGGGCAGCTTACATGTCATGCATATATGATATGATGATGAGTATGAGTAAGACAACATGCATTACTTCTCTTATGATTGTCATTCAGATTCAGATGTTCATTTTGATGTTCTCATTATATTATTGTTGTCCCTCTTCATTGTTTATGCCTCTCATACTCAGTACAATATTCGTACTGACGTCCTTTTCTTTGGACGCTGTGTTCATGCCCACAGGTAAACAGGGAGGTGAGCTTGATCCAGACTCTTAGTAGCCGTCAGCTGATTGAGAGCACTCCATTGTTCGGAGGTGCTTATTATTTCTCTTTTGGTATATATGTATATTTTGGGCATGATGGAGTCTTGTTCCGTCTATATGTTTAGTTTGTCAGTAGAGGCTCGTAGATACGCAGTGTGGGTTAGATGGTCTCACAAGATGTTGTTATATATATATTATTTTGATAGCCGAGAGGCCAATGTATATAAAACATTTATGTTTCTATTTAAAATATGATTTTCCTACATTTCGTGTATGAAATTGATAAAAGAGCATTAAATGAGTAAGACGAGTATTAGAGTGAGTGGTGCTCGGAGGCTAGCCCCGGATACCCGTCGCGGCCCCTAGCTGGGTCGTGACAGGAAACTTTAGGTTTAAGTGTTTTATTTTTTAATCAAAACATAACTTTATTTTGAATATAAATCTAATTCAATTAGATAAAAACATAGTTAAAAAATATAGGAGAAAGAGTAGTTGTAAATTGGTGAAAGAGTAGTTCTAAATTGGTGAAACTTTAAACAGTCATAACTTTGAGCTCGGATATCCGATTTATGCATTTTTTTTTATTTTGCATATTTTTCCGAGATCTAGCAGCGCCGATTTTCTAGAAAACCTCGTTTTTCCCTTCCAATTTTAATTTTCCCCCAAATTGGCGGGAAATTTTTAGTTTTCTTTACTTATAATATGATGATGCGCAATAGACTTTAACATAAAAATTTCGGAGTAATGTAGCTGTGAATGTCAATTTCACTTATGTGGTTTCAATTTTTGAAAATAAAGCTGACTAATTTTCTCAACATATAGGATAAAACTAATTTTTTTTATCCTATTTCGTTTTTTAATATACGAAATGCAAAAAAATTATAATTATAATTTCTTATTTCGTTGGTAGATCAACGAAATAGGATAATATATATATATTTCCAATTTCGTTTTTAGATGAACGAAATAAAATAAAAAAAAACTATTTCGTTCATTGATTCACGAAATGCAAAAAAAAAAAAAAAAAAAAAAATTCATTAGTTTCACGAATTGCAAAAAAAAAAAAAAATTGTTGCATTTCGTGAATTGCACAACGAAATGCAAAAAAAAAAAAAAAACAGTTTCTTTCACGAATTGCAAAAAAAAAAAAATTGTTGCATTTCGTGAATTGCACAATGAAATGCAAAAAAAATTTGTTACATTTCGCTACATGTGTAGCGAAATGCAACAATTCATTCGGCACTGGAACAGTGTGAGTGTGGGTATTTCGTCGGTTATCCAACGAAATACCCATTTTGGTCTAAAAAAACATACTATTTTGGGCTAATGGCTGCAAAAATAAGTCATTTTGGCCCCGAACTCGTATCTTCTCTATATTCTTGAATCGTAACACTAGGTTCTCAGTATATTATCAAGCTTTGTACATAAATAGGGAATGAAAACATAGCTCAATCAATTCAATATTGAACAAATTAGAGAGTGCATTCTTAAGCAATAGGGCATAACATACACTCTCAATTGGCTGTTGGTTTCTGATAAGGTAAAAGATGTGCAATTTAAACAGGAAAGAAAATGCAGAACAAATAAATCTGTACCTTTTGGGACAGTGTAATTCAAAAGCCATAAACACAAAGGATAATTAACTCACATACACAAATATATCTTCAACCATGATAATAATTCACATAAACAAATATATCTTCAACCATTCTTTCGATGAATGCTTTGGTGAGAGTCCATATATTTTTGTTCTCTGATGTACATGTTGACTTTTTAAATATGCAATTCACATTTGTGTGATTTCTGTGTAGATCATACCTATTGAAACTTTAGGATCTTTAGTTGCATCAATAACAACAGTTAAATGTTAAATTGTTTAAATTTAGCATAACAATATACCTTTACAATTATTCGGAGTAATTTAATGTGCTTGATCTATTTTGTTTTGATCCATAGTCAAAACCCTGTTTGATAAAAGAGAAATTTTGTATGAAGATACATGCATATCGGAATCATGGTTCCTTCTTAGTTGAGTCGTATTTTTTTTTAGTGTTAAAAACCGAAGAAGAAGATGCAGAAAATGCCTGCCCTTCTCTCAAATCCCCTGCCTTCAACCTTATATTTATGCTTTTGTAATATGAAAGATTATACATACGAACAGTCAGAATTGGATCCATTTTCTTTCATTAATGTGTGAATTTTGCGCATTTAACTACATAAAGTAGGCTATAATACGAATCATTCAGTATTGGAGCCATTTTCTCTCATTAATGTGTACATTTTGATCATTTAACTATATTAAGTAGTCAATTTTATGTTTTGAGCATGCAATTGCATTAAAGTGTTCTTTGAATTTCTTCTTCTATTCTAATAACATGAAGACTAAAATATTTTAAACTGAAAAAATATTAATCTAAAGAAATAAATGGTAACACAAGATTAGGTATCTTTCCACTGAATTACTCTGTCTGTTATCCCTTTTTTTGCTTTCAATTATTTTTTTTAAGTTTTTTTTTTTTGTTCCTTTTTTGTGCTCTTCTCTTCCTTAATGCTTGGGAGTAATAAATGCTACACTAATTACTGATTACTACTAATTAAGGTTGAAGTTACGAAGATTGAGGAATATGAGTTATGGAGATAGTTTTTAAAAATAAAATAATTTAGAAAGATGAGGGAGAAAAGCCAAATATAAAAAATAAAAAGATAAATATGATTCTAAGCCGTAAAGAGGTGCCACATCACCTAGTTTATGCTTAGTATATAGGATTTTTGGTCTATTAAATGTACTAAATTATACTGTTAGGGGAAAGGGATAAATATACTCCTCAATTTTGTGATTTAGAGCGGATATACCTCTGTTAAAAAGTAGTGCATATATATCATCGCCGTTACACAAATGGTACATATTTTCCCTTTTTGTTAACAAATGCCTATTCGCCGAATTAAAAATCATTTATCTTGTTTAATCACTCCAGCAGTACCAAGAGCAACATGTTGAAAGCTTGCTTCAGCTCGAGCTCACTGGCAAAATGAACCTTTCAAGTGAGTCATTATCAAAAGCTCGTCTGTATCCATCAGCACAAAAACCAACTAACCGGACCACGTTAACATGGTGAATTCTCCTGTAGTTCCTATTTTATTGACAAATACTTCTCCTTTAGGAATCGCGTAGGATTTCTACTAGAACATAGATTTCACTGGAAAGTCTGCTTTTGTAAACAGTTCCGTATCTTCCTTCTCCTAACTTTTTATTAAAATCATCTGTTATCTTTGTGATATCAGCATAGGAATATCATGTTGTTCTGATGGCCTTGTAGTTTTCCAAAAACTTTTCAAGTCTTGACTCTATCTTTCATTTTTACTTGTAATAGAAATGATAAACAGAGAGAACCATAATTGAAACAAAATTGAATCAGTAACTTTATCTTCTGCATGAGGTAATGGACTACAATTTACCAGCATAAGCAGAAAGGGTGTTAAAGTGGAGAGTCGTTCACTGCAACTATCATGTAGGGTTGGCAACTAGCCCCGGCATTATTAGTACAACAATAACAACGCCCAGTCCCAAACTCGTTTGGTCGGCTATACTTGTCATTTTACATAAACATAACATCAACTATGAATCAATCATAACTTATGTTTAACTATATTAAACGGGATCATTAGCAGAATTTTCTAATAAAGCTATTGAATCAGACGAAAATGTCATGGAACTTTCCATGATCTGATGAGACAATGGAACAACCGGTTGAGATTGAAGAGGCTGAGGAGGTGCTTCTAGAATTTCAACTTCACCTTCAAGCATCTCAACCACTTTACTCATCGAAGGGCGTAGTACGGGATTTGTTTGTATGCACCATAATGCAACTAAAGCCATCTTTCTAGCCATCTTCTTTTCATCATCATTTGCTTCTTCATCTACCACGATCTCTTTCCCCTTGTTGAACTTATCATAAACCCAATAAGGAAAATACTGGCTAGAATTTTCTTCAGTCGTAACTACATTTCTCTTCAAGTCCAGCATTTCCATTAGTAGCATTCCAAAACTATAAACATCAGCTTTATTAGAGATTGCTCCAATGCTTCTACTGATCAACTCTGGAGCTACATATCCAATCGTTCCACGAGCAGCTGTGAGAGTCACAATGCTATTATCTGTTGGATATAATTTCGCAAGCCCAAAGTCGGAAATCTTTGGAATGAAATTCTCATCCAAAAGAATGTTGTGTGGCTTGATGTCAAAGTGCAAAATTTGCATATCACAGCCTCGATGCAAATATTCGATTCCTCTAGCCACTCCAAGAACAATCTCATACTTCCTCTTCCAACTTAACAGATGCCTTTCTTCTTGACTGGAGATGGTGTACTTGTCAAGTGATCCATTGGGCATGAAGTCGTATACAAGAGCACGTTCTGTTCTTTCAACACAATACCCCACGAGTCCGACCACATTGACATGATGAATCCTTCCAATGGTAGCTACTTCATTCATAAAATCTTGACCATCAGCTTTAGGCTTGCTCAACATCTTTACTGCTACATCCCTACCACTTCGAAGCTTTCCTTTATATACACTGCCATATCCTCCCTCACCCAATTTTTCTTTGAACCCTCTGGTCATTCTCTTTATGTTGGAGTAATTATATCTGATTGGCATGAAATTATTTTGTGTTCGTAAAAAGCCTTCAATCATATCAAACATCGACAGATGCCTCCTTTTGAATTTGATCACTAGAAATACAATTATGAATGGTACGCCAATCACAAATCTTAATTCCAAATACCCTGCACGTTTGAGAAGTTATACAAAGGAAACAGAGAGATTATCAGGAAACAGAAAAGCAACTTATGTTAACGATCATTTGGAGACTAAAAGGGAGAAAATAATTAGAATGTCCATACATTCTTTTATGGCTTAAGTTTTCCTGGTTCCTAGTAAACTATATGAAATTTTACTTTGTTTTTTAGTATGTCAAATTAAGCTTATAATAGATAGTTACCTTGTGTTGTAAGTCACTTTAACCTGATGGTGTAAAAAAGTCTTACGCTCACAGTGCAAATTCTAAAAACTCGTTTTCTTTCCACTATTTCCCATCATGAATTCCTAACCAATTGACGCCGGAATGAAGATATGGTGATTGTTCTCACAAACCAATAGATATAATTCTGCCGGCCAAATAATATAGCTTGCTAAAGGGATAAGTGCTTACCTGTGAAAATCTTAAGTTGCATCTCAATACACCCAATACACCCTGGTTAGATTAAGGTCCAAAAATTAGCAGATTTTAAAATGAGAGATCCATGGATAATTTAATAGAGAAAAAAAGATGAAGATTCTTGTAGTGAATCCTTACATATACTTTCTTTAAATCCGATATAATAAAGCTCAAAGCCATAGATGATTGCTTGACGAAAATCAAAAAGGGAAATGTTATTGCCATCTTTAAAATTAGGCCAAGAAGTCATGGCTATGAGTTGCATTCTGCATCCATCACTGACTTCTGATGCATTCATTTCTCCAATCTTCAAATAAGTGTGTTTGCTTAATTCACAGCCACTAATTTCCAGAAATGTATTAGTAACAAATGGACAGGTGAACATGAATATAGGCTCTGCTGCTCTTTTAATACTACGTTCTGATCCATTAATGTAGTTACAATATGGACGAAAATGGTAACTATCGTATTGGTGGAAGGTACGCTGAGGAGGTATTAGAGAGCACATATCTTCTTTTTGTATAGTTGGATCTATCAGGTGAAGTGTCTGGTTATCATAGTTGATGGCTTGCACTTCGAAGTTCTTGGAGAACAGCGATATAACGGCTTTGTTATCTTCACAAGCTAGTTCAGCTTCTGAGAAACCGCAATGTTTTGGATCGGTCTTTAAACGAAAAGGATAGCTTATATTTTGGATATGGCCACAAGTGGAAGGCGCACAGTGTTCGCCACAAGTGGAAGGCTCACAGTGTCTGCTCTTCCTAGCATTGCATGTTTGAGAAATGTGAAGAAAGATGAGGATTGTAAAACATTTTAGCAGAACGTTTGTTCCCCTACACATTTTTTAAGAGAGAGCTCTATCGGAGGAACAGAAAAAAGAGGCGTTAGTGTATATATGGTTGCTAGAGACTCTTGAAGTGTGGACTTTTCTTTAACATTACTCCTCCAGTCCCCAATTACGATAAGTCCGTTTTGAAAAATTGAATTTGTTTCAAAAAACAAAAAACAAAAAGTCATTTATTATGATTTTCCCAATATGCCTTTACTGCTCCAAGTTGTGTTGTAGTGTTATTCAGAGAGACGTGCAAGGACAACATTTCTACGGAAAAGGCTCAAATATGCATCGAACTATCAAAAAAGGTTCATTTATGCCACTCGTTAATAGTTGGGCTCAAAAATGCCACCGTCGTTACCATTTTGGGTCATATATGTCATTACTCACTAACAGAACTCTACAACTACCAGATTTTGCCACATGACATTATCTAAACATTTCATTTCATGAGTGGCATATATGAGTCATTTCGTAGTTCTGTGGCATATTTGAGTCTTTTCACAATTCCTATATAAACTTCAATCTTTTCTAATTCTATGTAACAAGCTCATAAGGGACAATGTAGTTTGTCCCTTATATTAATAACATTATTATTTTACATGAAAAACTATGCTCTCTTATTTAATTAGAAGATTATGAATCTAATCTTATTCTACATCCTTCACAATTTTTACGAATTTTACGGCTCATTAAAAAAAATTAACAAAAATTAACAAACACATAAAATTTATTTAAGGAAAAAAGAGACAGATCTAAAAGAGAATACACTATGAGTTGTAGATAGGTATGACAAGTTACATATGAGTAAAATTTGGGGCGTTAACAGTGGTCGGGAGAACGCTCAAGTGTGTCATACTCATATGTACTTTTCTTACCCATCTACACCTCATTAGTGTACTCTATTTTATACACGTCTTTTTTTTTTTTGTTAAACAAATCCTATGTGTTTTTAAAATATTTTTAAAGATTCATAAAATACATAAAAAATGTGAAAGGTGTAGAATAATATTAGATTCATAATCCAATTAAATAAGAGAACATAATTTTTTCATGTAAAATAATAATTTTATTAATATAGGAGACAGACTTGTCCTTATAACATGTTATATAAGATTAGAAAAGATTGAGGTTTATATTGGAAATGGAAAAATTCTCAAATACGTCACTGAACTACGAAATGGCTCATATATATCACTCGTAAAATGAAGGATTTATATAATGCCTCGCGGCAAAATCTGATAGAAGTAGAGTTTTGTTAGTGAGTAATCACATATATGATTCAAAATGATAATGGCGGTGGCATTTTTGAACCAAACTATTAATGAGTGTTATGAATGAATTTTTTTTAATAGTTGGATGACATATTTAAACCTTTTCCGATATTTCTATAATAAGGCTATTTTTTGAACAATTTCTTAAGAAGAAGACCGCGGAGAATACTTTTCAAAGGTTTGTCCTTCAATTTCAGTCATTGGCGTTTACTTATATAATGAGCTATCAATGATCTCATGGGGTCTTCAATTTTCTTCTCCCCATAATTTCCACTAGCAAACAAGGTAGTGGGACCACCAATTCCTTTGTTTCGAAGAAACAATATGATGCTGGGGAATCATTCCAACTTGGGAGTAATTGGATACATGATGCACTTGATGCATACAGAGATATGCATAATTTTTAGAGTGTAACTTGTATTGATGCATACAGAGATAATAATTCAGGGACGACTCAACACTATTGGTGGCCTAAAGCTAAACTATAATGAGAGGCTTTAGTTTTTTTTTTTTCAAAAAAAAAAGTTTCATATATACTTTTGAAGGATATTTTTCTAGCTTTTTGAGATGCAAATTTATGAATATTATTTTATAATCGATTTCTCCTAATAATCTCTCCGTCCTATAATACTTTTCATGTTTCATTTTTTGAAAGTCAAATTAACCAGATTAACTTTCACTAATATTTTTAGATATATTTTTTTGTCATGTTGATATGAAAAGAATTGTAACTTATAGAACTTTTCATTTAGTTTTTGAATATGTAAATTGTAATTTTAAAATATTGAATTAATCTAATTTAATTTAGCTCCAAATATTAGTCAAATTGACTCTCGAAAAGCGAAACATGACAACTAATATGGGACGGAGGGAGTAATTCTTTTTCAACTGATAACATACTTGATCCATTTAATCTCTCTTGAGACATTTTACTATGATTTTTTTTTACCTTCCTAATAAAAAGTTCCCAATATTTTGTAAAAGAAAATATCTATAAACATATTGTAGCTAAAAAAATATGCCCCCCCCCCCCCCCCCCCCAGCTTCTTGACTTGCTTCACGTTTAAGCCGGCACTAGATACATGGGCAAATTTACAGTAGCAGGTGTGGGTTTCCGGGAACGACCCATGCCCCTTACGGTAGATCTTGTAATTATATTGAAAAATATAATGAGCAGAGAAGTATTTAGAATAGGCAACCCACAATTAAAATGGCAAGATGGTCTAACGACAAGAAAGGGACCCCAGAATTGCGTTTCGCCTATTGTGCGCGGGATTGATTCCTGCTAGACGCGGCATTTAAGGTTAAAATATTGTTTTGGTTCTTCTTCTAGCCACTCCCCTAGGTTCGTCTCCCACATTCTCTTTTTGTTTATTTCTCTCTTATATTTTGTGTTTTTCTATTGTCTTCCACATCCTAATTTCCTCTTATATTGCTTATTTTCTGTGTTACTAGCCCACCCTCTGCGTTGATAATTGATATCATTATCGAATTCTTTGGTTTTCGATATTCTATTTTAGAAGTTAATTTGTTCAGTTTAGTTATTTATTTTAAATTAAAATTTTGTTTTTAAATAGGTTGAACTTGTGAAAATGAGAGTGATATGATTAAAAAAATTCAAGCCTCAAACCACTTCCGGTTCTCCTTTGCTAAGCTCTCCTTTATGTAATTTGTTTGCTTATTATGACATATGAATTTAATTTACTAGGAACCCACAAGCTTAAAATCCTGGATCTGCCTCTGACTTGTAACGACCCGTTTGGTCGTTATAGTTCCGGCGTTTTCGCCCGTTCCCGAGCATTGATTAGCCCATTTTTGACGTGAGGGGACCCGTTGACACGCTTCTCGAGGTGTCTAGACCGTATTCGGGCAACTTTGGTGAAAATATAGGTCTAAAGTGAAAAAGGATTGACCCGAAGTTGACTTTTAGGCAAACGGGCCGTTTTCAGAATTCCATCGATTCCGAGAGGTCTGGATGGTCATTTAGAACCTGAATGTGTATTTGGTTCGGTTCCCAATGCATTCGGATGCATTTCGGGACTTTGGATGGGAAATGGGAATTAAGGCACCAGTGGTTGACTCGGTCAATGAGACCTCCGTTGGAAATTTCGAGACCACGAGGGCGTTCACAACGTATTTTTGTACGGGTTTTAGGTGGTCGGGTTGTGAGCAGTTGGCCTCAGGGATAACCCTAAATTTCAATTGCAGACATAGAAAACTTTGGGAATTCTGATGTCTGGCGCTTGGCAGCACTAGAGCCGCCCCAGCGAGCGGCATTCCAACCGCCGTAACGGCATTCCAACCGCCCTGGCGGTGACGGGCAGTTATATATAATTCATTAAATGTGTTTTAAATAAGTATTAGACCCTCATTATTTCATATCTCGATATTGGAGATTTGGAGCTTGTGAAAACTGTTCTTGGAGATAAATTGAAGAAATTCTTGGAGGTAAACTTTGCTTAATCCTTTACTCTTCCTTAATCACAATCATCTTAGATTCTCTTATTCCCTTTTACAATCCCTTAGAGATGGAATTTAAAGAAGGGTTTTGGGAGACTTTTCCTTAGGGTCATATATGATAACTTGATGATGTTGATGTTAAAATTTGATGAATCTAAACTTAGTAACCTCATATCTTCTACTTTTAACATTGAATTTAAAATTTGGAGAATTAGAGTTCATACCCAATTTGGGGGTTTTTTGTTACACCTCGTAGTCGTGAATGTGGAATCTATTGGGAGTTAGTTGGTTAAGTCTAGACGTGAAACATTCACCTCATGGTTACGAGGGTTTGAGTTCATATAATAATCTATGGAAGACTCGGGGACCAAGCAAATTAAGAAAATTAAATGTGTCGAAAAATTTGAAACAGGATTTTTAGTCAACTTTGGAGGGGCATATATCCATAAATATTAGGAGTTTTAAGGTGTTTCAAAATTCTAAGATGAAGTACGTCGAGTCTAGTTTATAATGCAACAAACCGCTCGTCGATTGGATATCAGAGTAGAGAATTATAGACGTTACAAACTGAACCGACGAACAGAATCAGCACTGCTACAGTACTGCTACAGTAATGTAGCTACAGTGCTGCGGCCAGCCCATATAAAAAGGGTCAAACCCTCATTTTTCTCATCCAAAAGTCTCTAAAATGTTCCAGAAATTTCAGCTCCAAAAAGGCTCTTAAATCTCACATGGAAGTGAAGATTTGAGCAAAATTCTAAGCTCTAGAGTGCCAATCGAAGTCCGGACAACGTATAGTCACGAGTATCATATCGTTTTGTGTTGAAACTAGATTGGAAACAAGTGGGTATTGAAGATCTTTCCACTTTAGTGAATATAAGGTATGAATCCTTGAATCCTTTTCCTTATTAACGTTGATTAAGGAGTAGTTTAAGAATAAAAGTGGTAATTTATTGTATTGATGTTGTTGGTTTATGGATTGAGGTTGGTAGAGGATTTTGGATGAAAATATATATAATTGTCTTGTAGATTGTTAAGGATGTTATTTTTGATGTTGTTGGTGTTGTTTGAGAGTTATTTTGATATTTGGAGGGAGCCGATGATATAAGGGAAATGCTGCCCAAATTTTTGTAAACCCGAATTGGACTTCCATAAATGGGTGCTCATGAAATAGGAAAAAAATTAGTCTTCCACAATTAATACTTATAATTTTATGAATTTATGATGAAGATGTGAATAATGATATCGTTCTCGATATTTAGGCTCGGGTGAAGGGCAAGCGTCGATATAAGGAATTCTTAAGTGGAGGCTCGACGGATAAGGTATGTAAGGTGTTCGTTCCCTCTTTCTTTGGCACGAATCCAATTAATACATAAACACGAGCGTTCCATAACAAATGCCGCTTCATGCCTATGCTTGTATTTCAAATCTTAAGGTCTTGTGGTTTGATTGGTTTTAAGACGTTATTTCACTCGTCGTCATCGATTATTCTTTTGGACTTGAGATGAATTCCATAAATTATTCGGGGGTTAACGACCTTATGTCACCCCGAAAGGCCAAGAATAAGATCCTTGATTTTCTCATGCAAAACCAGCCTCAAAACAGTGCTACGGAAGGAAATAGAGGTCTGCGCAAAAAGCTTCAGGCATTTGCACTTTTCTTCCGCATCGCGGAAGAAAAGCGGAAGGCCTCAGAACCTTGCGCTTTCCTTCCGCTATGCGGAAGGAAAGCGGAACTCTGCACAACTCTTTTTTTTTACCCAATCCAATAATGGTATATACATATATATGCATGTATTGCACTACTTTACTACACCGTGCCGCGCTATAGTCGGCCGGGCATGGCGCGTAGATGCGCACACCACTGCAGTGGGCATGCTATGATATTGCCCCGGACGCGGGAGGCCTGGACGCGGGCTAATGAAGATAACACCGAGCCTTAATGGCCGGGCATGATTTTACATATACGACACCGAGCCTTACGGCCGGGCATGGATACTATTTATTATATACAGATATATACATATGAGCATACAAGTGATTTTATCATGCATTGCATACTTGTGCTACTTCCAAATGTTCGATTTATGTTTTGCTTATACTAATGTTCCATCTTATCTTAGTTATTGTTGTTGCCCTCCTGCCTTACATGCTCAGTACTTTATCCGTACTGACGTCCCTTTATACGGGACGCTGCATTTCGTGCTGCAGGTCCTGACAGATTTGTTGAAGAGCAACCGCAGTAGGACTTCCCAGCTTCAGCGGTGCTAGCAAGTACCTCTACTCCGGGCTTGCTATCTTTTGGTATTTTCTTTTGGTGTAACATATGTTCATATATATACTCTTAGAGGCTCCTGGACATTGTGGGATATGTAAATATTATGTATGGCCTTGTCGGCCTTGTTTTGGTCGTGATATATTTTGATCGCCGTGTCGGTTTTGAGATATACTTGATGTTGTAGCGACCTTGTCGGTCCGCATGTGTATATATATGTGTTGATTTATCGAATTCCTTCATGTTAGCTCCTTTCCCACGAGCATACGTTCTTAAATGTTAGTGTGTGATGTCCAAGTAACAGATAAGCCATGTCACTTCGGCTTACGGGCCGGAGCCTGTCATACTCCTCGTCGGGGTGTGACAAATTGGTATCAGAGCAGTTCAGTCCTAGGGATGCCCATGAGCCGTGTCCAGTAGAGTCCTGGTTATCGATATGTCGTGCACCATATCTATAGCTAGGAGGCTACAAGACATTTAGGAAGATCCTTTTCTTCATTGTTCTAGATCGTGCGATAGAGCCATGTTAAGAATGCAACCATCTAATCTTTCCGTGTTTAATTTTCAGCGATGCCTCAGAGGAAGAAGAAAGTTAGTAAAATACTAGGCGCTGCCGGGGAAGGCCTGAGCCGAGCACCGCCACCTGAGTTAGAGCATGGCGAGGCCCAGAGTGCTTCCCCCTCGCATGCTACTTCTACTTCATCAGGTGCCGGAGACTAAGATAGGGCTCCAGACCTTCCGGCTCCTCAACCCCCAGCTCCTCACCCCGCTGCTACAGAACAGGACTTGCGAGACGCAGTCCAGTTATTGACTAGATTGGTGGCTGCTCAAACTCAACGGCAGGCTTGCCTTCCAGAAAGGGCTGTTAGTTCCCGTGTACGTGATTTTTATACCTTGGACCCTCCGGTGTTCACGGGGACAAACCCGAAGGATGATCCGCAGACTTTTATAGATCGAATGGGCCGCGCTTTGAGGGTAATGCATGCTTCTGACACAGAATCGGTGGAGCTAGCTTCTCATAGACTGTGGGATGTGGCCGCGGTATGGTATGAGACTTGGCAGCAATCAAGAGGGCCGAACGCACCTCCAGCAGTATGGTCAGAATTTACCAGAGCTTTTCTGGATCATTATTTGCCAGCTGAAGTTCGTAGAGCTAGAGTTGATGAATTTCTGTTGCTTCGCCAAAATAATATGAGCGTTCGGGAATATAGTTTGAAGTTTAATTCCTTGGCCAGATACGCCCCGATGATGGTAGCTGAGATGGAAGACAGGGTACATCGTTTTGTGACGGGACTTGGGCCTCACTTGATTAAGGATTGTATAACGGCTTCATTATAGAGTGGTATGGATATTGCTCGTATTCAGGCGTATGCCCAAAATTTGGAGGACCTTGAACGCCGACAGCGGACTCAGCAAGAATCGAGAAGGGGCAGTCATAAGCGGGCCAGATCCGTAGGTTATTCAGGTGCTTACCAGGAAGATTATAGGCCCCATTCTTATAGAAGATCCGATCCTTCAGCAACTAGTGCACCTTCCAGATTCCAGAGGCAGAGTCATGATAGACCCACTTATTCTGGGCCGAGTCGAGACTCGAGGGCATCAGTTCCTTCCTATAGAGGAGAATCTAGCCAGGCAAGACCTCCATTGCCTCGTTGTGACCGGTGTGGTAAAGGCCACTCTGGCCAGTGCCGCCAAGGCATGGGGGTGTGTTACTCTTGTGGGCAGCCTGGTCATGTTATGGGAAACTGTCCATCTCGTGGTAGAGGAGGCCCGGCTCAGCCAACAGGTTCAATCGCAGGTTCTTCATCTTCTGTTCGCCCTCCTGGACAAGGTTCTTCTTCAGCCCCTGCAGGTAGAGGTAGGGGAAGAGGTCAGGTGTCTGCTCCCGGCGGCAACCAGAATCGTATTTATGCACTGACAGGACGGCAAGATCTTGAGTCGTCTCCAGATGTTGTGACAGGTACTCTATCAATTTGTTCTTATGATGTCTATGCATTGATCGATCCGGGTTCCACATTATCTTATATCACACCTTATATTGCTGATAAGTTCGGTATAAAGCCCGAATCCTTGTCCAAGGCTTTCTTAGTTTCTACTCCGGTCGGGGAACCTGTTATTGCAAGGCGAATTTATCGTAAATGTGTGGTTACGGTATGTGGTCGTGAAACAATTGCTGATCTGGTGGAGTTAGAAATGGTGGACTTTGACGCTATTATGGGAATGGATTGGCTAGCCTCTTGCTATGCCAATGTGGAATGTTGGTCCAAAACTGTGAAATTTCAGTTTCCGGGTGAACCAATTCTCGAATGGATGGGCAATACCCTAGCACCAAAGGGTAGGTTTATTTCCTACCTTAAGACATGAAAAATGATTTCTAAAGGGTATATTTATCATTTGGTTCGAGTCAGGAGTACCGAAGCTGAACCGCCAACTTTGCAATCCGTTCCTGTAGTCAATGAATTTCAGGACGTATTCCCCGATGAATTACCAGGTCTCCCTCCCGAAAGGGAAATTGAATTTGCAATTGATGTGTATCCGGACACTCAACCCATCTCTATTCCCCCATATCGTATGTCCGCCCCCCCCCCCGCCCCCCGCCCCCGAGTTGCGCGAATTGAAGGTGCAATTGCAGGATTTATTAGACAAGGGCTTCATTAGGCCCAGTACTTCTCCATGGGGAGCACCGGTGTTATTCGTGCACAAGAAGGATGGCTCACTAAGAATGTGTATCGACTATCGGCAATTGAATAAAGTGACTATCAAGAACAAATATCCATTGCCTAGAATTGATGATTTGTTTGAACAGTTACAGGGTGCTAAATGCTTTTCGAAGATTGACTTAAGGTCAGGGTATCATCAGTTACGAGTAAAAGGGGAAGACATTCCGAAGACAGCTTTTCGAACGAGATATGGGCATTTTGAATTCTTAGTTATGTCTTTCGGATTGACAAATGCTCCTGCGGCGTTTATGGCATTAATGAATACCATATTCCGACCCTTCTTGGATATTTTTGTTATCGTATTCATTGACGATATCTTGGTATATTCTCGTTCGGAGAGGGAACATGCTGATCACCTCCGAAAGGTGTTGCAAACATTGCGAGATCAAAAGTTGTATGCGAAATTTTCCAAATTTGAATTTTGGCTAACTTCAGTGGCTTTTCTCGGCCATATTGTGTCCGATGAAGGTATTAAAGTTGATGATCGAAAGATTGAAGCCGTTAAGAACTGCCTCGACCAACGACTGCTTCGGAAGTCCGAAGTTTCTTAGGTCTTGCTGGGTATTATCGAAGATTTGTAGAGGGATTTTCTTCTATAGCAGCTCCCCTTACAAAATTAACTCAGAAGGGGGCCAAGTTTCAATGGTCAGACGCGTGCGAACGGAGTTTCCAGAAATTGAAAGATAAGTTGATATCTGCTCCTGTCCTCACCCTTCCAGAAGGCACCGAGGGTTACACTGTATATTGTGATGCGTCACGCACTGGTCTGGGATGTGTGTTGATGCAAAATGGTAAGGTGATTGCTTATGCCTCCCGACAACTGCGGAAACATGAGCAAAATTATCCAACCCATGATCTAGAGCTGGCGGTAGTAATTCACGCTCTAAAGATATGGCGGCATTACTTATATGGAGTTCATGTCGATATCTATACGGACCATAAAAGTCTTCAATATATATATTTAGGCAAAAGGAATTGAATTTGAGGCAACGAAGATGGCTCGAATTGCTAAAGGATTACGATGTAGAGATTTTATATCATCCCGGCAAGGCTAATGTTGTAGCTGATGCCCTAAGCTGTAAATCGATGGGAAGTCTATTATATGTGCCAGCAGAAAAATTAGAAATGACTAGAGAACTTCATCGCTTGGCAAATTTGGGAGTTCGCTTACTCGATTCGGAAGACACTGGAATTGCTCTACATAATATCTCACAATCGACTCTTGCCTCGGATGTAAAGACTCAACAATATGAAGATCCAGTTTTAATTAACATTAAAGAAGGAGTGCAACAGAATAGAATCTCAGCCTTCGAACTGGATTCGAATGGGTTTCTCAAATATCGAGGTCGGTTGTGCGTTCCAAATGTAACTGGGCTTCGGTACAGGATCATGTCAGAATTTCATCACTCTCGGTATTCAATTCATCCCGGGTCCACCAAGATGTATCAAGACCTCAAGGGCTTTTACTAGTGGAATGACATGAAGAGAGATATTGCTAACTTTGTAGCTCAATGCCCCACTTGCCAACAGGTGAAGATCGAACATCAGAAACCCAGTGGGTTATTACAAGAAATGGAGATCCCAGCATGGAAGTGGGAAGTGATTAATATGGACTTTGTCGTGGGATTGCCCCGTTCTTGTCGCAAATTTGATTCTATTTGGGTGATTGTCGACAGATTAACTAAGTCAGCTCATTTCTTGCCAGTAAAAACTACCTACACTGCTGAAGACTATGCTAAGCTATATCTTAAAGAGATTGTGCGCCTTCATGGCATTCTGCTGTCAATTATTTCAGACAGGGGCTCACAGTTTACAGCAAAGTTCTGGAAATCTTTTCAGGAAAGTCTTGGTACTCGAGTAAATTTTAGTACGGCTTTCCATCCGCAGTCAGACGGGCAAGCTGAGCGGACTATTCAGACCTTAGAAGACATGTTACGAGCTTGTGTACTGGATTTCCAAGGAAGTTGGGATGATCATTTGCCTTTGATAGAGTTTGCTTACAACAATAGCTATCATGCCAGTATCAAAATGGCCCCATATGAAGCTCTTTATGGTAGGAAGTGTAGGTCTCCTGCTGGTTGGTTCGAAGTTGGAGAAGCGAACTTATTTGGGCCAGACCTTGTTCATCAGGCTATTGAAAAGGTAAAGCTGATTCAGGAACGATTGCGCACAGCGCAGAGTCGTCAGAAATCTTATGCAGATGTACGACGACGAGAATTAGAGTTCCAGGCAGGTGATTGGGTGTTTTTAAAGATATCACCTATGAAAGGCGTCATGCAGTTTGGTAAGAAAGGGAAACTCAGTCCCCGATATGTCGGACCTTATAAGATCATCCGAAAGGTAGGCCGGGTGGCTTATGAATTGGAGCTTCCATCAGAACTGCAAGCGGTTCATCCAGTTTTCCATGTGTCCATGCTTAGGAAGTGTTTTGGAGATCCATCCAGAATCGTACCTGTGGAGGACATACAAGTTACAAAAAATTGGACATATGAGGAAGAACCAATTGCTATTCTTGATAGACAAGTTCGCAGACTCCGAAACAAGGAGGTGGCTTCAGTGAAGGTTCTGTGGAGGTGTAAAGATAGGGAAGAGATGACATGGGAAGGAGAAGCAGAAATGAAGTCCAAGTATCCCCATTTATTCCCCGTCACAGATGATACAACTCCGAAAGAATTCCTACAAGATTCGGCTACATCCGCAAATTACATACAAGGTAAGAGCTATATTTAAACCCTCGTTGTAGCTAATAGGATGAGAAACATTATTCTAATCATCGTATGATCGCACGTCATTAATTACCGTATCAGAAAAGATTGGTGGTTAGGACTTGTGACTTGTAGGAGAGATACCTTACTAACATTCCGTACAAATTATTAACCCTCGGGTACTCCAACATTCGAGGACGAATGTTTTAAAAAGGGGGGGGGAGAATGTTACACCTCGTAGTCGTGAACGTGGAATCTATTGGGCGTTAGTTGGTTAAGTCTAGACGTGAAACATTCACCTCATGGTTACGAGGGTTTGAGTTCATATAATAATCTATGGAAGACTCGGGGACCAAGCAAATTAAGAAAATTAAATGTGTCGAAAAATTTGAAACAGGATTTTTAGTCAACTTTGGAGGGGCATATATCCGTAAATATTAGGAGTTTTAAGGTGTTTCAAAATTCTAAGATGAAGTACGTCGAGTCTAGTTTATAATGCAACAAACCGCTCGTCGATTGGATATCGGAGTAGAGAATTATAGACGTTACAAACTGAACCGACGAACAGAATCAGCACTGCTACAGTACTGCTACAGTAATGTAGCTACAGTGCTGCGGCCAGCCCATATAAAAAGGGTCAAACCCTCATTTTTCTCATCCAAAAGTCTCTAAAATGTTCCAGAAATTTCAGCTCCAAAAAGGCTCTTAAATCTCACATGGAAGTGAAGATTTGAGCAAAATTCTAAGCTCTAGAGTGCCAATCGAAGTCCGGACAACGTATAGTCACGAGTATCATATCGTTTTGTGTTGAAACTAGATTGGAAACAAGTGGGTATTGAAGATCTTTCCACTTTAGTGAATATAAGGTATGAATCCTTGAATCCTTTTCCTTATTAACGTTGATTAAGGAGTAGTTTAAGAATAAAAGTGGTAATTTATTGTATTGATGTTGTTGGTTTATGGATTGAGGTTGGTAGAGGATTTTGGATGAAAATATATATAATTGTCTTGTAGATTATTAAGGATGTTATTTTTGATGTTGTTGGTGTTGTTTGAGAGTTATTTTGATATTTGGAGGGAGCCGATGATATAAGGGAAATGCTGCCCAAATTTTTGTAAACCCGAATTGGACTTCCATAAATGGGTGCTCATGAAATAGGAAAAAAATTAGTCTTCCACAATTAATACTTATAATTTTATGAATTTATGATGAAGATGTGAATAATGATATCGTTCTCGATATTTAGGCTCGGGTGAAGGGCAAGCGTCGATATAAGGAATTCTTAAGTGGAGGCTCGACGGATAAGGTATGTAAGGTGTTCGTTCCCTCTTTCTTTGGCACGAATCCAATTAATACATAAACACGAGCGTTCCATAACAAATGCCGCTTCATGCCTATGCTTGTATTTCAAATCTTAAGGTCTTGTGGTTTGATTGGTTTTAAGACGTTATTTCACTCGTCGTCATCGATTATTCTTTTGGACTTGAGATGAATTCCATAAATTATTCGGGGGTTAACGACCTTATGTCACCCCGAAAGGCCAAGAATAAGATCCTTGATTTTCTCATGCAAAACCAGCCTCAAAACAGTGCTACGGAAGGAAACAGAGGTCTGCGCAAAAAGCTTCAGGCATTTGCGCTTTCCTTCCGCTATGCGGAAGGAAAGCGGAACTCTGCACAACTCTTTTTTTTTACCCAATCCAATAATGGTATATACATATATATGCATGTATTGCACTACTTTACTACACCGTGCCGCGCTATAGTCGGCCGGGCATGGCGCGTAGATGCGCACACCACTGCAGTGGGCATGTTATGATATTGCCCCGGACGCGGGAGGCCTGGACGCGGGCTAATGAAGATAACACCGAGCCTTAATGGCCGGGCATGATTTTACATATACGACACCGAGCCTTACGGCCGGGCATGGATACTATTTATTATATACAGATATATACATATGAGCATACAAGTGATTTTATCATGCATTGCATACTTGTGCTACTTCCAAATGTTCGATTTATCTTTTGCTTATACTAATGTTCCATCTTATCTTAATTATTGTTGTTGCCCTCCTGCCTTACATGCTCAGTACTTTATCCGTACTGACGTCCCTTTATACGGGACGCTGCATTTCGTGCTGCAGGTCCTGACAGATTTGTTGAAGAGCAACCGCAGTAGGACTTCCCAGCTTCAGCGGTGCTAGCAAGTACCTCTACTCCGGGCTTGCTATCTTTTGGTATTTTCTTTTGGTGTAACATATGTTCATATATATACTCTTAGAGGCTCCTGGACATTGTGGGATATGTAAATATTATGTATGGCCTTGTCGGCCTTGTTTTGGTCTTGATATATTTTGATCGCCGTGTCGGTTTTGAGATATACTTGATGTTGTAGCGACCTTGTCGGTCCGCATGTGTATATATATGTGTTGATTTATCGAATTCCTTCATGTTAGCTCCTTTCCCACGAGCATACGTTCTTAAATGTTAGTGTGTGATGTCCAAGTAACAGATAAGCCATGTCACTTCGGCTTACGGGCCGGAGCCTGTCATACCCTTCGTCGGGGTGTGACATTTTTACTTGGATCAGAAATTAGACTAATCCTTAGGCTAATTTGACAATTAATGGTTGAGTTATGATTACCTAGGACCCAATTTGGTATTTTGCTACCGAGTTTCCCGTTTTGCCCTCGTGGGCCCATTTCCCCAATTTATAGGGTTAAAATGGATCAAATTGAAATAGTAACAATATTAGTATCATTCTTCATGATTTATAATATAGAATTCGATTATGCTTAGACTACTTTGGTTCTGAGGTTCAGCGGAAGAGCAAAGCAAAGGAGTGACTTGTTGGTGTTGCGGTTCGGTAATCCAGGTAGGTTATGGCTTACCTCTAGTGAGAATTCACATAGCGAATCACATATTTATAATATAATGTCGGAGACAGCATGCGAACCTTCGCGTTTGAAGTTGGGTTGGGCCCTGTTGTGTGTTGGGACTAGCCACCCTCTTATATGTGTTTATTGTTCCATTTTGATGGTTTGACGCCACGAGTAGTGGTAGATATCAGAATCTGTGTTACTGTCTTGACTGAGATATGATTGATATATCGCTGTTGGTGTAACGACCCGTTTGGTCGTTTAGCACTTTTGAACTCTTTTTCGTTAAAATACTTTTTCCGTAGCTCTAAATGGTATTCTTCACTTGCGGGGATAGGTGGCACGGTTATATAATTGATGGGTAATTTTTGGAATATATTTATTTAATGTGTGTGAATGTATTATTATTAGTAGTAGTAGAAGTAGTATTAATGTGTGTCTATATATATATATATATATATATATATATATATATATATATATATATATATATATATAGTTTGGGGTAGTCAGTTAATTAGTGGATAACGGGCCAATATCATTTTACATAGATTGAATAATTAAGAACTTAAATATTTTTTTTAGAAGGAAAGGAGTGGGCCAAGTCACCCTTATTGCAGGCCACGTTTTGATAGGTTATTAGGGATTGAAAGAATTGTTGGCTTTTCAAATTAATCAATTTTACGAAGAAAACAAAAGTGTGCCCACCGTGAGGAGAATAGGCAGTGCGTTTCCATCAGATTCTAGCTTCAGGTAGTATTTTCTTTCTTAATCCATATCATTGTTTATTAGTTATTAGGAACTGATTTGTGAAGTTACATATGATTAGGGTATAATTATTCAGTGATGAGGGTAATAATTAGGGAACCTAATGATTGAAGTAATTATTAGGGTAATCATGCACTTGCTTATCCCTTTAGAAAATAAGTTGCAGGTTAATGTTTAGCTTTTAAAGGACGTTGGTTTCGGCCATTTGTACATATGCATGCTATAATCATTTAATTTGGGATAATATTGCCTATTCTGACTTCTCAAATTTAAAGATATGAAGGCCGAGATAATTATTAGTAGGTGTGGACTTGGAAGAAGAATGAGATTAAATCTCAATGACACCATGTTTACGGTACAATGATGGAGTAATGATTAACACATCATTTTGGCCAATATTGATAGAATTAGTGTGGAGTTATGTTCCAGTACGTTTGCTTCCATTAGTTGGATTTAAATTCATTGTTGTCTTATTTGGCTTATGGTGTGCAAAATTGTGTTACGCTTACTGTGCATCAATTTCAATTTTTGTATACAATGGATTTA
Organism: Lycium barbarum; assembly: GCF_019175385.1. NCBI lineage: Eukaryota > Viridiplantae > Streptophyta > Magnoliopsida > Solanales > Solanaceae > Lycium > Lycium barbarum. Next base: position 70,667,776 of record NC_083348.1, on the reverse strand, counting down.
TGTGATTGTACTTTAGGTGTATTGGGTCATATGTACAATTTCAAATTCATGCTATTTGAGATGTGTGGAGCTAGATTTTAATTCTAAGTTAAGATTTTGAGGTAATTGATAGTTTTGAATCTTAGTCTTAAGAAATAAGAAATTATGATTTGAGAGTCCATTATGGATGAAATTGACTAATTTTCTGAATATAGGACCCTTAGGTTATGGGCAAAATGATTTTTAAAGAAAATTCCAGTTTTGCCCTTCTGGGCTCGAGGTCACTTTTCGGGGTGCGTTTTTGGGTTTTGAATATAAGTATAGCAATATGGGTGTCCTTAGATTCGTATTCTAATGTAAATCACGTATTTGATAGATTTCGATCACTCAGAGGCTCTACGCAAAGGAAAGGGATTGGTTTGATTGTTTGTGGCACCCGCTCGGCATTGAGGTAGGTTACAGTCTACTTTAGTTAGACTATGATTAGAAAATCTTATGTAGTTGTAGAAATTGACGGATAGCATGTTAGGCCTTCGGGCATGAAGTGCAGATGAATTCTAATTAGGTTGGTTCTGTCAGCTATTAGCTTGTCGCCAAATGTGTTATTTTCTGTGATTATCACCTGTTTGTATCTCCGTCACATACTAGCTCACTCATCACATAAAAAGGAATGGTAATATTGATAATTGAACAGTGGACAGTAGTATGATTTGTACTTGTTAATTTTATATTAGTGATATTGTTGAGACTGATATCATGCATGACATCCTTTCCATATTATTATTGTGATGATTGGTGAGGTGAGTGATTGAGAGACTCCGAGGTCTTTGCCGGAGATTGAGAGTGACAGAGAGACTCCGAGGTCCTTATCAGAGATTGAGAGTTATTGATAGCCTCCGAGATTTCTGCTAGAGAGCACGAGCGGTACATGGACTTTGCAGGTCCCCCATGGGTCATGGCTTTGAGGCACTGACCTTAGCATTTATATACGAGAGTGGACTGAGAGAGGAGACAGTTGCATTGTATTGCATCCATCCACTCATATATTTGACTGGTCATTTGGCGAACTATATCTGTCTTGGTTGATTTCATTAATTCATTACACTTACTTGTATATGATAAGTGGCCATACCTGCTTGCTCTATGTGCTACTTGTTGGTTTCAACTTCTTTATGCGTTATCTAATCATTGTCGGCCTATGATGCTTACCGGTACTAGTGTTGTATTGATACTACTCTTGCTGCACTTTTTGTTGAGTGTAGAGTACGATCCAGGCTCCAGTTCTACGCCCCGTGGCTGATACACGAGGGTGACATCTTTCAGTCATTCAGGGTGAGCTACTTGGTCATCCGTGGCCCCTGAAGGACTCTTATTAAATTCTATTTTTTTGTACGACAAACAGTATGTAGACTTCGGGTATTTTTAGACTTTTATTCCAAACTATGTTAGCGCTCTTGTGCCCTTTGACCAAATTTTGGGGTTGTCATGACATTTCTAGTTATGATAAGTATTTAAGACTTGATAACTTATTCTTATTCAATTTTTCGCTTATTTAACTTGTTAATAGTTATGTGGTTCGCCTACTAGGAGGGATAGTGTAGGTGCCACCACGACTCGCGAATCGGGTCGTGACAGTTGGTATTTGCATTATGATACATTGTTGACGTACCCATTGTTGGTACTAGTGATATCGATATATTGTTGGCACACCATTGTTGGTATTGTGATATAATACATTATTGGCGTACCCCTTCATTGGTACTTGTGATATTGAACTTGATTGCTCATACTTGGTATATGCATTGCACGCATTCTCACCCATTCATGATGCATAGCTGATACCCGGTGATGATTCGGTGTCATTAATTGAGTAAACCGATATTTTGATAAACTCTTTACTTGAGTGATTGTAAAAAGGCCGATGTCCGAAGATCAATTCTGGAATCGTTGATTATATGAAAATGATGTTGATAAACTCTTTTACTTGAGTGATTGTGAGAAGGACGATGTCCGAGGTTCAATTCCGGAATCGTTGATTGTGTGTGAGACTGATCAATGACCGATAATCTATTCTGGCATCGTTGTTGCATGGCTGATTCCGATGATATCCAGGAATCGTTGTCACTGCATGGACTCCGCGGGTCCCCCAGGATGGTGCCGGTGAGACTCCCCCTGTGACCAATTAGCCAGGATCCCGTCTGTCTGTTGGGCAAAGATCTGGGACGGGTGGCACTTAGACTTCGCGAGTCACGTTGGGTTGTCCTACCGAGACATCGATATTTCCGTCCGGAGTACATGTGTACACCTCGTTGCATGGCATTACATTTCATCCATACCATTATTGCATTGCATCATGACTTGATTGACATTCTTGGTGATTGGTTGTGATGATTGGGTTGTATAGAATATATTTCGGACTTGGTGTACTTGGGTTTAGAGGCTTTACATAGGCGATGACGAATACTTGGTTGCGATCTTATTATCTTGTACTTGTTAGACTCCTTGTTATCTGCTTATTTTCTGAATTGTGTTATATATGCTTAGTCGGCCGATGACGCCTACTAGTACTGTGGTTTGTACTGACCTGCACTTGCTGCATTCTTTTATGAATGCAGAGTACCAGGTCGGATCTACTTCTCTGACCCGTGGCTGATCGACTCTTCAGCTTCCGCTCGAGTTTCCAGGGTGAGCATGGCATCCGCTGGCCTTGAAGACTCTTCTATTACTTATGTCTTGCTTTCTATTCTGAGACATGATTTAAGACTACTTATGTATTATTATTCAGACTTTTAGTATTTGGATTTAGATGCTCTTGTATGACTAGACCAGTTATTGAGGTGGATTTCATTTACTTCCGCACTTATTGATATTATATTATAATTGTGAGACTTACGTTATTTTACTTTCTTCTGCTATTTCTATTATTTGTGAATGTTAAGGGTTCGCCTACTGAGGTGGAAAAGGTAGGTGTCCGCACGATTCAGTGAAATTGGGTCGTGACATGACTAGATATGCATAATTTTTAGAGTGTAACTTGTATTGACATTGTAATTTCTTGCATATGGGGATAAAAATTGTAGTGATTCTTACTGTTTTGCTAATTGCTTGATAAAATTCAGAAAAAGAAATGTTGTACTGATGCTTTACTGGGCCAAGAATCCATGACCCTGAGTTCTTTTTGCATCCATTTGACTGACTTGAAATGCTTTCGTTTTGTCCCACCTTCATATTACCAAAAGTCTAGTCTTCCATTAACTAGTGAGATGGGGAATGTCATGGTTCTCTGTTGAAAATTAGTAGTAAACGTTAAGTTTTCCCATGTCTTATCAATCATCTCCTTTAGTCGTGAATATACTGGTGTCAAACGGACTGGTTGATCTACACTTGACGGGTTAAAACAGATCATATAATAACCGTGTTGTATAATTTACACCTTGTTTTGCTTGAATAAAAATGGGCTGGTCAATTCGAGCAAAACTTTACACTCTTTGCACAAAAGTGAAACTCTTTTTCCTTTCCATTATTTCCCATCATGCAACTTCTCAATGCTCTCAGGTTAGATTAAAGTCCAAATTGTTAGTCGAATAACTTTTAGATGTACCATTTTATATTATATTAAAAGTGGGAAACTCCTATCTTCAAAGTTAGATTACCATTTTGCCCCTACACTAAGTTAAAAAATTCTAATTAAATAGTTAATCTAATTAAATAATCATATTTTATTTATGTAAATATACTACCTAAAACAATTTGTAATAAATTGTACGTAAAACTGAAGTATTCTTTATGAGAGTTGAATGTATTTTTAACGTATCATGTTTATTACATTATCTCTTCTTTAATTCATTGTTTATTACACATTAATTGCAGAATTTTATTACAAGTCATGAAATTGTTTTCTTTGATGTTTCTGGACGATTTGTGCAGCCTCTTCCTTTTGTTTTTCTTATTCAATTTAGTTACCTCTTCTTAATTTAAATCATTCACATAATGTTTCATTTATAAAATTAATACTCACGTTTTGGAGTAAATTTTTAGTCATGGATCCATACATGCATGAATCACTTATTAATTGCAGAACCTGAAAGGATTTTTAACCATATTAAATTTCGTAACTATATAAACACAGACATCATATGCATGCACTATCTCATTTTTTCACCAATATCAAACTTTGTGCGATTGATACAAAGATGAATGAGGTTAGAGAACCAAGGTATATAGGAACAATCTAATGCCATTTGTAATTCTAAGAATCATCAACACTATTATACTATCTCGATCTTTTGTTGAATCAACACCATGTTATATAAATAACTTTTCCTTCACTCTTAATTCAGGTCACCAAACATCAGTCATATCACATATGGAGTAAACAAAAGAAATCATAAGGATTTCTGTGAGGGGTTAGAGTTTCATATCATGAGGTGAAGCATGAAGAAGAAAGGAAGCAGGAGTTAGAAGTTTGGCCAGAAACTACCGTTAATTTGATATATTTTTGCAACAAGAAGTCTTGTGTAAATGTAATGTTTTATTCTAGCTTCTGTTATCTCTTCTCTCTCTCTCTCTCTCTCTCTCTCTCTCTCTTTATTTTTTTTTATTTTTTTTATAGAATTTTGCATAAAATCAGGAAGAGATTAAGTGAAAATGAACTCCAACAAATAAGTAGTTAAAAAGTTGGATACTCTTAAAAAAAAAGGATCGTTTTAAAAAACCTAGGGCCTTTCCTCTTGCCTCTCTCTTTTGAGACCATAGAGATATAGGGCAGCCACGGCTGCCAACGTCTTTCCCTAGCCTTTGGCTGCGGGAGAGCCTCCCCAAAACACTACAAACAACACTACAAACACCAACACAAACCCTACTTATGCCGATAAATTGAATCAAACAAAATCAACCGTTAACTTTTCTCAAACTAGTTTGACACCTATTGAAGTTGTTCATGGAATTCCCACATTAAAATTTACGTAGGATGAACGACAAGCTTTCTCTAGGGAGGAGGGACTTCATCAAGCCATCGTGGTTAAACTATCCATGGGATCACTGGATTTGCCAACTTTAAGATCGATTTTGCCTAAGTTCCTTGGCATTAAAGGACATTGTCTCGTTGGATTGCTTTCTCAAAGACAACTTCTTATTCGTATGGATCAATATGATGATTTTGTGGCTGCATTATCAAGAGGCGTGGATTATTTCATGCACAACGGCAAAAAGCATCAAATTAGGATTTTCCCGTGGTCTATTAGATTCAACCCTAAAGAGGAGACTTCACGTGCGGCAGTATGGATTTCGTTTCCAAACCTATCGACTGATTTTTTTGCTAAAAGATCTTTGCTTTCCATTGCTTTAGCAGTCGAGAAACCTATTGCTGTGGATAAGGCCACACAAGTGAGATCAAGACCTAGCACGGCTAGGGTTAGGGTGATCCTTGACTTATTAGACAAACATCCAGATCATATTCGACTTCTAAGTGTGTACAAAGTTACGGGAAGAATTATTGACGAGGTTCAAGAGGTCGTGTGTCACGACCCGACTAGGGGGCCGCGACGAGCACCCGGTGCTAGCCCATCCGGGCACTCTCTTAACTTACTCTTATGCTTACATCTAGGTGAGCCATATAATTAGACATACATTTCCTTTTATTTCATCATACTAGTCCATTTATGACAATAACATCTTTCATATCATCAAGGCACTTATGCCACATCAATGTACATGGGCCACATGGCCGGCAAAATGATATACAAAAACATAGGCTGACGAGGTCAGACGTCTAATCATGCACACGTGGCCACGAGCCTCTAAGAATAGTACGACACATCACATGAGCGGGACAGGACCCCGCTATGCCCATAATTATATACACAAAAGAATCAGTACCCAAAAGATATGGCTCCGAAGGAAATGGAGCTTCTCTAAGAAATCTCAAGATAGCAACTACGGATCAAGTCTGTCTCCCTGTGCACCTGCGGGCATGACGCAGCGTCCACAAACAAAATGACGTCAGTACGAAGAATGTACTGAGTATGTAAAGCATGATCAACATCGGTATTGAAACATAATGACAGCATATGAAGTAGCATAGGAGGGGAGACAATAATATCATCATCATTTCATATTTTGTAATAGTACTTGTACCATATTTTTGCTCGTATTCGTATACATGCCTTTATTTGTATTTATATACATAGTCTTATCACATTCATATTCATAGTATATACATAGTCATTTCATATACATATCGTTCATATAGCATACCCGTCCTCATAGGATCGGTGATTCATACATACTTGGCCAACCAAGGCTCAAGGTTACTCATACCTGGCCCTACCAAGGCGTCAGGGTTATCCGTACCATCTGCAGAGGTGTGCGCGCATTTCGTAATCGTATACATACTCTATACATATATTCATATACATATATTTAACTTACCCTGCATCATAGGCTCGGGGTTCCTTTATAGCCCTTCATAGGCACACATACATATAATAGCCCGTAGGCACCTTTAGCATCATTATTATTATCATCATTACTATCATCATTTTCGTTACTTCTATATTATAGTCTTACTTGTCACATGAGGTGCGTAGTGCGTTCGTGGTACATATCAAGGATAATGAGCTTATGAGCTCGGGAGGTCAATCATTTGTAGTCAACATACTCATATAGAGGAATTAGGAGTTTGGCCAAAGAACCATGCCTTATGAAAGAAGGGCAAGCCTCACATACCTTTTCGTCGAATTATTCTACACTTGCACATACTCCTCTGATGATCACGTGTCTACCTTCAATAAGGGTATACTATCGTTAGGATCGACAACTAGCATACATGACTAAAGCTAAAGAAAGTCGGGCAGCGTCTCCTTTGTTTATACAACATTAGCCCATATCGTAATTCAACTCCCAAACGTCAACAATACATTCACAATGTCATAACAATAGTCATTTATCATTCATATTACCCACATTATCAATATTTCTCAATTTGCCTCTTATTCACCCATTCTCATGGTCATAATATCCCACTTCGTCCATTCGTCGAAAATGTCTAGTTCATGATCTTAACACCATTTATAACACATTCATATCACAATACCACAACATTCATGATTCAATCCAAATTATTCCTTAAAATGTCACTATTCATCATTCATGACCTAGTTGACTATATTTTCTACAATCCACGTATTTTTAATTCTCCAATACCTTAAACATCATGTAAAAATCATGAATCTTACCTTGGAAGTTGTAGGAACAAGTTTTGGTTGATAATACTCCACTTTGAGCAAAACCCTAGTTTTTCTCCATTTGGGTTTCTTGACTTTAGATGGTCCTTGATGGGTTTCTACCTTTGATTCACTTGTTTAATGTTTTTGATGGATTAATATCCTTGAAAACTTGTATAAAAGTTGTAGAGAGATGTTTTAGAGAGAGGAAGGAAATGTGGAAGTGAAATTGTGAACTTGGTCCCTTATTTAATAAATCACAGCTGAACTGTCGGGTTCCATTATACGGTCCGTATAATGGTTATACGGTCCGTATAATAGATCGTGAAATGGACCTGCCTTGCACCCCTTCACTGTGACCATTTTACGGTCCGTTATACGGTCCGTAAAACAGTTTTACGGTCTGTATAATTGACCGTAAAACATCACCAGTGAGCAACCTTCACTGTGACCATTTGACGGTCCATTATACGGTCCGTAAAACATTATATGGTCCGTATAATGGGCCGTATAACCCACCAGTCACTGAACTTAGTTTCGTCGCTTCGTTTGATCTCCGATCCTTATGGAACCTTCCTAACACTTGTTCAACACTTCAATACCAATCTAAGGGACGTTATAACTCTTTTCCAAGACATCATTAAGTGCTCAATAAATCATTACTCGTTTTTCCTTTCCGATACTTATAAAATACTTCCGCCTTCTCTTGGCAATCCTCTTCCCTCATCTCTAACATCTTAAAAATCTTGTCTAGAGTCGTCAAATGCCATCGCTTACTTATGTTCAGTATACTCATACTCCTCACTAGTTCCTTCACTTGCGTACCAACGGAGAATTTTTCGAGGTGTAACATCGTGTATGATAATTTGCCTCAATATTGAGCCCAGTGTAAGCACCAAGTTCATGATGAAAAAAAGTGTTGATTGTTAATTGGAAAAAACGTAGTGTTTCAAAAAGAATATGTTGCTGCAATGGAGATTGAAGGAGCTTCGGTTGAGAAATTGCAAGGAGACGCACGTGATTATCTAAATACTAAGAAGCAACAACAAAAGGGAGCTAACATAGGAGATATTCCAGTCGGTCAAGCATTGGCTAGGGTGTCCGAAAACCTAGCAGAAAGCTCACGGGTTGGAAAGGAAACTGCTCCAAATTTGCGTCCTAATCCAAAAAGGAATGAGGGTAGTCCATCGAGAAATAGTAAAACTGAGGCAGTACATTCTCTTAGTGGCAATGAAAATCAGGAGGTTTTGGGTGGCAAGGTGCAAGAGGTGGTGTAACCGGCCAAAATCAATGAGTTGCCTAGTTTTGGTGATACAGGTGTCACAGTTGGGAGTTCGACAGTTTCCAAGAAGGCTATGAATTTGAACAATGCTAGAGTGATGTTGAAAGTGAAGGATGGATAGTGGTCTCACACAAACAATCTGTTAGTCCTCAAATTGTCAAAGAACTTAATGTGACAAAGGAACAACGCATTGCAACAAAGGAACGACACTTTTGAGGCTCTTTCAGGTAGAGATGAGCACCAATCTAGTTCAGGATGTTCAAACTATCAGATTGCACATCCGGAATTGGCAAACATGCTAATGCAGTAACAACTTGCAAGTTTGGTTTGTCCCGTTCCTGTCTTGAAGCCGTTAATGGTCATGTTGAACACTTCAGCATTTGAGATCCATACTCAGTTTATGAAGTTATTTGGTGAGCACCATAATGACTCTGGGCAGCAAGTAATGCCTACAGGGAATGACCAAGATGTGGATAAGATTGTGAAGAGTTGGGCGGACATAGTGGAGGAGGAGAAGCAGGTTTCATCCCCTTCAACGAGTAGCAAGTTGAGTCCAGTCGCCCCGACATTTGTGCCAAGCCATCTAATGGTTCTTCCATCTTTAGTCGCAGGTCAGCTTGTGGCTCAAATGAGTGCACCTTTGAATATAAGTGTTCTTAATATCCAATTGACCCCTACTAATGTTCTTCATGCTTTAGTGTCACACGATATGGAAAATTTGAATGCTATGGATAATCCTACTAAAAGGAAGCCTATTGGAAATGTGGACAAGAGGTTTGAGCCAGGAGCTTAAGTGGAAGATCCATTAGAAGCTTTTGATGGTGATTTGGGCTTTGACATATTTGATGAAGAAGATGAAAACGAAATATTGGATGAATGCTTTGCTAAGCTAGCTAGGGATGGAGATCTTTCACCTAGGCAACAAAGGAGAGGATTCAAGACAAAGAAGGCTCACACAAGAAAACATAATTGGGATGATAAAGTGTCTGAGGAGGTTGTTCTAAGGCAATTGCAAATGAGAGTGGCAAAACAGAAGGAGACAAGGTTAAACTACATCAACAAGGTCCAATAGATCTAGGAAGATTTGATGAAGTATTAATAAATTTTGAAGTTGTTGGAGGAAGAAGACAAGGTGAAGAATCAGATTTTTATCGGGCTACATCTCCTTGAAAAATTCACGATTCCAAAAGAATAAGGGTCTGGCTCTATATTCTTGCTTATTTTAATATTTCAATATTTAAGTATTATCATTTATAATATCGTCATAGAGTGTGTTATAAACTCTGTGATGATCATAGAATATTTAGTGTTTTCTTCTTATTTTTTTTTTACACGCATGTTAGTTAGTAGAGGTTTTTTTACACCTCAATAGAATTAGTAAGGGAAGGACTAAAAAAAAAAAGAGCGAGAGATTAAGTAAAAATAGATATAGTGTGTAAAGTAAAGAAAATATACAGAATAATTGGAGGAAAAGAAGAATGAAAACAAATAAAGTGGAAAAGGAAAAAATTACAAGGAAAAGAATGGAGAGGAAAGATCCAATATACAGATTTGACTGAAATTGGAGTTTAATTTGAAGAGAGTATTTTATTAGTTTGTTCTATTTCTCTTTTACTTCTTCCTTTATTTATTTCTTTTACAAAATAATTAAACAGTTGAAAAAGAGAAATAAATATATACAAAGCTTAAACGTACAACTAAAATTTTATTATTTATAAAGTAGGAATATGAGAAATATCTCTTCTATAACATAACAAAAATAATTTAAAAAAGATTATCACTACATCTCAATTAAAATGAGACATATTACGAATTATCATCCAAAAATCTATTTACCAAAAAGAGGAAGCTCCGATACCCAGAAATTTGGAGTACTGCTTTTTTGTATAAGTATATTTGAGTTTCAAATATGATTTTTGTGAGAAATTTAAAGAGAGTATTATTTGGATTTGTTGGAAATAGTCTAAGTAGGTTATCTACAAAATTTGAAATCATTTTGTACGGATTTGGGCTGATTTTCAACAAGAATTGCAAATTGAAAATCGTAGAGGAAGTTTGTCATTGTAGTTATCGATGTTTATACAAGGTAAAAACATATTTACACATTTTTATACACTTTTATCAAGATAGATAAATTACTTATATAGGTGTATAAATACTAATGTATAAGAGTGTATAAATGTTGTTGGAAAAGGAGTGGTTATATGAGTGTAAAATGGATGATATGACTATGTTGGGTTGGGTTGGATTGGGTTGGGTTGTATATTTGTGCAAATTTCCCAAATGAAATTTTGAATGATTGTTCATAATAAGTGAAATTAGTAGTCTCAAATATAAGATCAATTAATTGCTATACCAACCTAAAATATCTTGGTAGCAGAAACTTATTTTTCAGTAAATAATTTTTGGTTGTTTGTACTAATTGATCTGGGCTACACATGCAACACACGTATTCAAAAACTACTATTATACTAATAGCCTGTTTGACCAAGTTTCTAAAAACAGCTTATTTTAAAAAGTACTTTTGAAAAAATACTTTTGGCTAAAAACAGTTTGTGTTTGGTCAATTAATTTAAAAAGTATTTTTGAGTAGCAATTAGTGTTTGACCAAACTTTTAAAAAGTGTTTATATGTGTATTTTTCTCAAAAGTACTTTTCAAAAAAGTGTTTTTGGGCAAAAACTATTTTTTTTAGCTTCTGAAAAACTACTTCTGCTACTCTCCAAAAGCACTTATTTTCTCTCAAAAGCTTGGCCAAACACCTCATTTTTTTTAAAAATAAGTACTTATTGAAAAAATATGTACTTTTGGGGAAGAGTTTAAGACTAAAGTTGAATTACGAAAATGCCCACTAAAGCTAACCTACTATTTTCCCCTTCACTAAGAAGATTTATTAAATAAATAATTACACCAAAATAAGACTGAATACATGACTAGAACATGTCCTTTTCCACTTCTCAATGAGCTTTAATTATTGGTCCATTTAGCTTCTATATCGTCAAAATCATCCGTTTACAAACTACCAGGGCAAAAAGCAAAATGAGATACAAAAACATGATCTAAAATACATACAGAAAAGTTATTCCCATGTCCCAATTGCAGCAACGTTTAAAATTTGCTATAAATTGTTTTTTGTTATAAACTGCTTTAAAACGCGTCTAGCAGGTGGGGACCAGCATGGGCCACCCATGGGAAGCCAACCTGTAGAGACTGTCCGCTTTGGAGACTTCTGGCTCCTCACGGTTTTATGCGCGTCTACAAGTAAAGGCTTCAGGCCCAGCTTATAAGCACGCACACAATCCCGTGTGCGAGCGATGTGGGAACTTCAAGTTCACAACACACCCCTCATCGCGAGCATCGTGCTGATAACGTGTTATAAAATAAAAACTATGAAGTAAATACACAGAAGAAATATGTAGAGAGAATATGTAGAGAGATATCAGATTATATTCCTTCTGCCCTTTCAACATTGCATCTGTGCATCCTATTTATAGGAGCAACAGGACATGAGATATTTTGGGATATTTATAACTTAATGGATATCCACTATTTGGGATATTTATAACATTTTTATCATTAAAATTTTAAAGTGTCATTGTAGTGCTTGGCCCTATTTCAGTTATAGCAATTATTGGTTAATCAATAGGAAGGATAAAGAATATAGACAAGTTTTCGGATAGATATTTTACCACGATGTAAATCATTCCACTTCCTAAACTGAAAAACTTTGGGTTTCCTTCCGTTACCAAATTAACTACATAATGAATTGGTCTTATTTGATATCTTGAATTTTGCTCACTAATCAACTTATATAAATAGACTTATTTATCTGGAGTATGTATGACCCTCCCCATTAGAAGAAATAGTAGAGGTTAGCTGCAAATTTTTGTACCAGGTACGTCACTACTAAAAAACAGGGAAAATAGACCAAAATTTTCGACCGCATGAGGTCGAAAAAGCCAATTTTTCGACCTCAAGGACTGGTCGCTAATTGATGGGGTGAAATATTTTTCGACTTCATGTGGTCAAAATTTATTTTTTTACACAATAACAGTTTTTGACCTTGTGTGGTCGAAAACTGCATATTTTATTTAAATATTATTAAAAAAAATCGACTGCACGGGTCGAAAAAATAATTTATATTTAAATATTAAATAATATTTTTGACCTTATGTGGTCGAAAAATTTGGATTTTTAAAATATAATTTAATTTTTTCGACCACAAGAGGTCGAAATTTAAAAATGTTGTCAATGTTGTCATATTTCGACCACATGAGGTCGAAATTTAAAAATGTTGTCCTGGATTTCGACCACATGTGGTCAAATTTAGCAATATCTGGGCTGAATTTCGACCTCGTGTGGTCGAAAATTTGGGAAAAAAATATCAACATTTCGCTGCTTTTACTGCAGCCTACTTGCTAATTCAACCAAATCAACATTATTCTGCAACATATCTAATTCATCAACAATGCGACATTACAACACATTCACTATCAAATTCAAAGTACTTCTAAATATCCTTAAAACTACATTCAAACACTTAAACATCGTAAAGTTAAACAACCATAAACTACTTTCTACATTCAAACACTTAAACATCATAAAGTTAAACAACCATAAACTACTTTCTACAATCAAATTCACCTTCAAAAGTACATCTAATTCGAATTAAAACTACAATCAAATATCATATAAATATCCAAGAAAACATAGCAATGTTAGAATAAAAAAGTATACGAATCAAAAAAGTCAACGTTGGGTGTTAGAGACATGATCTGATTTCTCTCCACTATCCTCATCAACAAGAGCGTGAACTACGTTGACCTGTGACCTACGTCGTCTACTCGGCTGTGACCTACGAGCATCCCCGAGACACGGGGAAATATGAGAGGTCCCTGAATTGAGTAAGCTGTCTATTTGGGCCTGTATATGCAACATCCTTGCGTCCGTGGCACTAAGTGTACTTGTTAGTTGAGTAACTTTCTGCTTCATTTCTTGGTACTCATTAGGATCCATTACCCCTTTAGAAGTAGCACCTACGCCTTGAAGGAACAACGGAAATTAACGACAGGCTCGATTAGGCATCCCATAAACTGTCCCATACCTTGTTGGGGGAGCTACCTTCTCTATCCACTGCTGATCAACTATCTCATTGGTCATCGACGTCCCGGCTAGTTGACTGGCACAATATTCCAACTTGTGTTGTTGAAACTCGGTCTGAAATTGAAGGATACACTGTTAGTAGGTAAATTTAGTTAAAACAAAAGTAGTTATTAGTGTTATTTAGTGACTTACATAGGTTTGCTGAGCCCTTGGCTCAATCCATTGGCTCGTACCATCGGTGTTCTTCGCCTTCCTCGTGTGAGTAATCTTGAAGACTTCATCTTGAGGTACTTCCTAACCCCTCTCGAGCGTCTACAAAAAAATCAAGATTAACAACTAATTTCATATCCAAACGAGCCACAAGTAAAGAAATTATTTGTAGAAAATATTGACCAAAAGAGGTCGAAAAACATTTCACCCTATCAATTAGCGACTAGTCCTTGAGGTCGAAAATTTGGTCGAAAAATTGACTTTTTCGACCTCATGCGGTCGAAAATTTTGGTTGATTTTCCCTGTTTTTTTAGTGGTGCACACCTTAGCCGCCACACAAGCTTGGGTCATTAGCACAAACGCCCTCATTTTAGGGTGGTCTTTAATTTTTTCCCTCTCATGTGGTTCAAGTGAAGTGCATCAAGGACGATCATGGCAAAGTATTGGTAGAGGAGACTCTCATTAGACGGAGATGGCAGTCATACTTCTCCAAACTCTTAAATGAAGAAGGGGACAGAGACATTGTGTTGGGATATCTAGAACATACTGGAAGGCGTCAAGATTTTGGGTATTGCAGGAGTATTAAGGTTGAGGAGGTTAAGGGTGTTGTTCGTAGGATGCGCAGGGGAAGAGCGACCGGACCTGACGAGATTCCTGGGGAATTTTGGAAGAGTGCGGGCCCGACAGGTTTGGAGTGGCTGACTAGGTTGTTTAATGTCATCTTTAAGACGGCAATGATGCCTGAAGAATGGAGGTCGAGTGTAATGGTCCCTCTATACAAGAACAAGGGAGATATCCAGAGTTGCAACAACTATAGAGGTATCAAGCTACTAAGCCATACTATGAAAGTGTGGGAAAGGGTGGTGGAGATGAGGGTGAGGAAAGGCGTGTCTATTTCAGAGAATCAGTTCGGATTCATGCCGGGACGCTCAACTACAGAAGCCATCCATCTTGTGAGGAGACTGGTGGAGCAGTATAGGGAGAGGAAAAGGGACTTACACATGGTATTCATTGACCTAGAAAAGGCTTACGACAAAGTCCCAAGAGAAATCCTATGGAGATGCTTGGAGGCTAAAGGTGTACCTGTGGCGTACATTAGGGTGATCAAGGACATGTATGAGGGAGCCAAAACCAGGGTAAGGACAGTAGGAGGAGACTCAGAGCACTTTCCAGTTGTGATGGGGTTGCATCAAGGATCAGCTCTTAGTCCGTTCTTATTTGCCTTGGTGATGGATGGATTGACGCGGCAAATTCAAGGTGAGGTGCCATGGTGTATGCTTTTCGCGGATGACATAGTCCTGATCGATGAGACTCGTAGCGGAGTTAACGCTAAGCTGGAGGATTGGAGACAAACTCTGGAGTCTAAAGGGTTTAAGCTGAGTAGGACCAAGACAGAGTACTTAGAGTGTAAGTTTAGTGAAGCACCTCAGGAGGCCGGCTCGGAAGTGAGGCTTGGTACCCAAGTCATCCAGAAGAAAAGTAGTTTCAAGTATCTTGGGTCTATTATGCAAGGCAGCGGGGAGATTGACGATGATGTCACACATCGTATTGGGGCAGGGTGGATGAAATGGAGGCTTGCTTCCGGAGTGCTATGTGACAAGAAGGTGCCACCACAACTTAAGGGAAAGTTCTACAAAGCGGTGGTTAGACCGACTATGTTGTATGGGGCGGAGTGTTGGCCAGTTAAGGTTTCTCACGTTCAAAAGATGAAAGTTGCTGAGATGAGAATGTTGAGATGGATGTGTGGCCACACCAGGAGTGACAGGATTAGGAATGAGGATATTCGGGACAAGGTGGGAGTGGCCTCGGTGGAAGACAAGATGCGAGAAGCGAGATTGAGATGGTTTGGGCATGTGAAGAGGAGAGACACGGATGCCCCAGTGCGGAGGTGTGAGAGGTTGGCCATGGATGGTTTCAGACGAGGTAGGGGTAGGCCAAAGAAGTATTGGGGAGAGGTAATTAGACACGACATGGCGCAGTTACAGCTTACCGAGGACATGACCTTAGATAGGAGGGTTTGGAGGACCCATATTAGGGTAGAAGGCTAGTAGATAGTCTCATTACCCTGCCTTATTAATAGTCGCATTATCGTAGTATAATTTCTTGTGCTCTAATTTATGCTATTATGCTATTATCTGTTATTTCCTGTGCTTTGATTATTCTATGTTATCTGTGTCGCTTGCGTTACTTCATTTCCATATCGCTTTGAATCTCTTAGCCGTATCTGACCTCTTTTTATGTTTTTATTGAGTCGAGGGTCTCTCGGAAACAGCCATCCTACCTTGGTAGGAGTAAGGTCTGCGTACACCCTACCCTCCCCAGACCCCACGTTGTGGGATTTCACTGGGTTGTTGTTGTTGTTGTTGTCATGTGATTGTTTTAAATTTTACCCTTCAACACATTAAGTTAATAATAAGTGGACGAAACTACCCCTCCCAACCCCATAGCTTAGGTTTCTTGGGAAAATGAGCTAAAAAGGACATTTAAGAGTGGAATGAATGATAAGGGATTTCATTTTCTTTTTTCACAAGGTTGATTAAGTTCAAATGGGGGCTAGATTAGAATTATTAAAAGTTTAGGGTAAATAATTAAAAGTAAAAAATATCTAAAAAACCCACACCACCTCTGTCATCTTCCATGCGATCTCTTTCTTATTTTTTCTCCTCCTCGTCTTCTTCTTCTCTTATTCTTCTTCTTTTTCTTTGCTTCTTCTCATTCTTCTTATTTTTCTCCAACTTCTTCTTCTTCTTCAGATCTGCAGATTTATATTATTTTTGAATGAGAGTTCTTGGGGATTTTTAAAAATCCAACTAAGAAGATTGTGTCTTAAGTGGATCTGGTTTTTGTGTTGTTTCAAAGTGAGTGTTGTTTGAAATTGTTAAAATGATATTTAGAGGTTGAATACGAAATTTAAAATCATTTGGATGTGATTTAGATCAAAATCATTGCTGAAAATTCTTGTTATATTGAGATCTTGTAGTTGTTTATAAAAAGAACATGAGCTAACAAATGTTTCACGTATAAACAACCACAAGTTGCTTAAGAAACCTGTTGTTGTGTACACATAGAATATGTGCCAATTCAAGTTCTACGTATGAACAATCATGAGTTCTTATGAAATTGATGGTTGTTTATATTGTTTTGGATAGTATATGAATAGTTTTTTAAATTCATGGCTATTTATATATGAAGCTTGAGCTGACAGAAATTTTATGTAATTAACAACCGCGTGTTTCTTAAAAATCTTGTCGTTGTTTACACATGAAATCTTTGTAAGTTGGGGTTCAGTGTATAAACAATTAATAATGAATTGTTAAAACTTATAGTTATTTACACATGAAATCTTTGCAAATTTCCGACTGTGTGTAAACAACCTCAAATTATTTATAGAATATGTGTTTGCTTACAAGTACAGCCTGTATAAATTCTAGCCCCGTATATAAACAACGATATGTTGTTTAAAATGTTTATCGTTGTTTATACATGCAACTTTTGCTAGTTCAGATTTATGTATAAGCAACCTTAAATTATTTCAAATAATATGGTTGTTTCCATATGCAACAAATGCAAATTCAAATTTCTTTTATGAAATAATCACGAGTTGTTTAAAAAATCAATGTCTGTATACACATGGACCCTTTAGTAGTTCAGGTGCTCTGTATAATCAACCACGAGTTATTTAATTAATTTGGGGTTGTTTACACATGTAACCATTACAAGTTTAGGTTCTAATCCAAGGATACATTTACAAAGAGAGAAGAGTAATTCATGTTCATATGCATCTATTTAAATTAGCAAAAATTATTTAGTTGATGTATTTTTTAGAAAAACCTGCAGGGGTTTAGACGTGAAAGTTGTGAAAATTGTGCTTGCACAACCACAGGTTATTTAAAAAATATGTTGTTGTTTAAATAAACCCTAGTTGTTTACAATTAACAACAAGAATTTCCTAGTCATCAACTACATGTTTACATAAGAATCACACTCCTTGTAAATTATAACTAGTAAATAATCATTATTTATTTAAATAAATACAAATTGTTTACTATAAACAACAAAAAGTTGCTCAGACAATCCCTTATTGTTTATATAAGAACCCCACTTTTTGTAAATAGATACTGATTGTTTACATTAAACAACAAGAAGTAGTTCAAACAACCACTTGTTGTTTACATTCACTTGCGTTTAATTATATTCTTAGTTAAGTCATAGCTTGGTGTTCACTTATTATTACATTATTAAATTAATATTCAATTAAGTAATGTTATGTATAATTAACTATTAACTTACTGGCTTCACAACAATTGAACATCAAAATAGTCATTCGACAGATAATAAAATTATAATCTATTGATTTAATTAAAAGTAAACATCATTGGTGATTATATATTATGAATAATCAAACATTAACTTATTGATTTGATAACAATTGAACCTTGAACGAGTCTTCTACTGATTGGTCAACCTTAACTTATTGATTTGATTAAAATCGAACATCAGATGAGTGATTCTACTAATAATTTAATAATAACTTATTGATATAGTGATAATTGCATCAATTAGGTAATTGTCTGAATAATCGAACATTAACTTACTAACTTGAATACAATTGATTGTTGGGCGAGTCATTCTACATATAGGTTAACCTTAACTTACTAATTTGATTAGAATTGAGCATTAGTTGAGTGATTTCATTGGAGTTTAGGGTTTATCGAAAATAGTCTCTCTACCCCTCAAAAGGCAAGGGTAAGGTTTGCGTACATCCTACCCTCCTGAGACCTCACTTGTGGAATTACACTGGGTATTTTGTTGTTGTTGAGTGATTCTGCTAATAATTTAACGATATCTTATTTATATAAGGATAATTGAGCATTAATTATGTGATTCTATGAATAATCAAATCTGAATAATCAAATCTTAACTTATTGACTCTATAACAATTGAATATTGAACGAGTCATTTTACGGATAGAAAAACCTTAACGTGATGATTTTATTGCAATTAAACATCAATTGAGCGATTTCACTAATAATTTTAACAATAACCTATTCATCTAGTGATAATGTGAATATTAATTGGGCAATTCAATGAATAATTAGATAAACGACATGTTTTTGTTTGATAAATAACCGATTATATATCGTAAACAACTCATTATTGTTTAAGACAAATACTAATTATTTAAACAACGAGCGAATCATTTAAACAATCACAAGTTGATTACACTAAACAACTTCAGCTTTTTTAAGCAACATGTGGTTGTTTACGTTAACGTACATTTAATTCTTCATTATATTACTAAATTGATGTTAATTTCTAATAAATTAATAAATATGCATTAATTAGATGTTCATCTACTAGTGAAATTCAATTGATGTTATTTATCATTAATTCAATAAATATAATGTTAACTAGTCGTTGGAATGTTATTCTCTATTAAATATATATATTCTTTTTGTCCTCCTTCTTGGTGTGTAGGGATGTATTTTTCTCCAAAAGCTGAGAAGAAATCTCCAAAAAATTTCATATGGCATTGGATGAAAGGTGTTTGCACTAAAATAAGTTGTTTAAACCGCATTGTGATTGTTTATATATACATGGAGCCAATATGTGTAGGTTTCCGTGTAAACAACTATTTTAATATTAAAAAACTACAAGGTTGTTTAAACAACCTAAAATTGTTTAAACAACTAAGTTGTTTATACATGAAACCGACATGTGCAGGTTCTTTGTGTAAACAACTTTGTAGTTGTTTAAATACCTTAGTTTAAGCTGCCACAGATGAAAAACATACAGATGCAAAATTCTTTAAACAATTTTTTTTCACTTTTTTTAAATCGCTAGAATGGACATAATATTTTTTTGAAGTAATATCCACACTGGATTGACAAAAGTTCAAGAACCAGGCAACAAAGATAAATCTACATCAATTTAAAATAATGCAAATGCAAAACAAGAAGGTGAGATTGAATTTTGTTTGAAAACTGAGATTGTTGAAGAAAAAGGAGGAGGAGAAGAAGAAGATATGAAGAAGAGAAAGAATGGCTCTGGTTGAGAAGAGGAAGAAGAAGAAAAAGGGGAGAATACGCAGGTTGGAAAAGGAGGAAGAAGAAATAGCGTGCAAGTTTTTTTTTTTTCTTCTAGTAAAGGAATGCTTTTATCTTTGGGCCTTTGTGTACATTAAAAAACTTAGGAGTATATAAAAACTTGGGAAAATGAGCTAAAAGAGCTCTTTGAGAGTGGAATGAAGAATAAGGGATTTCTATTTTTTTTTTTTTTTGTTATAAATATTTAATTAGGGGTTAATTATGAAGATCCCATGAAGAGATGGGGTTGAATTAAAATATTTGTAAACTTAGGGTAAAAAATTAAAAGGAACTCTATCCCTCTAAGTTTTTTTAATTTACACAAAAACCCTTAAGTTTTTTTAATTTACATAAAAACCTCTAAATTTTTTTAATTTACACAAAAACTCAAAAATAAAAGCACTTTTTACCATTAAAAAAAAAAAAAAAACCTGTACGTTTTTCTCTTAAAAAATACGCAAGCAACTATTGGTTGCTTAAACAACTCCTTGTAGCTTATACAATAACCTTGTATCTCATTAAAACTAGGTAAACAACTAGTAGTTGTTTAAATAAATAAAGGTTGCTTATAATAAACAACACGAAGTTGTTTAAGCAACTCATTATTGCTTATACATGAACTCAATTGGAAATTAATTGATTGATCACAAATGAAAATTAACTAATATAAAAACCTTGTTTCTTGTAAAAACTAGTAATTTGATGAGTGATTAAATCCAACTTATTAATTTTATTATCAATTAATTGACTATACTAATAGTTTAAACAAAAATTTACTGATCCAGTGATAATGGAATCAATGTTGTTTGATTATATGAATATTAGAACATCAACTTATTGACTTGATAACAATTAAATATCAAACGAGTCGTTCAATGAGTTATTAAACCCAACTTATTAATAATATCATAATTGATCGCAAAATTGATTGACTCTACTAAAATTGATTCTCCATGTTGTCTGATGAATCCATTTGTCCACGTTAGTGTGGATAATATGCAACTGTACTACTGCTGTGTCAAGATTTGTTGTCTACATTTTTTCTCTGTTACTTTTTTGGGAAAATTGCTAAAACCAATTGCCATTACTAAAATCAGATAAGGGAAAAAATATGATAAAGTGCCAAAATTTCATGCTTAATATTTTGTCTGTGCCTAACCCAATTGTCATTATTAAAACTAGATAACGAAGAAACTTCCAGAAGGGTCCAAAATTTTCATGCTTAACCAAAAATGCATAAATAGAGGGGTCCAATTCCTACTTTATTTTATTAATGAAAAAGAGGGGGCCTTCTTTCTTATCTCTTTAGTGACGGTTTATGATAAACACAAATTTGGCCTTTTCAATAGGGAGCAAAAATGATTAAGAAAAAAAAAAATAGGGAGCAAAAACAATGGAATACCAAGTAAGTCAATCCTAAAGTCTAGACGATATGCATTAATAAATTGACTTTAAACATTAAACAGATAAGTAGTGCCTATGAATCATCTGGTTCAGTTCTTGGATTCAGTGAACACATTTTTTTAAAAATAAGGTAATTTTATTAATAACAAGTATAAAGATGTACTGTGGATTACAAAAGTAGGGACTTTAAGCCCTCTACATGTTGAAGGATTGCGGCAAATCCAGCATGCTTACAAAAGGATTTACGATAGCAGCAACTTCATCAACTGCTAAACCTACGGGTGAGGACAAGAAAAAATGAAAGGGAGGCCAAAAGTTAAAGACCAGCAAGGCCAAAAACTAAAGACCAGCTCATTAGAAGACCAAACCGTGCAATTTTGTGCGCAAGCTTTGGAATTTGACAAGCTAGCTAGGCTGGGCCGGCTCACTACTTCGACGAGCCTTACAATAGTTAGCCCAACCCTACATGGGCCACAGGCCGGGCCAAGCGGCCAACCTTTAAAAAAATCTTTTAAAAATGTTTTAAATTTAAATTTTTAAGTAAAATGCTAACATAAACATTTACAAGACAATACATAGTTTTGCTAATCAAATCTCAAACCACAATTAAATTATTCCAAGACTATTTGTTAAGTACTAATTATTCAATGCTTCCAATTATTAGCAATGCTTATTAGAATTTAGAACTTAGAAATTGTTATTTATATATTTTATAAATATAACTTTGTATTTAAATTTTAAAACTTTGGTTTTTAGGCTTTGCAATAGGAACATATGATGGGTTATGTAGACTTTGACTCTTCTTGTTATTTTTAGTACTCTAATACCTTTTTATTCTTTAAATACTTTTTATTTGGCCCAACTCAACCTCGCTCAAGTCTCACTGGCCGCAGGCTTACTTGAGCCGGGCTAAAAATTTTAGGCAATTTGCACGATTTTCCTTCAAAGGCGTTGGTCTTTAAGTTTTGCCCCTCAAATTGCTGATCTTTAATTTTTGTCCTTCGCTTAAAAATTAAAGACCAGCGAATTGAGGGGGAAAAATTAAAGACCAGTCCGTATTTCTTAAATGAGCTCCCAAAATTTTAGCCTAACTCCATCAAATCACGAGTTGGGTTGAGTCGGCCCAACGGGCCAAGGCCATATTGATGGCTCTAGGGCAATTTGCAGGATTGCCCTTCGCTGGGGGGTGGTCTTTTATTTGTTTCCCAAATTGGTAGTCTTTAACTTTTACTCTTAAGGCTCAAATTCTGCCTTGTATGGGTAAATTTACAACATTTTGCCTTGCGATTTTTTTTTAATTGACTTGGGGTTCGAACCCATAACTTCAGGGTATTAGGGACGGGCAAAATTTAAAGACGATCAGTTTGAAGGCCAAAAATTAAAGATCAGCCCAAATGAAGGACAATCCGCCAAAAAAAAAAAAAGATGGCTCTACCCTTACCGTCCAATTTGGTTTTGTAGTGTTTTCTAAGAGAGACGTTTAAGGAGAATACTCTTAAGATTAAGACTATCGAACATCATTTTTGGTGTGCAAAAAAATTAAAACACAGCAAAGAGTACCTTTCAAAGGCTTGTCCTTCAAATTTCATTATTTGTGAGAAAAGTTCTAAGGGAGTCTTTGGCGTTTACCTATCAATCATCCTGTGGGGTCTTCAATTTTCTTCTCCCCATAATTTCCAACTAGCAAACAAGGTAGTGGGAGACTTATATAGTCCACAAATTCCATTGTTTTGGAGATATTTAGGGGTGGTTTGATACACGGTATTAGTTGGGATATCCCAACACTAACTGTAACATTAATTTTGTACTATGTTTAGTAGAAGATATAAATTTATTCTGGGATAAATTTATACCTTGCACCAAATAAAGTACAAAGTGCATCTCAAACTTAAAGATGAGATATTCCATCTTATCCCATTAATCTAGAGATTATTTTACCCATCTTATCTAATTAATTCAGGGATTATTTTATCCCATCTCTTAAATGAGATAAATTAGTCCTAAAAAATAAAATAAATTAATCCTAAAATTATAATTTTGGGATAATTTTTTCTACGTACTAAATGACCACTTAGGAGACGAGGGAATCATAACCAATATTCATTCATTGGAAAAGTCCAACGCGGGAGTAATTGGATAATGCTACATGATGCAATTGATGCATACAGAGATATCTATAATTTTTAGAGTGTAACCTGTACAGTTTCCTTTTTGTTGCTAATATCTTGCCTAGGGGTGTACATGGATCGGATTGGTTTGAATTTTTTAAACACCAAACCAAACTAATTGCGTCGAGTTTTAAAATTTATACATCAAATCAAATCAACAAAATTTGGGTTTTTCAACCTCGGATTTTTTCGGGTTATTCGATTTTCTCGATTTTTTCGATTTTTTTTTCTGGAATATTCTTGATACAAAACATATACACTTTTACTTTAAATATTTCTTTAGTCCTAGTAAGATACAACTTTATAATTAAGGTGTTTCTTAAGAAAATAACATAAAATGTGAGAAGAGTGATGACATTGTATTAAATATTCAGCAAAAGATAATAAAATCGGTTAAAATAGATATTGCTAATTAATAAGCCATAAAGAAAATGACCATAATCTAAAAATAGTAAGTCATCTAAAATAAGTATAGCTAACAAGTATTAATTACATGACAAAGAAAAAAAGCTTAAGCTATGTATTTTCACTCCCTAAACCAATTATACAAGACTAAAGAATAGATATCTAACATTATTGTCATTCTTAGTGGTAGATTGAATTTCTTTTGTGCATTAGTGTTGAGTTGGTTTTGGTTTGGACTTTATTTGAGTTACTAACATCCATAGGATATAAAAATTATTGACATTCAAAATTCTAAGTTCAAGCTTGAATAATATGGTAATAGATAAAAAATTACGAAAAAAATTTAAGAAATATTTATAAATTACATTACAAATAAATATTTTAAAAATTGAATACATGTAATGTCGGGTTGGTTTGATTCGGTTTGACTTTTTTTAGCTAAAACCAAACCAAACCAATTATGGTCGAGTTTTTTTTTTCAACACCAAACCACTAGTTGAGTTTTTTTCTCGATTTGACTCGATTTATCGATTTGGTGAGATTTATCGATTTACTTTGTACACCCCTAATCTTGCATATGGGGATAAAAATTGTACTGATTCTTTTGTTTTGCTAATTGCTTGATAAGATTCAGAAATAGAAGTGTTGTTCTGATGCTTAATGGGCCAATAATTCATGCCTTAAGTTCTTCCTGCACACATAAGTCTGACTTGGAATGCTTTCATTTGTCCCATCTTCGTAGGACCTAAAATCCAAGTCTAGTCGTCTTCGATTAACGAGTGAGATGGGGCCGGGAATAACATGGTACCGTGTTGAAAATTAGTACCAGCTAGTAAACGTTAAGCTTTCTCATGTTTCTATAAATCATCTCCTTTAGTCGTGAATAGTCTCTATCAACCGTCTCCTTTAGTCGTGAATATATACAGGTCAAATGGACACGCTGGTTTACAATTGTACGGGTTAAATGAATCAAATAATGAACGCGTTGTATCATAATTCGCACAATGTTTTACTAAATTTTTCATTACCTGTTCCATTCCAAGTGGTTTTATCTGCAAAAACTACGTTATTAGAAATAAAATGAGATAAATAATATTTATTTGAGATGTAATAGCTCATTCACCATCAAGCCAGTGACGTACGCAGAATTTTTTATAAGCGGTGTTGATATTTAAAGAAGTGAGATAAATGAACAAATCGCTATAGCAACATCATGTTAAGAAAATAAAAAATACAATTCAAATTATATGAATAAGACATATTCAAGTACTCCCTCCGTTTCCTTTTACTATATAGTTCAATATTTTAAAAATATTTTTTTTCTTCTTATTGGTTCATTTGCTAAAATCAATAGAGATTTTTTTTTTTCAATTTTAAACCCTTATAATGTAATTACTTCTCAAAATTTATTAGAATACTAGTAGTCGAAGTTAGATTTCCAAATTCAAATTACTATGTATAACTTAGTAAAATTAGTACTTAATAGATTTTTCAAAAGGAGTACAAAGTCTATACTGGACTAGTAAAAGGAAATAGAGAGAATACGCGATTACAACTCAACAATTTTAAATGTAATTACAATAGTCTAATTAAAAATGTTAGTAAATACTTTTCTTTAAAGGCATCAACTCAAAAACTCATAATTAATTTTATTACTAAGAAAGAAGATGAAAGAATAAAATAGCAAAAAGCTTAAAGCCCATTAAAAAAGAACAGAAAAATATTTAAACAAAAAATTAAAAAAACATGCAATTACAATAGTATACTAAAAAATGTTAGTAAATACTTTTCTTTTATATAAGGCATCAACTCAAAAACTCATAATTAATTTTATTACTGAGAAAGAAGATGAAAGAATAAAATAACAAAAAGCTTCAAGCCCATTAAAACAGAACAGAAAAATATTTAAACAAAAGATGAAAAAACATGCAATTGACCACATTCGAGTCCCTGACCACACTCCACTTAAGCATTAACTATGCGCTAGACCAGCCGTGCTAGGAGCCCTCTTTGCATAGGAGTGTCAGCTTATATTATTTGTACCCTTTGTTAATTTTTCATGCTAACTAAATATGCATATTTAGTAATTTTTCCCGGCGAAGGGGTGTAAGACTGTAAGCCTACGTGCATCCGGCCCTATCAAGCAAGACGTCAGAAACGTTAATAGAAGTGTCAACCTGATTAATACCAGCATTATCTGTATGAATAGTTGGTCCGTCACTGACACAACCAATCAAGCCAAAAGTTTATTAATCTCCCATGACCAAAATTCCATTTTATCCCCTAATGAAAACCTCTTTACCTTTGAAAAGACTCCTCCAAAAGTAGGATGAATTTTGATTAGGTTGCCAATTCAAAGCATTTCGATTTTGTAAATACTTATTTCTAACTACATTAACCCAAAGATCATTTGAATCCATAGCCAGTTTTCTCAATCATCACATAGTTGGTTTCTTTAAACTTCTAGCGAAGATCATATTCCATAATTTTTCCATACATACAACAAAAAAATAAAGCTTTGAGAGAGCAGTTGACTATTCTTTTGGTTGAGTATTTTTTTCTTTTAACCCCCCTACCCACCCATTTTGGAGGATTTTAGTGTACTTCCCTCCAGCGTGACTAAACCCTGACCTACCGGTCGTGGGTGAAAGTGTTTTACCAACTAAGCAATCCTCACTTTTCTTTGGTTGAGTATGATTGTTATGAAAACTACTAATTTATTACAATAGTTCCTTTATGACACGTCAGCTTATTGCTTTCCCTCATAAATTTGATAAAATTTCAATGACACAGAAAAGATTAACATGGTTCCAATGCAAGGATAACACGCACAAATCAACAAACAGTCCAATTA
The DNA here is from genome assembly GCF_019175385.1 of Lycium barbarum. Lineage (NCBI taxonomy): Eukaryota > Viridiplantae > Streptophyta > Magnoliopsida > Solanales > Solanaceae > Lycium > Lycium barbarum. Next base: position 70,641,063 of record NC_083348.1, on the reverse strand, counting down.
TTTATCATTCAGCTTGCTGATCACTACTATGAAACAAAATATTTTTGCAATTCTTATACTATTTGCTTTTCATTGTACAATCGACTTTGAAGTGTTATTCAATTTCTAATATCACGTCTAGTTCTTCGCTATGAGGACTTGCATTTAACTTAGGCATATCAGTAGCCATAAAAGGATTCGGGGACAAGTTGAGATGGCTCCCATCTCCTTCCAGCATCTGAGTAACTTCTTTTATTGAAGGTCTATCAATTGGATGCCACTGAATGCACCAAAGTCCAACAATAGCTAACTTTCTCACAATTGCTCCATCCCCTTCTTCCTCTATCCGAATCTTCAATTCTTCCCGATTCTCCAAATGTCTATAAATCCATTCCAATGAATTCACTTTGCTTTGGTTATTCGTCTTAGGAACCATCTTCGTCCTACCACCAACCATTTCTAACAAGAGCATTCCAAAGCTATAAATATCAGACTTATGAGAAGCTTTACCAAAGTTTCTTGATAACACTTCTGGTGCAATGTAGCCAATGGTTCCCCTAGCAGCAGTCATAGTGACTGCACTTTTTTCTTTTGAACATAGCTTGGCTAGGCCAAAATCACATATTTTTGGGTTCAAGTTGTGGTCTAAAAGGATGTTTTGTGGCTTGATATCGAAATGGAGGATTTGCTGATCACATCCCTGGTGAAGATACTCAATCCCTCTTGCAGTGCCAAGAGCAATATGTTGAAGCTTGTTCCAGCTGATTACTGAGACACTATCGGAGCTCGAGCTCACTGGTAAAATGAACCTTTCAAGTGAATCATTTGGTAGGTATTCGTATATCAGAGCTCGTCTGAACCCATCAGCACAATAACCAACCAGCCGGACCACGTTAACATGATGGATCGTCCCAATTGTTCCGATTTCATTGATAAATTCTTCCCCTTTACCTTTGGAATCATGTAGGACTTTTACTGCAACATTGATTTCACTGGAAAGTCTGCCTTTGTAAACAGTTCCATAACTTCCCTCTCCTAACTTTTCATTAAAATCATCTGTTATCTTCTTAATTTCAGCATAAGAATATCTTGTTGGTCTGATGGCCTTGTAGTCTTCCAAAAACTTTTCTAATCTAACTCGACTCTCTCTTTCATTTTTTCTTGTCAAATATAGCTCATAAATTGAGAAAACAATAATGCAAACAAGAGCTGCACCTAAAATGACACCTACAAGATTGAATAAGCAACCTGTCTTAAGTATGAAAGGAAACACAAGTAGGACATTGACAGAGTCAGAACTTTGAAGAATTTGAGATTTTGGGAAAACTAACCTGCAACCAGGGGCTGCTTGGTAATAATACCTATTATGGACAAAATTATAGTGTCTGTTAAGTGCTTTGTTATCAAGGGTGGGAAAAAAGAAAGAAAATCTAATACATATAAATATTACCTTTATGGGGCATAGTTCGATTGAAACAATGAGTTTCCAATAGCTTGGTTCTATCCTTGAAACCACAATCCATTTCTTTGGACTCACAGTTTCCACAGAGTGGGATAGACCAATTCAGCTGCAGCTTCTTGTCAGTAAATGTTGACTTTGTGTATGGGTACTGGTGGATTTTGGTGCAAGCCCCAGGCAACCAATCGAGGGAAGTAGTAGAAGAAACAGCATATATGTCGTAACCAGAAGAACCAAGACATTGAACCAAGGAACCAAAAAAACCTCCATAATCTCTTGTGAATGTTTCAGAACAATTGAATAGGACTGTGGGATCTTCAACATATTCTAAATATTTTAAATGAGATTCTGATAAATTCATACTTGCCAGCTTGGTTGCTATGCACCCATCAGGTTCATAAAGGTGAATTTGCTGTGAGACATAATCAATTTCTTCAACAACTAAGTGAACAGATGTGGGAAGCTCCAGGATGGTATCGTTTTTACTATTACATTGTAGTTCAAAGCCAGGATAGCCACAATGTTTTGGTTGATGACTAAGTCTGAATGGAAAATGAATGATGGGACCATGAGTTTTGCACCTAAAATCCTCACAACCCTCTAGTCTTTCTCCTAAACAAAGCAATGGACAAAATACTAAGAAAAATAAGATGGACATTTCTAAAACTCTAATTAGAGGTTTACTCATGAGGCATAAATTGCATTCTTTAGTTTGATGCTGCTATTACTATATAGGATGGGCAACATTTTCCAAACTCTCAATATTGACTTTTCCACACAAATGAATATTGGTGATCTATTTTCTTCAAAACTATGGAACTCGTGGGCTAGGTCAGTCTACCAAGACGACCTTGTTTGCTAATTGTAAATTAACGTGAGAAGAAAAACTCAAAGGTCCAACATTTTTTGTGCGGATTGCCCTTCTTTTGGGGTGGTCTTTAAATTTTGCCCTTGCCCATCATATTTGTGGTCTTTAAATTTTATCCATCATATTTGTGGTTTTTAAGTTTTGTCCTTCGCTTGAAAAGGTGAGCGAATACTTGATGTTCTGGGTTCGAACCCCAGCTCAGGCATAAATAAAAAAATAATTTCTCAAGGCAAGGCTGGGGGGCGTGTATGTCTCCTTAAGAAAAAACTAAAGTTATGCCGGATGCGGCATAACTAAAAGTCAGCCCCATAAGGGAACTTTTTCTTAAGACATAGTTTAGTTATGCCTTATGGGACAGACTTTTAGTTAAGACATAACAAAAAATATGCCCCATAAGACAGAACTTTTCCTTAAGGAATAGACTTAGCTTTATTAGGCAAACTTTTAGTTATGCCTTAAGGAGAAGTTTCGCCTTATGGGACAAACTTTTAATTATGTCTTAAGGGGCACACTTTTAGTTAAGGCATAACTAAAAGTTTGCCTAATAAAGCTAAAGGAGAAGTTTCGCCTTATGGGACAAACTTTTAATTATGTCTTAAGGGACACACTTTTAGTTAAGGCATAACTAAAAGTATGTCTCATAAGGCGGAACTTTTACTTAAGGCATAACTAAAAGTTTGCCTTGAAAAGTAAAACAAAAAAAAATATATGCCTCAAGGCAAAGTTTGCCCTTTCGGCGGATTTTTAGTTAATCATAACTAAAAGTCTGCTGAAGGGGGCAGAGCGAAATTCAAATTCTGCCTTGCGATTTTTTTTTAAATTTTTGACTGAGTGAAAGTTCGAACCCGGAACTCATGAATTTTAGGCGAAGGGCAAAACTTAAAGATCACTAATTTGAGGGGCAAAATTTAAAGACCATCCCAAAAGAAGAGAATTGCCCACATAACAAAGGTCATATTGCCCACATAACAAAGGTCATATCCTTTAGTCATGAACATTGAAACATGACATATCCATCTCCATCATCAATAAATACTGTAGGAAAGCGGCAAAGTCTTCCTCCGGAGGGCCCTTCAAGTTGGAATTTCCGGCCCTTCAAGTTGGAATTTTATCATGAAGGACCAAAGAAAAGTCTAGAAACTTGCTCCACCCGGTTCATGTTATCTGTCTTCTAATATTTTTGTACACTCTTAAAAAAGACATTTAATCGCATTAAGCTTACTAGTATTTACATAGAATACTCTTTATCTGCCTTAAATATCTCACTTAATTAGCACGACACTACTTGGACCAACACTTAAGGTAAATTAGGACGGATGTAATACATGATAGCTTGTGTCTCTAAAGTGTCAAATATATTGAAACAAACTCAATTTTCCAAAAATTATTAAGTGGGACTAGAAGAGTAATATTGTTAATGAAAAGCCAACACATAAGTATGAAGCAACTGGCTAGTTCACAATACTATACTTAAACACCCTCATTCATAGTAATGAAGTCTTAGTTATTTGTGTAGGTTTCAAGGGCCTCATCTTTCTATTCTTGCAATACTCATTTTTCAAAATGTGTAGGGGAACCATTCTGCTAAAATATTTCACAATACTACACTTAATCCTTGTCATCCTTCTGCAGATTTTTCAAACATGCAGTGCTATAAAGAGCAAACAGTATTGTCACCCTTCTGCTTGTGGTCATATCCGTAATATAAGTTACCCTTTCCGCTTAAAGACCGATCCAATGAGTCCGCAACATAAATGATCCCAAAAGTGGGATTGAGTCCAAAATAACCCCCCAAAAAAAGTACCTTTTGCGCACAAATTTAATGCTCAATAGCAGTTTACGGTAACAGTCACCTTTAAGTGCTATTGCGCACAAAATTTGTGCGCAATAGTGGTTTAATAAAACGGCCCACTGTCTTCCCCACCCGATCGGTCCCCCCTTCCATTTTCGCCATTAACAATCATTTTCCGAGGTCCCACGTTCCAAAAGTGTCATTTTCGTGTTATTTTTAAACCCGAAAGTCAATATATTCGGTATATTCAAGTCAAAGAACAAGTTTCAAAGCTTGAATTTTGGAATTAAGCGCCATAGAACTCGATTTCAAAAACTCAAAAACAACCTTTAATCTAGGTATTGTACTATGAATTTTGCAATTACATTGTTAAATATATTATTATCTTAAGCATGAATAATGTTTAATAGTTGTGGGTGTCGAAAGAAAAAAAAAATTACGCACTATTTTTGTGCGCAATAGGGTTGTCCAGCCCCTTTTTTGATTTTTTTTTTTTAAATTTGTTACTTGCTTGTTATTTGTTAATTGTTTGATTATAGGAAAATATACTAATCTCCTAATAATATCTTTATTCGTTAATTATCTAATTGTTAATTTATTTATTTGTAAATTTTTTTAATCCATGTTAATTATTAATGTGCTAATTAGTTATCTAATTGTATGTATTAATCTAATTTTATTCTCTAATTAGTTATCTAATTTTATGTGTTAATGTATTTATTAGTTATCTAATTAATTATCAATTGTTAATTAGAAATAGTTAATCTTTAATATGATATTTGTTAGTTAATTTTAGTTAGTATAATAATTAATTAACAATTATTAATTAGAAATAGTTAATCCTTAGTTTAGGATTGAACATCCTTAGTTTAGAATTAAACATCATGAGTTTAGGATTAAAATATCATTAATATAATATTAGTTAGTTAATTGTAGTTAGTATAATAATTAATGAATAATTATTAATTAGAAATAGTTAATCCTTAGTTTAGGATTGAACATCCCTAGTTTAGGATTAAAAATATCATTAATATAATATTAGTTAGTTAATTGTAGTTATTATATAATTAATTAAAAATTATTAATTAGAAATAGTTAATCCTTAGTTTAGGATTGAACATCCTTAGTTTAGGATTAAAAATATCATTAATATAATATTAGTTAGTTAATTGTAGTTAGTATAATAATTAATTAATAATTATTAATTTGCAAATTTAGATAGTTAATACAATTTCCCGTTAAAAGATTAGTTAGTTAGTATATTTTTTCGATAAATGATTACATAATTAATATTACATGTTAATGATTAATTAATTTTTTTTAATACAGATACGACACCTCCATGGATCACAATCTTCATCCGGGGCCCTTCGATCCATCAGTACTTTATCTACAGGATACCCATAGGTCCCAACTATTATGGGATGAGGCGATCGATTCCAGTACGTTGTTCCGTCCCTGTAGGATGGAACATGCGTGGGATATTTTAGGGGCTCGGTGTAACACCCCGCATCTTGGAACTAAGTTTAAGCTCATATCATTTAAGTTCTAGTGGGTTGACAGGCCTATTTCGGGCAGCGATAACTCCTTGATCCGTTGTGAATCTGGAAGAACTTCCTTGGTAAAAGTTGTAGCCCTATTAACAAGCTTTCCAACGGTATATTATGGGGATTAAAAGGATATATGTGCAAAGAGTTATGCCCATTTGACTGAAACCTGTTCGCTGGAAAATTGCCTGCGTTACGGTGACGAGTTACGGACCGTAACTCGTGTTACAGGCCGTAACAGTGAACCGTAACACAGACGAAATTTCCAGAACCTCACTGGAAATTTCGTTCACGATACGGTTCCAAGATACGGTCCGTCCCTTAGTGTTACGGACCGTACCTTGTGTTACGGACCGTAACATTGGACCGTAACACAGGGAAAATTTCCAGAAACTCTCTGGAAATTTTCATCAGGATACGACGCGACGTTACGGTCCGTACCCTGTGTTACGGTACCGTAACATGGGCGTGTTTTGGTCCGCAGTTGAGTTTCGGGTCAACTGACTTCGGGAGGCCATAACCCCATCGTAAGTTGAGAATTTGGGAAAACTCAAAGAATGAAAGTTGTAGATAATTGAAATAACTTTCCAACCATAGGTTGTGGGTTCACAGGCGACGTCGGGATTGGGAGATATGGACGTTTTAAGACAGGACAGTCCCGACCCGTTTTCAAGTTGGGTCAACCCATTTTCCCCTTGGTATATATAGAAAATATAAACCCTAGCAGCCTCCATATTCACAAATTTCAGATTTTTAGAGAGAGAAAAGAGAGAGAAAGGAGATATAGAGAGAAGAAGTGGAGAATCAACCAATTTTAAGTCCCCAAATCCCAAAGTTCGTGAAGGATAATTTGTAGTACAAGTTGTGGTCGTCATTATAAGCTAAAGATCGGACTTGGGAGTGTTGATTTCGTGGTGACTACCCAAAAGGTAATATTTCTACTCTCTAATCACTTGTAGTTGTGAATTTATGAATTCTTGGGAGAATGATAGTTGGGTTTGTTGAAGATAATTACATGAACTATGTTAGAATTATTGGATTGTTGACTTGGGATTGTTGTATTCATATGGATTATGAAGAATGATGTTAATTGAATCTAAATGGGGTTGTAGCAATGACTAGAAGTAAAAGAATGGGGATTTGGTGAAGAAAACACCATTAATGAAGGTTATAGAGCTTCATGCCCACTAAGTGTTTGCTAAAATGCTTAGATGAACAAAACATGGATTTTGTTGCTAATATAGAATCCCTATGACTTGTATGCTATAGATTGAAGTTGAAGGGGGTGAAGGACATTGTGATACGCTCAAAAGCGGAAGGTTAAGGTATGTAGAACTTCCATCCACATGTGGGAACCTCTACGTTCTTCCCCATGATCCGTTTCGTAAAATATATGAAGTTCAAATCCTAGGGCATTAAACCCAATATATTGGTAGCCCGTAATTATGTATATATATGTACATGAATTTCGTATATATATATGTTCGTCATTGTATTCCTAACTTTCCATTTCGGACATTAGGGATCCTAGCTTAATCTATGAATCATGAATTCTTCTTCATGTGTTCTTAGTATGTTCATATGAAATTGCATGAGTTATTTTACAAGTTATAAACATGTTTTCAAGTCAACTACAATTTTATGATTATGAACTATTGTATTCCTCGTAAATCAAGAATATGTTTACAAGCTATTTCATGAAAACATGTTTACAAGTTATTTCGTGAAATCATGATTCCAAGAAAAGTACAAGTAAATTCACGAAATTCATGGGCTTCTTAGCCAACTATGTTATGTTCATGTTTTTGGGAGTTGCACGAATTACCGAGAAGGCTCAGATAGCCTGAAACTATGTAGCCACCATAGGACAAGGATCGCTCCGCCCAGTTAGGACGATACCTTAATTTCACACTGAATGGTTCCATCAGGTACGTTATTACCTTATACCCTGGCAAGGTATAGGGGCTCTGCTGGTCCGGCGAGGTACCAGACTCCACGTATCCACGTGGTGATATCATGTTGTCGGTTTATGAAATGCTCTCCCTACTTATCATGTTTTACTCATGTTATATATGTATATGTACTCATGCTCATGTTCATGTCCAAGTTTTCAGTTTCAGCTCTTATCATGTTAGTCCATGCTCCATGTTGTTTCTTCCGGTTGCTTTACATACCAGTACATTCAATGTGCTGACGCCCCTTTTTATTGCCCGGGGGCCTGTATTTCACGATGCAGGTACGGAATTACAGGACGACGCTTCTGATCATTAGGATTTGCTCGTACCAGCTTATTGGTGAGCCCCATCTCATTCGGGGTTTTAAGCATTGTATTCCCTATATAGTATTGCATGTAAAGGTATGCTGGGGGCCTTGTCCCAGTAATTATGATTTCCAGTCAGACTCATAATAGAGGTTTCATAGACTAGACAAGTCAGTTATGTCATGTTAGACATTTGGAGTCGTATAGCCATTTTGGCACACTCATGTTTAAACAAGTACTTTATTATGTATTATGACTTATTACGTTTTACAAAGGCTCATCATGCATTCACGTCATATTCCGCTTATAATATGCAATCATGTTAGATCAGCAAGTCATGTGGTTCGCTCGGTCACATGCAGTCAGGCACCGAGTGCCGTGTTACGTCCAGGCCATGGTTCGGGGTGTGACACTCGGCCCCCACATCCTCGCGTCTTAGATATACTTTATCTGGGCGGTATCTACCATTGCGTCGCTGTTGGTCGGGTACAGCATGATAGGGGTCTTGTGACGGCCATAGTTGAGCGATGGCGACCGGAGACCCACATATTTCATCTCCGCACTGATGAAGCCACTATTACACTTCAGGATGTAGAGGTCATCTATGGGCTAAAGGTCGATGGACGCCCATTATACATTGAGGAGCCTCAGCTGCCACTGTCATATCGGGAGGAGCTGACTAGGCTCACTGATTACGTGCCTGGGGAGGGCGAGATGTGGGGACAGACTCAGATGACGTTAGTTGCTCTCTGTACTCACTTGCGCCTCTTAGACATCGAGCATCCTATTACAGACGACACACCTTAGGTGGATGTAGATTTGTGCCCGTCTGTACTTACTCATCGTATTCGGAGGCATCCTATTCCCGAACACATCAGGTTCCCATGTGAGCTTAAGGTATTTGCTATTTCTGCATAATCTGGGCCAGTTGGGATGTTATAGCTGGGGGCACTCCTATTCTAGCTCACCTGTATCGAGCATTATGTCAAGCATCTATGGGCGTCCATAGGGATGTTTATAGATTTCACGCGCTCCTCCAGGTAATATATTTAAGTGTGTGTAATTTTATTCTAAATAAAGCTTTTTGAAATGACGATTAATAAACCATTTTTTTTAATGACTCTTTCAGATATCGGTGTGGTCTAGAATAAGGCCTTTTCAGCCCGTAGCTGCGCAGCCTCAGCCTAACTTCATTGTTGAGGGCATGCCTTACGCGCGGAGATGGACGGTAGGCATAATCCGAGATGTCGATACGCACTACTGTCTTCTTCCGTTCAGGGATCAACTAGATCGTATGACGGCGGACATGGTAATTTTTTTGATTTTACATTATTATCTTATTTTTTTTACTATTAATTGTCTTTTATTGTTTACTAATTCATTTTTTTTACAGTTTTTTGTATAGAAGTCGTATAATTAGATTTTGGATCAGTTGCCTGCATTTTGTAGGGCTGGTGAGCCTGTGTGAAGGTCGCGGTGTCCGTTGATACACATGGATATCGTTGAGGATCACGCGCCCCACTGCGTCTTACGACAGTTCGGGCATATATAGTATATACATGAGCCAGTCCTTTAGGAGGACGACTACTATACAGGAGACGAGTGTGCGATCGTCACTCCTGCAAACCTGGCCTTTATGCAGGTGCAGATCCAGCGTTGGGATCATAATATGGGCGCGCTAACCGTGGTCGGACATAAGACTCCGATCCTAGAGTACATGGAGTGGTACCGACAGATCATGCGCAGCTTGATTGGTAACCCCAGGACTCGTCATCTAGATGGCTGAGGATATGCAGCACTCGCGGGACAGTATGAGGCGTTGGTAATTTACCCCACTTAAACTTAATTAATCGTCTTATTTATTACGTTACAAATTTATTCAATCATTAATATTTGTAAAAAAATGTAGCTACGGACCGTACAAAGGATACACTTGTTGGACATGGACTATATGGATTCTCCCGAGACAGCGGGAATTGTAGCCCGAATCGTTGAGCTAGCCGATAGTGGTATGCGACAATCACAGGAGCTCGGACGTATCCACGAGTGTGTTCCAGAGATCCCGTATCGGGCAGCGGGTGGTGGTGGTCGTGGTCGTGGATGCGGTGGTGGTGGCCGAGGGGGTAGGGCTAGCGAGGCTGGTGGTCGAGAGGGTAGGGGAGGGGCTGGTGGCCGAAAGGGTAGGGGCAGAGGGGCTGGAGATAGAGGGGGTGGGGCTAGAGGGGATGGTGGCCGAGGTAGTGGCGGTGGAGGCCTTCGTCTAGGAGATGCGCCTGACGACCATGCTACCATTCCTGCTCCAGCCCAGCAGCATCCGTCGACTTCAGAGCTCCCGTGACCTTCAGAGCGCCCGACGATTTCTTATCGACCGCCACCACCTCAATGTACGCCGGCTTAGCTATATTCATATCACATAGATTGGAGATTAGTAGAGGCATCAGTGTCTGCCCAGCCGCCAGTTCTTCATCCACAGGGTGAGCGACCAGTTCGTGATCTACAGGGTAGTAAGGAGCTGGAGTACGACTACACATTCATGGACTTCGGCATGTTTGAGAGCCAAGATGTAGGTGTTTAAAATAACATGAAAATAGGCTCTGCTACTCTTCCGAAACACTTTGCTCCATTTTTGTAGTAACATGAGTCAAGGATACTTCTATTGTTTTGGTTTAAGGTAAGTTAAGGTAGAGAGCATACATCTTGTCTTTGTAAGGTTGGATCTACCAGGTGAATTGTCTGGTTATCATAGTTTATGGCTTGAACATAAAACTTCTTGGAGAATAACGATATAGCCGTTTGGTTAACTTCACAAGCTAATTGAACTAATGGAAAACCGCAACGTATTAAGTCAGTGGTGTTTAAGAAAAAAGAGTAGCTTATATCACAGATATCACCAAAAGTAGAAGGGAGACAGTGGTGTTTGCTCTTCCTAGCATTGCATGTTGGAGAAATCTGCAGGAAGATGATTAGGATTAATGTAAAATAATTTACCTCAAAGGTTCCCCCACACATTTCGAAGAGTGAGCAATGGAAGAACAAAAAGAAGAGGCCCTTAAACCTCTTAGTATTGTGAATTAGCTAGTTGCTGGAGCCTTTAAACTGTGGACTTATTATTCGGTTTTCACCCGGTGTCCGATAGCCGCATTGGAATCCGACTATATTCGGATTTGCGCCGCGTAAGGCCCATTCGGGGGGAAGCTCTCCCTACCAAGTATTTTTTCATACCCAGGGCTCGAACCCGAGATCTTTGATTAAGGGAGGAGTAGCTCCATCCACTCCACCACATTCTTTAATGATTTGAACTGTCGACTTCTCTTTAACTGTAACACCCCGTAAACTTGAACTAGGTGTGAATATATAAAAATCTAGTGTTAAGATGATATTTTATCTATATGAATCCATTCTTGATGAATTCGGGTGGAGGATGGTCGTTTTGAAGTCAAACCAACTAGTGAAGTTCTTAAGGGCTCTTAAATTCGCCTAAGTTTTGGTAGGTTTGTATTTTGGGCGATTTTCATGAAAATGTGTTGCGAATTTGGAAAAACTTCCTTGATGAAAGTTGTAGATATTTGAAATAGATTTCCAACGGTAGGTCGCCCAGCCCAAAAAAAGATTCGTACAAAGAGTTATGCTCGTTTTACTAAAGCATGTCTTCACTGGAAATTTCATGACTTCGACGGAGCAGATCGACGCTCCGTCCTTTGAACCGTCGATTTTGAGGAAAAGAAAGATTGCTCACTGGAAATTTGATGAATTCGAAGGAGCAGATCGACGCTCCGTCGTTCTGATCGACGCTTCGTCCTTTGAATTGTCGATTGTGCCTGCCGGGCTGAAAATTTATAAGTTGCAAAATTTTAGTTTTTCTTCCATTCTTTTCACTCTAAAAAATCCTAAGGACGAAAATATCTCTCTAGGGCTCCAACACTAAGGTAAAAACATCTTATTCATTGATTATCAATCCTAACAATAAACCCATAATTCTTAACATGATTCTTGTGACCAAAACCTAGGGTTGCAACATAATTCTTCCCAAAATGATTCAAGCTAGGGTTTGGGTGTTCTTCATTAGAAAAGTGATTTGTTAAACATTGTTTAACAAATTAAGGTATGTCTCTCTTTTAAAAACCTTATTATGGATATATGTCTTTTTCTCGAAAGTTCTTTATTGAATAAAAAGGGTGAACTTGCCATACAAAACCCTAATGTATGTCTCTCTTTTAAAAACTTATTTTGAATGAAAGTCACCTTTTGAAACTATTGTTGAAAGCATAAATTTTATTCAAGATTCTTTAATGAATGAAAGGAAAAACAATGTTTTCATGTTTCCTTGAACTCTAATTCATGTCTAAGTGGTGGTTAATGTGTGTGAGGGGACAAATCCACATTAAACCTAGATTGTAACAAACCCTATATATGTATAAGCTATTATGAATGTTTTCCTCTATGAGAGATGCTTAGTAATGCTAGTTAAGAGTTGGTAATGACATTCGCATTGGTGAATTGGGACATGAAAATCTTTGTAAAGAAGTTGTACGTTTTCAAAACATTGATTGGAATGACCTATTCTTTCGATATGCATAATGAACGTTAATGTTATTGATGGTGTTGACACCCAATTTTGTCCCGCCTCTCCTTCGAAATACCTATTTACGCTTCTGATATTTTGGAAAATAATAATAAAAAAATATATATATTTAGACTTTTACTATAATTATTGGCCCCTTATTAATACCTACGTTTTATTATTCTATTGCAGTTATCGTTATTATTATTGATATTTTATTATTAATTATTATCATTATTATTATTATTATTATTGTTATTTTTATTATTAATTATTATTATTCTTATTCTTATTATTACCATTATCATCATCATCATCATCATCATCATCATCATCATTATTATTATTATTATTATTATTATTATTATTAGCATTAGCATTATTATTACCGCTATTCGTTACTGTTATTTATTACTAGCATTATTATAATTTGCGTTTCAACATTTTTTACCAACTCCCGCATACACATCGCATTTTATTTCGCGCATTTTAATGACAGCGTTTATTTATTGTTAAAATATTATTGCACGGCTATTGCAACATCATATAATTTTATTACCCGAGTCCTAATAATTACACATTTTGTATTAGTTAATATTTTTTCATACTCAGTATATTACTAATTAATATGGGTCTCTTATTCAATTTTAGAAGTCGAACCATTTCTTGCACTCAGTCCGTATTTTTGATTTATCAGATCCCAAATCAAGGTCCAATCAAATCATAAATATTTTTTGACCAGCCCACATTCGATCCCAATTGTTTTAGACCAGACAATGTTTTAATTCACTACCCCATTTTTTTAATACCCGGTCTAAAAATTGACCCGGTCCACAAATGGACCGGGTCTGACCCATTTTCCATTCAAAATAAGGGGAAACCCTTTTTAGGGTTTCCCTTTCATTTTTTCGTTCCACGCCGCACCCCCACCTTCCCTTCTCTCTTCCTGCTCCGCCTCCTTACCTCCTCTCATCGCCACCCCTTTTCCGCCGCGCCGCCGCCTCCGTCTCTCCCCCTACACCACTGCGATCCCATCCTCCCCTGTTCCCCACGTTACCCCCACTACTTTTCTTTCATCGTCACCCCATACCTCTGACATCCCACTCCCTTCGCTCCCCCTCACGTTCTCTGACATCGCTGTCCCCCCACCTCTGACGCCTCCATGCCCTGCTCTGACACCACCCGTTCCCCACGCTCACTATCCCTATTCCCTCTTGTCCCCACTCCTCTTCTCCCTCCGTCATTTGTTCTTCAACCAAGAACCCTATAAATAGGGGGGTTTTGAATCGTTTTAGGGATCTTTTTTTGGTCACGAAAAATTCCGTTAAAACAAAGTTGAAGATATTCCCGAAAACATCAGTCTTTAATCGCATGAATTCCCCTTTTGAATACTAGCTTTAATTCTCTAAATATCGACTCAGGCATCAAATTCATTTCTGTTTTGCCCTTGTTATTTGTCGAATCCGAGCGCGCGGAAATTCGGATTTAGTGTTATTCGAGCGTAGATTGGAAATTCAAAACCCACTTCGCTGCACCCGAAGCAGGTGATTCTCCCTTTCCCCTTCGCACCTTCTTAGTTTACTTTAGGCTTGATTGGTATCTGTGATTCCTTGTTTGCATGTGTAACTGTTTCTCCTTTTATCTGATTTTTTTTTGCATTTATTTTGTCCAGCATGTGTGTCAGTTAGTCTTATATATTCATTTCAGTTATGTCTTTAATAATGTCTGTTGATAGCCATGCCTCTTCGATTCAGTCTTATGTTAGCCTTAGCTTAGTTTCTTAGTATAAGTTGGTCTAGTTAATCTGTGTGTATGTAAATGTTGTTGGTTGTTGAAAATATATACAAGTCTTATCCATGTTTAAAGAGTACTTGACTGATTTGAGCATGTTTTGGACTGCTATAAGCTATGATTGATCTATCTATAAGATTTGAAGGCATAGTCATACTTGCTTAGACTACATTTGTGCATATAAATACATGTAATAGATCCGTTACTCCCTTCTTATGTCTCGGACATGTCCATTATTCGAATTGGGGTTAATATTGGCCTGTTTAGACTAGAATGTGTAGTTGGATATAAATTTCTTGTTGTAAGTCTGCTTAGATTAACCATACCTTTTATTGCTTGCCTTTGAATGGTTCTAGCCTCAATAATCAGTCCTCTAAGCTGAATCATCCTGTTAGTTATAGCACTTAAATCCCTGTTTCATGTTTAGTTAGTATTGTGTTCAGCATTAGTGTTTAATTTCCTTTTCTTGTTTGGTTAGTCATACCTTGTTGGATGTGGTATTTGATGTTTGTTTAGTTTAGTGTCATCATGTTATTTATGGTATTTAAGTTCTTGTTTCCTGTTTAAATTTAGCTACAATAGTATTTTGTTTTCCTTTCCTGGTTTAGTTCAATTCAATCCTGTTATTTATAGTATTTGATCTTATACTTCCTGTTTGATTAGTTTTGTCCTGTTTTAGTAAAAAAATGGTTGAGTAACTGCCTCTGTTCAGCGGGCCTAGTGTTATTTTTTTAGCTTCATTCTCTCACGAAATATCAATTCTGTCGTGTTCAGTCTGTAGTTGTTCAACTCTTATTTTTGGGTCTAGTTTGGTCCATCCTGTTTAATTATAGTGTTCAGTTGTTCAATGGTCCAGTTTCAGTTCATTCTGCCAATTACAATGCTTATCTTACCTTGTTGTTTTGTTTAGCGCACCATGCCCAGTTATGATGTTGGCTTCTTTATCTGTTTGGTTGGGTTCACTATGTTTAGTTATGATGGTAGCATCCTTGCTTTGTTTTACTCAGCCTACTGTGTTGCCTAGTCCAGCTCTTCCCCTGTTTGGGTTCCTCATGTCTGGTTGTTGTATTCAAGTCCCTTATTCCTCTGTTAACTTAGTTCAGCATGCCTAATATGAATGCTTAGTGTCACTGTTTTCCTTGTTTAAATTCCTCATGATTAGGCAGTGTCCAATCTCCTCATTTTGGATTATGCCATCAGATGTATGCCAACTAGTTGGTTTGCTTAGTCTCTGTCAATTGATTAGGAAATAAAGGGGCCAGATCTGCCCGAAAATGCTGTGATGATTTTGGCTTTGTTTAAATTCGTATATGATGGTGTATTGCAGGCATATTGGGTTGGGTTGTATATACTGATGTATATCACCAGTATATCTTAGTTGATATGAATGTGTATACATAGGAAATACTTAAATATACACGATGATATACATAATCTATTGACTTGTTTCGAGTTTAATTTTTACATGTTTATCCTCATTCGTTGATTATATGCTAATCCTTTCCTTTCGTTTTGTGCATGACCGATCGCATACGAGTCTGAGAGACTCGTTCTTCTTCCGCATTCGGTTCGAGCTAAGGCCCAACGTGAACTATTCTTCTCCGTGTCCAGCCCAACAGCAGCCCAACAAATGAAAAAAAAAACTGTTGGGCCGAAGCCCAACAGTGGCCCAGATCCAAAAAAAGAAACTGCTGGGCCGAAACCCAACAGCAACACCCAGCAGCAGTCTCAAAAAATGGGCTGGGCCCATTTGATATGATTTGTTCTTTTATTTTCATGTGCTTAATTTGTATTATGCAACTAACCTTTTACTTCGTTTTTATCTTCTTGATTTAGATAAACCTTAGCGGGTTAGTTTAGTATAATGAGTAGTCAATTTTAGGAAAACTAACTATTAGTTTCGTAGGTTTCATGCTTGTTTTCTTTTATTTTATTCGTCTTTACGTCAAGACTATTTAAATACTTATAATATTTATTTTAAGAATAATTGATTTTTTTTTTCAAAATGGCCTGACCATATATTTTGAATCAACAAATCATACTTTATTTTATTACACTAGGCACTTTAAACGTTATTAACACGCAAAAAATAGGAAATTAAAGAATATTTCACAAATATGTCTTTAAGGTTTACCCAAATTATGCATATTTTTAGCCAAAAGTAGCTAATAAAACATAATTTTGTTTATATTTCTAAAACGACAAGTCAACTAATACATCATTGTTTAGTTTGTTTCAAATATTTATTAAAGCATTACGTAAATCCGCGTTTTCTTTTGCTTATACGTTTCATGCGAATTTTATTTTAAATAGCATCATTATTTAAAAAACATCTCTGCAACATTTATAAGTTTATTCTAAATGGCATTTAAAGTTTTGTTTTATGCAAATTATTACATTTTCTATAAATCTCGTTCTAAATAGCATTTTAAAAAAAAAAGAGTCTTAGCAACTTTCATACGTTTTACTTTAAATGACCTTTAAAATCTTCTTTTATACAAATTATTATATTTCTCTAAATCTTATCTTAAGCAATATTCTTATATTCTTCTTTAACAACCTTAGCAACATTTATAAACTTTTGTTTCAAATAGCATTCTAAAATCCCCACTTATGCGAATTACTAGTCCCATTTTTAACAACATTATTATTTGAAGTCTTTTTTTTTAATGACATTTAAAATCCTCTTTTTGCATAAATTGTTATATTGTTTTTTACAAGTCTTATTTGCATAAGCTATTTTCTTAAAATTTAAATACTATATCCAATATTGATTAATTAACCTAAGTTTGGCCGGACAACCGTAGTTAACGGATTCTAGAGGATGCCTAACCCCTTCCCTTTAGGATAATATAGAACCCTTACCTAGAATCATATTGGTTAAGCAGACTATTAACGGAGGTTTAGTTAGTTTTACCTTAGTTAATAATCAGGTGTCCTAATTCACCATTAAACTAATTAGGTGGCGACTCCTTAAAACAAAGCAATTTAGGAATCACCAATATGTTGTACTCCGCTTCAACCCGGTTAAAATCGGGTATAACAGCTTGACGACTCCGAGCGCGCGGAATTAAGGAGTCGCCACCTAATTAGTTTGGAGGATCCGGCTCTTGGCGTTTCATGCCTTCAACTTCGTCTGAACTTGTAACCTCCGCTCATTTTAAGTCTTGGCCGACTAGTAAACAGTCTGATTACAATCACGTTATTTCAAAAAAAAATAGACATAGTAAAATATATGTATGGTGGTAAATAATTTCTGCTGAATTCGGAACTGTGACACATTATGAAACAAAGCGAATGCCTCTTTTCCGAAGTTTTCTTCTGCCCGATGACTCTGTTGAAACAACATCCTTCCAAGTCTCTCGATGTCACCTCGCGGCGATGCCTTTAAAAATTTGTCCCAGTTTCTGGCGCAAGGGATGTTGAGCTTTTAAAATGGCGAGACCGAGCCTATATAGGCTGCCTCCGTATCCCACTATAGGAATCAGGTCGAGCGTAGTTCAAATTACAAGCAGAAATAAAATTGAGGTTTTGTAATAAAGTGACCGAGGCCTATGCGGGCCGCCTACGTATCCCACCGTGGGAATCAGGTCAAGCGTAGTTCATAATTACAAGCAGAAATAAAATTGAGGCTTTATAATAATGTGACCGAGGCCTATGCGGGCCGCCTACGTATCCCCCACGGGAATCAGGCCAGGCGTAGTTCATGTTACAAGCAAATTCTGAAAATCCTATCTTAAGAGACCCAACCCGATATAGGTTTGTTACGCATCCCGCCGAGGGAGAGTAGCTCCATTACATAGAAAAGTATTGCGGAATATTACATACAAAATAAGAGAAAGCTCCTAAATGTAATATCTCTTGACGGCATCTGCGTTGATAGCTTTCGGCCAAATTTCGCCATCCATTTCTGCTAGGACTAACACTCCTCCAGTCAATACCCGATGAACCATATAAGGTCCTTGCCAGTTAGGTGCAAATTTTCCTTTAGCTTCATCTTGACATGGGAATATGCGTTTCAGTACCAATTGCCCCGGTTTGAATTGCCTTGGTCTTACTTTCTTGTTGAAAGCTTTGGCCATTCTGTTCTGATAAAGCTGCCCATGACAAACTGCTTTCATTCTTTTTCCATCAATGAGCATCAACTGTTCGTATCGATTCTGTATCCACTTAGCGTCACTTAGCTCAGCTTCTTGGATAATTCTCAAAGATGGTATCTCTACCTCAGCAGGTAACACCGCCTCTGTCCCATAGACCAAAAGATAAGGTGTTGCCCCAGTTGAAGTCCTCACAGTAGTGCGATAACCGAGAAGAGCTAACGACAGTTTTTCGTGCCAATGCCTGTAATTATCGATCATCTTCCTCAATATTCTCTTGATGTTTTTGTTGGCTGCTTCAACCGCTCCATTCATCTGAGGGCGATAAGAAGTGGAATTGCGATGAGTGATCTTAAATGTCTCGCAAATCTCCCGCATTAGATCACTGTTAAGATTAGCTCCATTATCTGTTATAATTGATTCCGGGATTCCGAATCGACAAATAACGTTGTTACGAACAAAATCTGCCACCACTTTCTTTGTTACCGACTTGTGCGAAGATGCTTCCACCCACTTTGTGAAATAATCAATGGCTACCAAAATGAACCTGTGTCTATTCGACGCGGCTGGCTCGATAGGACCAATGACATCCATGCCCCAAGCTGCGAAAGGCCACGGAGAACTCGTCACATTTAATTCATTTGGCGGGACTCGAATCAAATCGCCATGAATCTGACATCGGTGACATTTTTGCACAAAACGGATACAATCTGATTCCATAGTCATCCAGAAATAGCCTGCGTGAAGGATTTTCTTGGCTAGAGTAAAACCATTCATATGAGGCCCACATGTACCGCCATGCACTTCTTCAATCAACCGGGCCGCTTCTTTAGCATCAACACATCTTAGTAGCCCTAAATCTGGAGTCCTCCTGTACAGGATTTCTCCGCTTAGGAAAAAATGGTTTGCTAATCTCCGAAGTGTTTTCTTCTGAACGCTGGTTATGCTTGCGGGATAGTCTCCCGTCTTAAGATACTTCTTAATGTCGTAGTACCAAGGTTCTCCATCAGGCTCTTCATCCACATAGAAACAATAAGCATGTTGATCGTGCACATTCACCTTGATAGGATCTATGCGATTCTTGTGAATCATAGAAGACAAAGTGGCCAAAGCATCAGCGAACTCGTTCTGTGTCCTTGGAACGTGTTTGAATTCCACCTTGATGAATCTCTTACATAGATTTTTCACGCAATGCAGATATGGAAGTATCTTCATGTTCTTAGTGGTCCATTCGCCTCGTACTTGATGAACCAACAAGTCTGAATCGCCTATAACCAGAAGTTCTTGTATATTCATATCAACGGCCATTCTGAGGCCAAGAATACAAGCCTCATATTCTGCCATATTATTGGTGCACGGAAACTTGAGCTTTGCTGAAACGGGATAATGTTGGCCTTACTCTGAAATCAAAACTGCTCCAATGCCGACTCTTTTAGAGTTTGCCGCCCCATCGAAGAACAGTCTCCACCCTGGGTACTCTTCTGCGATATCTTCCCCGATAAACAGCACTTCTTCATCAGGGAAATAAGTTTTAAGGGGTATGTATTCCTCACCCACCGGATTTTCTGCAAGATGATCGGCTATCGCCTGCCCTTTGACAGCCTTCTGAGTAACATACACAATATCAAACTCGCTCAGCAACATTTGCCACTTAGCTAGCTTCCCAGTAGGCATAGGTTTCTGGAAGATATACTTGAGTGGGTCTATCCTTGAGATGAGATAAGTAGTATATGCAGACAAATAATGTCTCAACTTCTGTGCAGCCCAAGTCAAAGCACAACAGGTGCGCTCCAATAACGTATATCGTACCTCGTAAGGCGTGAACTTTTTGCTCAAATAATATATTGATCGCTCTTTCCTTCCTGTTTCGTCATGTTGTCCTAACACACATCCAAACGCGTTCTCCGATACGGACAAATACAATAGCAAAGGTCTTCCAGCTTCTGGAGGCACCAAAACAGGCGGGCTAGACAAATACTCTTTGATTCTGTCAAAAGCTCTTTGGCAATCTTCAGTCCATTTGGTAGGAGCATCCTTCCTCAATAACCTGATTATTGGTTCGCATATCACCGTCGATTGTGCTATGAACTGACTGATGTAGTTGAGATGACCTAGGAAACTCATCACGTCCTTTCGACTCTTTGGGGCAGGCAATTCCTGAATGGCCTTTATCTTCGATGGGTCCAACTCTATGCCCCTCCTGCTCACGATAAAACCCAACAACTTCCCTGCAGGAACACCAAATGCACATTTTGCGGGGTTCAATTTCAGATTGTATCGCCTTAACCTGTCGAAGAACTTTCTCAAATCCGTCAGATGATCTGAGCTCTTTCGTGACTTGATGATGATATCATCCACATAGACCTCAATCTCTTTATGGATCATATCATGAAAAATGGTGGTCATGGCTCTCATGTAGGTAGCACCTGTGTTTTTGAGCCCGAAAGGCATCACCCGATAATAGTACACTCCTCAAGGTGTGATGAATGCTGTCTTCTTAGCATCTTCCTCATCCATTAGGATTTGGTGATATCCCGCGTAGCAGTCAACGAAGGACTGCAACTCATGCTTCGCACAATTATTAATGAGCATATGGATATTTGAGAGGGGAAAGTCATCTTTCGTGCTGGCCTTGTTGAGATCCCGATAATCCACGCATACTCTAACTTTGCCATCCTTCTTTGGCACGGGTACGATATTGGCTAGCCAAGTGGGGTACATCGTAGTTCGAATGACCTTTGCATCAAACTGTTTGGAGATCTCTTCCTTGATTTTTAAGCTCAAATCCGATTTAATGTTTCTCTTCTTTTGCTTTACCGGAGGACAGGATGGATCAAGAGACAACTTATGCGAAACAATGTCAGTGCTTAATCCGGGCATATCATCGTAAGACCAGGCGAACACATCTATATATTCCTTCAACAGGTTGATCAATTCTTCCCTCTGCGACGGGGTCAAGTGGACACTGATTCTTACTTCCATCATGATTTTTGAATTACCCAAAATTATGATTTCCGTTTCATCCAAATTTGGTTTTGGCTTATTTTCAAAATATTCAAAATCCTTAGTTAATCCTTCAGGTTCCATATCCCCTCCATATTCTTCAGAGTCTTGCTCGGCATTTCCTACGGGCTTGCTCGTTTCATTATGTGTCACATTCACAGTATCGGCAGATTTATTAATTTGATTGCTGAAAAAATAAAAGAAAAATTAATTAAACAAAGACGGAAAATATAAATAAAAGCATGGCTTGAAATTTGCATTTGATCTTTCAAAAAGTTTGGAGGCAAAATAACAAAAGCATAGGCACGATTCAGGCCTCAATTTCGAATCGTGTTTGTTTCATTAAATACTGAATACAATTTGTCTACCAAGACTCCCGGAGAAACGGGGGCGGGGTACAAGTCCAATTGTTCAAACGACATCCAGGCTCTGCATCCCAGATAGTCGGGTCTTCAGAACACCCATCCGAAATCATGTTGCATTCAGCTTCCTCCTCGGTGATGAATAAGTTCTTAAAACTTTCCAGGAGGCTGTCTTCAAGTATTTCCTCTGATGCTTGGGCAGCGGATGCTTTGAGAAATGACTGATTCAGGAGAGGAACAGGCTTTGGCAAGGGAACGTCACTTCTTCTTTTGAGACTAGCCAACGCAGTCTCTTCGGGGGTGGGCTCATATCCGAGACCGAAAGTATATTTGTGCCCGGGCAGTTGAATTGGTTCCACAATTCCATTCGAGTTCAAACCGAGGCCTTGACCGGGTCGGAAACCATTCTTCAGCATCTCCCACGCCACCATCATAAGTACCTGTGGCAATTTCACCTTTTCCGCTTGAGCAGCGCACACATTCTCCTTGATATGGAAAACAGATCCGTCTAGCCTTTCTACACTTTCAATAGGAGGAACTGAGCTTTCCGGGTAGAGGGGATTGTTGCCTTCTCCATGGATCACTACTTCTTGATGATTCCAAACAAACTTTAGACTCTGATGCAAAGTGGAGGGAACCGCGCCAGCCATGTGGATCCATGGTCTCCCTATCAGGAGATTGTAACTAGTAGATATATCCATTACCTGGAACTCCACCACGAACTCTACAGGCCCAACTTCCAAAGCTAAATCGATCTCTCCAACGACACCACTTTGGGCTCCGTCAAAACCTTTGACTCTCACCTGACTGCCCCGAAGTTTCCCGACATCAAACCCTAAGGCTCGTAGAGTAGTGATAGGACATATATTCACAGCTGAACCTCCGTCAATCAGTACTTTGGAGATGAACTTATCCCTGCATCTGATGGTGATGTTCAATGCTTTGTTATGCTCCAGACCTTCAGGTGGCAACTCGTCATCATGAAAAGAGACTCGGTGGGTTTCAAGGATTTCCCCCACCATAGCTGACAGTTTCTCGCTGGAAGTCTCGGGCGGAACATAGGCTTCATTCAGTATTTTCGCTAGAGCACTCCTATGTGCACATTTGCATCGCCGTGATTCGGCAGCGGATTGTTGTTTATATTCGGGGGAGCTTCCTTAAGCTGTATGACCCTTCCTTGATCAATGATTCAACTCTGTCCTTGAGAGCAAAGCAATTTCCGGTATCATGCCCAGCAACTCCCGAATGATACGCACAATGTTTGGTCTCGTCATACCATCCAGGTAGGGGATTAGGAATCCTTTCCTGAATCGGTTGGAGTATCCCTGCCATTTTCAACCTCTCGTACAGTTGGGCTAAGGGTTCGGCTAACGGTGTGTAAGTCTTGATCGGTTTTCTTTCGACATTTGGGCGCGGTCTGGGTGTGTTTTGTGGCGGGTTTGGTGAATGGTACTGGGGTTGTGGTGAGTAGGTTGGCTGGTATTGTGATGGGTTTTGATAGGAAGGGGCTCGAGGTGAGTAGTATGCAGGTTGAGTATGGTAAACAGGAAGGGGAGTAGGTGGAGGTTGGTAATAAGGCTGAGGTGTTTGGGTGTATTGGCTGTAGTGTGAAGGTTGGGGTGAAGGATATTGGTGGGTTAATTTTTGGGTTGGTCTTCGATCTTGGATGGCCATGACCGGGGACACTCCGTCTCTCTTCTTCTTAGAAGGATCTACCTGAATAGCCTTACTTGTAGCCTGCAAAGCCGCAAGATTTGTAACTCTCCCTGTTTTAATTCCTTCTTCAATGAAATCCCCCATCCTGATGACTTCAGAAAACTTCTGTCCGATGACGCTTAACATTCTCTCATAGTATGTGGGATCTTTTAGAGATTGTACAAAAAGCATTGTCATTTCACTTTCTGCCATCGGGGGCTGGACTTTTGCGGCTTCTGCTCTCCAGCGCATAGCGTATTCCGGGAAAGTTTCTGTTGATTTTCTCTCCAGCTTCATCAAATAAAACCGGTCCGGGATAGTCTCGGTGTTGAACATGAACCTGTCCATGAATTCCTGGGCCATCTCTCCCCAACTATGCCATCTCTGCGAGTCTTGGTATGTGTACCAATCGAGTGCCTCTCCCGTTAAACTTCTTATAAATAGTTTCATTCTGATAGCTTGATCTTTGCCCACTCCGACAAGCTTATCGCAATATGATCTCAAATGAGCCCGAGGGTTTCCCTTCCCGTCGAACATGTCAAACTTCGGTACTTTATATCCAGCAGGTAACTCGATGTCAGGATGAATGCACAGATCCTCATACTCAAGTCCTTCACATCCCTTGTTGGTTTGGATATTTCTGACTGCTTCCCTCAGACTGCGAAGCTCTTTTGCCACATCCTCGTCCGCTCTTGCCCTGGCTTCCCTTTCCAACTCTTCATAAGCATCAACCTCTGGATGCTGCAAGGCCTGTATCTGGGTAGTGAAAGGCTGAGCTTCTGGCACATACTGCGTGTTATGGCTAGTAATGTGCGCCAGTGGTGTATGTTGAGCTGCTTGGTAGTTTTGGGCATGTGGGTTAATTTGGGTGGCTGCAGGTTGAAGAATATAAGGAGTAGTGAAAGGTTGCGAATTGGTTTGTTGGAAGTTAATTTGCTGGAGATTGGCTTGTTGCGGGTCATTTGGTTGTGAGGTAGTTCGTTGTATGTTGGCTTGTTGCGGGATGGTTTGCTGCTGGACAGTTTGTTGCGGGATGGTTGGTTGTGAGTGGATCTGGGGTGGAATGGCTTGTTGTGGATTCGATTGTTGTGAGGTGGATTGTTGTTGGTTAGTTTGTTGGGGGTTGGTAGTATTTGGATGGACTGTGTAAAGCGGAGGGTTTGAGGGAGAGGGCTGTGGAGCGGGCGAATCGACAGGCGAAAAGGATGGTGGAATTGTCGTGTTTGTTCTTTGTTCAGGGTGAGGAGCGTTCAGGGTGATGGACAGGTTGGTGAGATTTCGCAGTCGCTCAATTTCGGTTTGCATATTAGCCATTTGCTGCAACAATTGGGCAATGAGTTCATCATTTCCCCCTCCTGAAGCCTCAGGTTCGTCTCTTGGAAGGGTGACGAGTCCCAAGCCAGTTTGTTCGGATGCCCCTGAATCATTCATATCGTCGGATGCTCGTGCTTTTGATCTTGTAAAGTATGGATGGTCTGCCAGTTCGCAGTCAACACGAATCAACTTCTGGGGGATAAACAGAATAAAAATAAACCTTCAAAATGAAGAAAACTGTGTTAGTATAGGGTAAATGCTTGCTGCTTAAAGTAAAATAATGGGAACATTCGGTGAATAACGTTGAAAGAAACGCATATTGCATAGCAGATAGATCTCATAATGAAAGAGAAACATAGCGCGACCTATTATGCACGGGACCTCTCTTGTGCCGGAGGTAAGCCTAACGCCATATATTCGGGATTATGATAGAGTGATCCAAGCCATTTAATTGTAACCATTAGAGTTTGGGGATAAAAAGGCCAAATATCATTGGATAAAATAAAAGTGAGTACATCAAATAAACAAGGATACATCAATAGATAAC
This sequence comes from Lycium barbarum, assembly GCF_019175385.1. Taxonomy (NCBI): domain Eukaryota; kingdom Viridiplantae; phylum Streptophyta; class Magnoliopsida; order Solanales; family Solanaceae; genus Lycium; species Lycium barbarum. The sequence continues at coordinate 70,615,788 of NC_083348.1, read as the reverse complement.
ATAATACAGAGGCAATCCACAACTTGGCGTAAATTTGATCATGCTGGTGGCTGAGCTGAAGATGATGCTCTATCATCGTTAGACCGTGCTCCCGTATTTCCGAAATATTGCATGATGTTCGTCATTTGATCCCACATCTCGGGAGTGACAACCATGGTCCCCAAGCGAGCATGTCTTATCCAGATTGTCTTTAGTCTGTCTTCAAAACCTGATTCGCCTGCTGGGCTAGGCTCTATGCTACCATAATCTTCTTGCAGCCATGCGCGATATTCTGAACTACCTTCCGCCGGTCCAACCCCAATGCTTATTGGATCAATGTTAACCCATTCATCGAGAATTAGGCCAACTCTAGGAATTCTAAAGTCCTGCCCAAAAAATATTTCAGAGCCGCTCATATCAGCTTGGAGAGGGATTACCTGATCTATACCAAACTGACGAAGCACGCGCAACGGGGCGTATGGCTGGAGGCCCTTCAGTCCAATAAGCTCAATGTAATAATTTTTCCTTCCTCTTATGTAAGCCGTGGTACGAGGTAACAAAGGATACTTCCATTGGATTTGATTGCCAGTTCGGAAAGCCAAGAACCTATACCAATCCTGAGTGCCAACTGGAGATACGAACGGTTTCGTCCTTTCATAAAAACTAGTAATTCTGTTTGACTCACTTAAGCATATATCTGCCATATTCGGGCGTTGATAAAAATGCTCCATTGCCCAAATCTGGAGGAGAATATTGCAACCCTCAAAGAAACTCATTTTTCCCCGTCTACATTTCCCTAAAGCCCGGAATATCTCTGCCAAAATCATTGGAACTAAAGCGAGTTGCGCACCATCAACCCTTTCAAAGAGCGCTCGAGCCACAGAGCAAATACAGGTGCTGATCTGGCCGTATTCACGTGGGAATACCAAAATCCCAAGTAAGGCTACAACGAATACGACGGGTCATCTAGCTTGCCAATGAGCGGGAGTGCACGGAAATTCCTTTTTGAACAATTTATACCCATCTTGACGCCCATATCTCTCATACAAATAGTCCAAAGATACCCAATTAGCTTCGAAACACTGAAGTTCCTTTGTGTGGTTCAAACCCAAATAGCGGAGAAATTTCTTTCCCGATTGACTATGCGGGATAATCTGACCCTTCCCTTGGTATTTCAAGTTTGTAAAGTAGCTTATCTCTTCCAATGTGGGTGTTAGCTCGAAGTCTTTAAATTTGAACACTACTCGGTCAGGGTCCCAAAATTGGAGCAAAGCCCTAATTATATGCTTGTCTGGAGTGATCTGAACTTCAACATCCTTGTGACCGCCAGTCTACTACCCAAGTCTAAATCTTCCCACCATACCCTCAACTTGCTTGGGACGCCACTAACCATCTTGATTTTTGGAATCTGCGGGATGAAATCCATCCTACAAAAAAGAAGAAAAATAAAGATTTTCCCCAAACTCGAAGAGTCATGATTAGGCTTGGACCCTTCTATCATTATCACGTTACACACAATATGCTTATGGTTGTTGGGTTATGAAACCCGTCAACAATTTGGTAGGTTTCCTAATCGTGGAGTCGATACCAAGGACCGACCCACCTAAGGCTTATGCATGCATGACTTAATAAAATTGGTGGCAAAGCTCTATCTTAAGGTTTTCTGAGATTTGGCTTACTAGACACAGGGTTCCCAAGCGGACTACTCGAGTGAGAAGGCTACGCGGTCCCCGTTACTCGGGCACCCCGCGCATACGCCAACTCTCCTAAAATTTGGATTCTACGAAAAAAACATTGCTGGTGCGCAAAACACACCTCGCGTGTACGTGTGATAGTGTGAGTTTTCCAGAAGTGGAGGAAATATGACCGGAATGCCAATGTAAGGAAAGCAGTAACATATTATTACATAGAAAATTTCACATAATAAAGCAATCACTTAAAAGAACATAAAAGAAACAAACAAGGCAACAATAAAAGCAAACATAAAGAAAACAACCAAACATCCAATTAATTATCAACCTAAGTTTGTTATGGTTAGAACCTAGAGTCCCTAGCAGAGTCGCCAAGCTGTTATACCCCATTTTAACCGGGTTGAAGCGGAGTACAACATATTGGAGATTCCTATATTGCTTTATTTTAAGGAGTCGCCACCTAATTAATTTAACGGTGAATTAGGACACCTAGATATTAACTAAGGTAAATCTAGCTAAATCTCCGTTAATAGTCTGCTTCATCAGTATGATTCTAGGTAAGGGTTCTATATTATCCTAAAGGGAAGGGATTAGGCATCCTTTAGAATCCGTTAACTATGGTTGTCCGGCCAAACTTAGGTTAATTAACTAAGATTAAACATGGTGTTTAAATTTTAAGAAAATAGCTTGTAAAATATAGTAATGCTATCTGAACTAATTTATAGGAAAATATAATAACTTGCATAAAAGAAATGCTTTTAAAAATGAGACTTATAAATGCCGTTAAAACTTTGAATGAAAATAGTGCTGCTATTATAAAATAACACTTACAAAAAAATATAATAATTTGCCTAAAAGAAGATTTTAAATGCCATTTAAAATAAAACTTGTAAAAATTGTTAAGACTTTAAAAAATGCTATTTAGAATGAGATTTGTAGAAAGTGTAATAATTTGCATAAAAGAAAAACTTCAAATGACATTTAGAATAAACTTATAAATATTGCAAAGACTTTAAATGATAATGCGAATTAAAATAAAATTTGCACAAAATATATAAGGGGAATAAAACGCGGGTTTGTGCAGTGTTTTAATAAATACTCGAAACAACTCAAACGGTGGTGTATTAATTGATTTCGTGTTTTTAGTATAAACAAAATTATGTTTTATTAACTACATTCGTTTAAAGGTATGCATAATTTGAATAACCTTAAAAGATGTTAACAAAGTATTCTTTAGTTCTTCTTCTTAAACTAACTACCCATTACTAAAACTAAACCCACTAATCTCACTAAGGTCTATCTAAATTAAAAAAAAAATGTTAGTTACGCAATACAAAATTAAATGCATAGAAAAAATGAAAGGCACAAGAAATGTAATAAACGGGCTCAGCCCGTTTGAGCTGCTGAGATCATGCATGCTATTGGAATGGATTCAGCCCATTTTAAAAAGGCTGCTGCGGATCTGTTTGCTACTGTTGAGCCTCGGCCCAGCAAAGATTTTATGCACTGCTGCGGGTGGGCTGGACACGGAGTGAGCACGTTGGGCTTTTAGCCCAACACCGAACGTGGAAGGAGACGAGTCTCTCGGACTCGTATGCGGTGGTCATGCATAAAATGAAAGGAAAAGGATTAGTATCTACTAAATAAATAAGGTTGAGACGTACAAGATGCAAAGTTTAAAAGAGATAGAAATCCACACACCCTCAGAAAGAAAAAATAGACAAAGGATACAAGTAGTAAGTACAAACATCTGCATCCAATAGGGTACATATTCACACTTAACACTTAACCAAATATAGGTTACATATCAGTCAAAAAATGGGAAAATGTATCTCATACATACTAAGTATGCAAACCCGTATGCACCTAAGGTGTATAAAATTCTGCATTTTTTACTTGGTATATTCTAGGTACCCTTTTATACACACTGCTTATACTCAATCAAATCATTAGGCATGCTTACGAAAAAAATCAACAGAGGCACAGGACACCTAAAAATATAGAAGCAATCAAAAAGGCATCCTAGAGATAATATGCCTCAGTATACCTTAAATATACGAGTCCCAGTATACCCGAGGGCACCATAAGGCCGTATACTTTAAATATATCTGAGTATATCATCCTAATATCAAATTTCTAAAGCCATGTTTTGCAACAGCAACAAAATTAAAAGGATCCTAGCGACTCGAACTAGCATATAGACTCAACTGTTGGAAGATAAGGGTATAAACGAAATGCGGTGTATTTATTTAGGCTCAAATGTTCACGATCTTATTTAGACACATTAAAGTAAAGAAGGTGAAAATTTATCAGTAAGCGACTGACGAACTCATATAGCAGCTAAACAGAACAGAGGATTTAAAAGGGACTGCTTTAATTTTTCATGCTAATACCATAGCCAATGTAAAACTTAGCATCCATGAAATCCAATTAACTGACCCCACAAAAACATTTTAATTGGGTATACTGTTGTTGTAGTTGTAGTTGTATTGTCGATATTAATTTTAAACCAACCGAAACGAGAGCTGAAAACAAAACTTCAAACCAGATATCAAAATACAATAAAGCCATAGCTAAAATAGACACTGAAAAGAGAGGATGAAAAATTACAATTAGCTAACATTTTGCTACTGTTATGAATTTCAGGATGCATAATCTACTAAGCTAACATATCACAAAAGCCATCAGGGTATTCCTACTGACATTAAGCGGAACAAACTCATGCTGACACAGGTTCATTATTCAGGCTAGTACTAAAAGGATTAACTAGACAGCGAGCAAAGACACTCTAATCATGTTGAGTCACTATTAACGGGAAATAATCTAAAGCCATATATGAAAAGCATATTAGACTGGACGATGTTAATATTAACAAGTAACTAACCTAAGCTTGAAATAGATTTATTTCTTATGTTCTTTATTCCATTTCACTCAGATAAGCAGCAAGATAAAGGTGGACTGATTACACTATGATGCCTGGCCAAACTGAATTCAATTATGTCTAGCCTTTATTATATATTGATCGATTATCCACTCTTATCATGTCAGTATATTAGCACAGGACATGCATTTAGACTAGACAAGAATGTTCATATAATGCTCAAAGACATGCTTTAAACGGACCAGGTTAACAACAAAAAAAAAAAAAACAGATTAAATGTCTTAAATCTACTGAACGACAGAAAATGCAGCCAAACTTAAAGCATATTAACTGAACCAAAGTAAAAAGACAACCACCAGTAAGAAACTGAACGAAACAGGGACTAATTATCACCAATGGTGCCTGGTAAACTTAACCACAATAGGAAACCAACTATTCTAACACATACGCAGATTCAGACTGTATACACAAATCACACGACAAAGCAGTATTTGCGTTTGACACAGAACCACTAAGTCAAAAAAAATGAAATAAAGACATAAAAAGGAAAGGCGAATCACCTGCTTCGGGTGCAGCGAAGTGGGTTTTGAATCTCCAATCTACGCTCGAATAACACTAAATCCGAATTTCCGCGCGCTCGGATTCGACAAATAACAAGGGCAAAACAGAAATGAATTTGATGCCTGAGTCGATATTTAGAGAATTAAAGCTAGTATTCAAAAGGGGAATTCATGCGATTAAAGACTGATGTTTTCGGGAATATCTTCAACTTTGTTTTAACGGAATTTTTCATGACCAAAAAAAGATCCCCTAAAATGATTCAAAACCCCCCTATTTATAGGGTTCTTGGTTGAAGAACAGATGACGGAGGGAGAAGAGGAGTGGGGACAAGAGGGAATGGGGATAGTGAGCGTGGGGAATGGGTGGTGTCAGAGCAGGGCATGGAGGCGTCAGAGGTGGGGGGACAGCGATGTCAGAGAGCGTGAGGGGGAGCGAAGGGAGTGGGATGTCAGAGGTATGGGGTGACGATGAAAGAAAAACAGTGGGGGTAACGTGGGGAACAGGGGAGGATGGGATCGCAGTGGTGTAGGGGGAGAGACGGAGGCGGCGGCGCGGCGGAAAAGGGGTGGCGATGAGAGGAGGGAAGGAGGCGGAGCAGGAAGATAGAAGGGAAGGTGGGGGTGCGGCGTGGAAGGAAAAAATGAAAGGGAAACCCTAAAAGGGGTTTCCCCTTATTTTGAATGGAAAATGGGTCAGATGGACCGGGTCGATTTTTAGACCGGGTATTAAAAGAATGTGCTAGTGAATTAAAACATTGATTGGTCTAAAACAATTGGGATCAAATGTGGGCTGGTCAAAAAATATTTATGAGTTGATTGGACCTTGATTTGGGATCCGATAAATCAAAAATACGGATTGAGTGCAAGAAATGGTTCGGCTTCTAAAATTGAATAAGAGACCCATATTAATTAGTAATATACTGAGTATGACAAAATATTAACTAATACAAAATGTGTAATTATTAGGACTCAGGTAATAAAATTATATGATGTTGCAATAGCCGTGCAATAATATTTTAACAATAAATAAACGATGTCATTAAAATGCGCGAAATAAAATGCGATGTGTATGCGGGAGTTGGTAAAAATGTTGAAACGCAAATTATAATAATGCTAGTAATAAATAACAGTAACGACTAGCGGTAATAATAATGCTAATGCTAATAATAATAATAATAATAATAATAATAATAATAATAATAATAATAATAATAATAATAATAATAATAATGATGATGATGATGATAATGGTAATAATAAGAATAATAATGATTAATAATAAAAATAACAATAATAATAATGACAATAATTAATAATAAAATATCAATAGTAATAACGATAACTGCAATAGAATAATAAAACGTAGGTATTAATAAGGGGCCAATAATTATAGTAAAAGTCTATATATATATATATATATATATATATATATATATATATATATATATATATATATATATATATATATATATATATATTTATTTTCTAAAATATCAGAAGCGTAAATAGGTATTTCGGAGGAGAGGCGGGACAAAATTGGGTGTCAACAGATGGTGTGACAACTTTGAGACAATTTGTGAATCGGCTTCTATGCTATGAACTTTGTTGTGATGTTTGGCCTAGCTACTCGGGAGGAAGGGTAGCCACTATGGATCCTAGTGTGTCATTGCCTAGCCATTCGGGAGGAAAAGTGGCCACCGTTGGGTTCGCTACCTGGGCTATGATTTATGCCTAGCTATTCGGGAGGAAGGATAGCCACCGCGTACTACATAGTCCGGTGTAATTTATGCCTAGCTATTCTGGAGGAAGGATAGCCACCGAGAATTATATGTTCCGGTGTGGTGCGCTATGCGCGATATGCTTGATTCTTGGGCATGTATTGGCATGTGTGACATTCTTATTCTCTTATGTAATTGTTGATGACTATCTTAATTGATTTAAAAGACATATTTAAAGTTGTAACTTGACAAGAGGCTTTATAAATGGGTTTTGATACTTATTATTGAGATACATAAACTGAATAACGATTCTTACGTTGGTTTCATATGATTCTCAAGACTGATTTCTTCATGTATTATTTTACTTTATTTTCGTATTATTCACTCTCCCCGAGGCACTCACTGAGTATGAAGTACTCAGGCATACCATTATTGTTTTTGATGGTATGTTAGGTAACGGAGAAGAGCATATTTTTGATACTCCCAGTGCTTAGGAAGGACTTGCTGTTGCGGCTAATTTGGTGAGCCCACACATTCATTCGTGGGACCCCCTATTGATTTGCTTATTTATTACATTAGTTGTCCGGGCTGCGTCCCGATGAGTCAGACTATTATTCCTTTATCTTAGAAGCTCCCTAGTATACATTTGTGGGTAGTTATTGAGTTATTGATTAACTCTTGGGCACGCTGTTATGTTTGACAAGTATAGATAACTAAAAACTTCCGCTGATTTAATTCTTATGTGCATGATTTATCTACCTTTATATTATAAACTGTTGGAGGCGAATGTTGAACCTGGCGGGTTCAAGTATTGTTATTATATTGTTTAGGTTCTTCCGATGTTGTTCATGACGTCGGTTTCCGGTCACGTCTAGGGTGGGTTTTGGGGCGTGACATTAACAATGTTGCTTCCCGAGTCCCAATTAATAATAGTCGTTTTGGCAAAACAAGAAATCATTTATTACGTATATCCTACTATGCCTTTAGTTAGAGTTGTCAATATGGGCTAGCCCATCCCAGCCTAGACCAGCTCACACGCTCTTTGGAACTTGACGGTCTAGGCTAGGTCGGCCCACCACTTCGAGGAGCCTCAAAATAGTTAGCTCAGCCCTACATGGGCCGCAGGCCAAGTTGAGCCGGCCCACCTTTTAAGAAAATATTTTTCTAATCTAAATTCTAAACTAAAAATTTTCTAACATAAATATTTACAAGACAATATTACATCATTTTTCTAATCAAGTCTCAAACCACAACTATTATTCCAAGAATATTTATTAAGTACTAATTATCCAATGCTTTCAATTATTAGTAATGCTTATTAGAATTTAGAACTTAGAAATTGTTATTTATATATTTTATAAATATAACTTTGTACAATATGAATATGTGATGGGTTACGTAGACTTTGAGTTTGACTCTTCTTGTTATTTTTAGTACTCTAATACCTTTTTTATTTAGGGATAAGGCATTGTTACCCTCTCCCCCCAACTTGTACCAAATTTTCTAGGATACACCTTTCCTTTCAAGGGGTCCTATTACCCCCCTAAACTATATTTTCCTGTAAGTATTTGAACCTTTTGTGCTGACCTGGACTAGTGCGTGAGATCAAATATGTGAAGCGCGTAGGACGTAAAAAAACATAATTTTTCAAGAATGGGAAACTACCACGTATCATCACAAAGCTTATGTGAAGACCCATCGTGTAAAGTACACTACATTCTTCATCCTATACTCAACCGATTATACACCCAAATTGAAGAACTCAAATTATTTTTTGGTCTTAAATTCTCATCTTTTTCGACGAGGTAAGTAAATTACTGTCTAAATTCGTTATCCTTTCTCCATCTAATGTCGAATTTCTAGTTTAGGGTTTTAATTTTCTTCCCCAATTTCTGTGTATGAAATTTTAGGGTTAGGAATGGCGAACCACTTGTTGAATAAGCTGTGTATGGACGAAGAAGATCCTATGCTCAATTCTGTAGTGCGATGCAAACATGGCATTTTGCTGAAAATGCAGACTTCTTGGTCTGATCGCAATCCCGGAAGGAGATTTTGGTCTTGTCCTCACCATGAGGTTTGTGCTCATATTCTAATTTGGTTGATTAATTTTAGTGTTAAGTGTTAATTTCAAGTGACTGTATTCTTCAAATTTCAGCCAACGAAGTGCAATTTTTTCAGATGGAGAGACACGGAGAGAGTTGATCAAAGATCAAGGTTTATTATTCCAAGATTGGTGAACAAAATCAAAGAGTTACAAGAAAATTACGAGCATGTTCGGCTGCATTTGGATGAGCTTGAAAGTCTTAAGATGAAATATGATAATGTCGACATGAATTCAGTTGAACCTAAGGAGAAAATTCTAAGGAGAAAATTCAGTTGGATGAGGTTGAAAGTCTTACTCTTCAATATGATAATCTCAACATCAGTGAGTTGATTGAGCTTCAAGATTCAAAAGATTCAATAGATAAAGGTGAGTTGATTGAGCTTCAAGATTCAAGAGATAAAGGTTAGTTGAATTAGTTTGAAGATTCAAAAGAGGAGGAGGATGGGTTGAATGATCTTGAAGATACAAAAGAGGAGAAGGATGATTTGAATGAGCTTGAAGATTCAAAAGAGATGGGTAATTTGAAAGAGAAGGATATGACAAGAAAAAATAAAAGCAGGAGGTGTTGGTTTAATAGAAACTTACTTTGGTGTTTGATGGTTTGTTTATTTGTTGTGTATCTTAGTAGTTTATTCGAAATGGGCAACTTGAAGAAAAATCAAATGAAGTTGCCATAATAGCTAGTGGTCTGTTAATAGTACCTCATTTTGTTTGTTGTAATGGTACTTAAATGATCTCGGATAGGCTAAGTTAGATGTGTTTTGTTGGATGGTACATTTTGGTATTGTAACGAAGCATTGTAATGGTATTTTAATGGTGGTCTTGTACCTACACTTGTTTTAGTTTATCCTACTTCTCATATTTGTGTTCTTTCACTAAATTTTGATAACTTTCTTTTGGTATTGTTTGAGTAAATGTTGGGCTAAATAAGATCACATAATGCAGCAAATTGTACCAGATTTCAGCAAACAAAACCATTCTCAAATGCCACGACAACCAAACAATTTTTTTCATTCTCAAAGTGCACCAGAATTTGTCACTCAAATGTGCCAGAATTCAGCATCAAAACCATTCTCAAATGCCATAACAACCTAACAATTTTTTGAGTGACAAAATGCACTGGAATTTGTCACTCAAATGCACCAGAATTCTTTCACTAAATTTTGACAACTTTCTTTTGGTATTGTTTGAGTAAATGTTGGGCAAAATAAGATCACATAATGCAGCAAATTGCACCAGATTTCAGCAAACAAAACCATTCTCATATACCAAATTTTGTCACTCAAATGCACCATGGATAAACAAAACACTTCTTAAACATTGGGTGTAAATAGCAGAATTTAGTACCATTTCCAACATAACAAAAAACATATGGTACTTCTGAATACC